>NC_137607.1:27936150-27948650 GCF_963280865.1 Gymnoscopelus braueri
AGCTCTCCCATTTCGCGCTCCCCTGTCACTGCCGACCCCTAATGGTTGGTCTCAGGGAGAGCACAGACAACCATGTCTCCTCCGACGTCAGTAGCCGCTACTTTTCCCCTGACAGAGTTCCACCGAGAGGATGTAACGCATCTCACACACACACACACACACACACACACACACACACACACACACACACACACACACACACACACACACACACACACACACACACACACACACACACACACACACACACTTCCATTCCCTCCCTGTCAGGTAAACTCATGCACATGTACACCACCATGAGTCAGGAAGGCTGAAGACTCGACTGATGCTTGATCCCTTCCAATACTCCCGCTGTGGATACTGACTTTCATATCAAGAGTGCAGAGAGTTACTTTACGTTTTTCTTTGCAGCCGGACATAGTTATGGCTTTTCAAATATGGATTACTGTTCTCACAGGAAATATAAAACTGCAAAGCTCACGTGTACTGCAAGAAAAGATAATAATTCAGCATCCACAGTTCTAAATCCACAGTCGCGACTCTGTCAGGAGGTGGTTATTCCGAAAGCATCTAGAGATGCATTCATAACTAGCTAATTTTCAACTTACTGAACACAGTTGACAATATAGCCTTTCTCACACATTAATCTACCGTAGTTAGACAGACATATATGCCCTGTTTCAAATATACAAACTGGGATCTGGGATCAAATCGCTATGCAGGTTGCTGACCTGTGCTGACCTGTTCTCAATGTGGTGGGATGGAAAAGGGACACTCACACAAATGAGAGAAGTCATGATGGTACTGTACATAACTTTGACAGACAGTCCCTGGCGTGTGTATGCAATTAGATTAGACTCAATTAGATTATTCTTACCTAGTCCGGTTACTGTGATCCTGGCCTGGGTGTGGATTCTGCCAAAGTGATTGTGGGCCTCACACACGTAGACCCCTTCATCTTCAACCCATAAGTCTGACAGAAAGAGTTACAGCCTGAGGTTAGAGTGTGACTGGGGCTGGTCATAATGTGCACTATGCATTGTGTCAATTTCAATCTGTATAGTATGTACAAGTGGAACTCACTGGTGATGCGCAGCTCCCCTCTGTTATGTGTGATGGTGCTGAGTGTGTGGGGTCTGTTGGAGAGGGCCGAGCCGTCCTGTCTCCTCCAGGTGACCTGCGGTTCAGGGTAACCCTGCACGTGGCACGACAGGGTGACGTTGGAGCCGATGTCCGCAGCCACGTCGGATGGCTCTCGTCTGAACGCGGGCGCAGCTGTGGTCAAGATCAACATGTCACTCAGGTGAGGTCATAAAGTTTAGGAAAAGCCGTCCATCTGCATCACATTCTTTCCATTCTACAGACAATGAACCTGTCCATCACGCAGGCTGGAGGGGGGGGGGGGGGGGGTGACTGGCTCACATCAGCCATTCAGAAATTCCTATCAAAGTTAGCATGTAAGGTCTTCACTTGAGGCATCGTTGCCATGAGTTTATATGGAACCATTGATTAAGGAACAGAACGCGAGAGGGAGTGTGTTATAATGAATAACATCATGGCTTTGATCGCAGCTGTGTAGATCATCAAAATCTGTGATTTTATTCACCATATCGACAATCTCATGTCTTCTATTGCTTTTATACAGGTTTCCATACGTATCTTATAATATGAATTAAACAGAGATATCAAGTTTTGATAAAGGGGTTAATTCTGCGCTGTTTATATGGGTTTCTAAGCAACTCCGAAGCCGTTATAGCAAATAACACACAACTCTTAAATTGCTCGATCAGAACCAACTGTTGCACAAATATGCAACAACAATTATACTAATCAAATACTAATCAAAATTACTTTAAAGATATAAAGTTGTATTAAACATTGTTACCCTTTCATTAGCCAGTTGACATTATAGTTACTAGATCAGCATAGGAATTTGAGAGGTAGTTGAGGTAAATAAAATCTGTGCAGTATTTCACAGTAAGTTAATAACTCCATATATGCCAAGAATGTTAAAGTTTGTCTCCAGGGCATTTTTATTATTTATATATGTATTTGAAAAAAATCACTAAACATTTCAAATTGTGTTGCGAACCTCACCTCCTACATCCAGAGAGATCTTCCCTGATGATGTGCCAGCAGGGTTGACAGCCACACAGGTGTAGTCCCCAGCATCAATATCCCGAGTCTCAGCGATAGTAAGAGTCCCTCCCGTGACATCGATGTCAATGAAGGATGACGGACTCAACCGGAGGTCTCCTGGAGATCAAGAGAAACAGTTATGTCTGGGTCAACCAAGGGTTTTAAAGGATAGTCCTCAATGCTACGATAAAGACGTTTATTGATCCCGCTGGAGAAATTCAGGAGCAAGGAAAAAAGTACTGTAGATACAGCATGATGAACAGACAGTCAATGCAACACCATCAGTAAGGCGACAAAAATAAAATAAAAGTATATACGTATATATATAATACATATAAAAGTATATAAATATGTAATGCTATGTGAGGAACCTATGAACAGCACATTTCTGACAGTACTTTTGTTCATTGCAGAAAATTGAGCCATAGCCCAGCGGCTACTTGTGTGTAGGTCCTGTGTCACTACCTGTGAGACATTCTGTACATTTTCTGCCTTACTGTCCTTAGGGACGATATGCTGATCCACAGAGTCAGCCAGTGTGTGTGTGTGTGTGTGTGTGTGTGTGCGTGTGCGTGTGCGTGTGCGTGTGCGTGCGTGTGCGTGTGCGTGTGTTACCTTTGTGCCACCAGATCTCAGGAGCGGGGATTCCAGAGCTTGAGCAGGCCATCACTGTTGTTTCTCCGAGACCAATGAGAATCTCGCTCAGTGCCACCATCACCACAGGAGATTCTATAGGAGAGAAAGAAGGTTGTGTCAGTGACTGACTTACAAAGAGAATTAACATGTGTACATTAACATACATACGTACATTCATGCATTTGTTAGTACAGTATGTGTACTCCACACACATTTAATTTGTGTGTTAAAAAGTGTGTGTCCTTCTGTATGTTACTGCTCACCAATGTAAGTGAGAATGGAGCTCTGTGTGTCTGTTCCAGCTTGGTTGCTGGCCAGACAGCCATACACGCCACCATCTTTCTGCTCCATGTTTCGTATAATCAGCGTTCCATCAGCTGTCATCCTGTGTCTTCAGTGGGATGGATGAGAACAGTTCAGAATTATTAAGGAAGGTCTTTGTGAATGGTTGAATCTCAGAGGCACGTTTCTATACTGTGTATATTCCCTCGAGCAGAAAAACTTCACAGGACTCCGATGTAAAAAGAATCACAAAAATATTTATTCCCAAAAATGTGTTCCCTGGTTACAGAAGAGATCTAAAACAAGTCTTTAAACTCAAAAATATACTACGGTCAAAAAACTGTGTCACTCTGACCTTGTCTTGAGCATCAACTGAATCTGCACAGCCCTGCAGTGCACAGACACAGGTGATACTGTAGTAATCTTAATCAGCACTGCCCTGGGCACACTCAGGTGTTAGCAATTGTCAATTAAATTCTCAGTTACACAACCTGAGCTCTCTTCTTAAAGCTACAGTAACAGCATTGTTTTTAACCTAAAGAACCTCATCATGAATTAAACAAATTATTAACTTATTTAACCTTTTTAACTTAGCTTATTTAACAATCATATACTTCGATATACATGAACTGTTTAGTCAAAAATACAAATCACAAAATAAGCAGTTATTAATAAAATAAACACAATATTCGAACTTGGCTCCCACAGTCTTTCTGCTTCTTTTTTTTTTAAACTGTTGCAGGCTATTAAAAAAACTATAGGGTCTGCCCACTCTCCTTTCAGAATAAAGGATATAATATACTCATGTAACAAGCTCCTACAAACACAGTAATACACCCTGTACAGTTTATAATGCCTAAAAGTAAATTGTAAATTGTACAGGAAAGCACCGGTAATGAATGTACCTGTTAGAACCCATGATGAACATGTCGTTGTGGGTCCACACAAGGCGGGGTGAAGGGTAGCCACTGGCTGTGCATCTTATCCTCACTTCCTGTCCTGTCACAAAGGTCTGATTCCGAGGTTCCACTGAAACCCTGGGGGGCTCTAAAGGACAAGAAGGAAGAAGCAAGCAATATACCAATTATTCTAATGATTCGCTAAAATCACAAAATTAACTAATCAATCAATTGTACTGGAAGGATGTCCCTAACATGTATGTAGTTTGATGTGGGAGGAACACAGAGCACCTGATCTGCATTTCATTAGTTGTTTAACATGACTTTAATGCTACTCCATTACTCTACTAACACTCCATGAAATCGACCCTTCAAGGGCAGAGGGAACCAGTCAACAACAATGTCCACTCAAGAGGCAAATCTTGGCCAGAATGCTTCGCGACTTCGCGTTTACTGTGCCAGCCCCCACAAGGTTGGTGTTACATAAAAATTGGTGACCCATTAATTACTGTGATTTCCTTTTCAACACCGCACTCCCCCTCATACACTGTCCCTGATCCTCTGCAAGTCACCACTTGCATGGCGTATAATGCGCCATGTGTATATGTAAGCACTACCAAGTGCCGAGGTGAAGCGATGGAGGGCATGTTTAACGACTAATGAAGCAGAGGCCTGGAGGAAACCCACGTGAACATGGAGAGAGAACATGCCAACTCCACACAGAATGGCCCAAGTCGGGGCAGAAGTCAGGACAGTGCTAAGCACTGAGCCACCCTGTTACCAAGGTATTTGCTTTTATTTGGACCCTGAAGCGATCTCCAACTCCATGACCAGATTAATTTAGGCTCCATCAAAAGATGTAACGGAGCATTCATTTTTTACTTTCACTGCAGCAGGAAGAGCGATGTCTGTAACTACAACCAATAATGTTTCACGGCACATCTTTCACCCACATTTCTCCTTTTATTGGTAAAACAGTGAACAATATTGAATCCAGACCTCGCAAAGTCATGGATGGAATCCGCTCTGATTTTCCAATTGATTCATGATGTGTAAATCATCCTTAAAAGCCTGCGTTTTCCCTATCTTATCCCTTGCGGGCTGCCAGCAGCATCTCCAAGAGTTTCTGGTCTTTTCAACTCATAGAAAACACAAACCAAGAGCCTCCAATGCAGAGAAAAGGCTTAAAACCGCTGAAACTTTACTGTCCTTTGTTGACAAGGATCCCCCTGGGGTCTAATACTAGTCCTTTTTTCCCTCTACAGCAAATCACTTCACTGAAAATAACTGATGTACAAGGCAAGCTTACAACACCAGGACGTTTGCAGCTCTTACTTTCCAATTTGCATATGCACGTCAATGATGGTTAAGTACAGTAGTATCAGGACTCATCTCAATCATTTGTGCCAAGCCGCCTTTTCCATGTTGAAAAGGACGAGGATGGGATTTGAACCCATGCGTGCAGCACACAATGGATTAGCAGTCCCCATCGCTTTAACCACTTTTTGTCTGTGTTTGTCTGTCTAACATCGCATCACCAGGCTTTCCAATGTGGCGGAAAGCCTGGTTTTCATTCCAAATTGACCAGTGTGATCCGGTCTAGAGCCCGCCTTTCGTATCCAGTAATTTGCACACAGACATACATGCATGCACTGTTTCTGTATCCGCTCTAAACCTGCAAAGAGACTTGATCCCAGTCCTAATGTACATCAGTAATTGTGGGCTCGCTGCAGCAGCAGCGAGCACATAGATCTTCACTATTTATTTATTCTCCCCCAAAAGTATGGCACCTAACTACTCCCACATACTTTCACTTAGAGACTCCATTCAAACTTTAAAAAATCCAGCTCACTGTGGACACGTGTGCTTGTACTTTTCTTTTTGAAATAATTTGTAGTTTTTGAAATATTTAACTTTAAGCACCCAATGCATTTCCAATGGGTTTTGCTAGTGGGGAGAGAGAAGGACAGAGGAGAAATTCCCCGTGTTTTCATTGTGTCATTGTGGACACATTTTTTACACTACAAATATTTATTTTACATCACCAAGTTCGCACAGGTCTGCTCTCTGATTTAATCCAAAGATCTAAGCTGTGTGATATATATTTCAAGTTAAGACCATTAATATCAACCCATGTCTCTTCACACTCTAGCAATCATTACACCTGGTGAAAGCTAGCATGTCATCCATTGGCTGCTTAGTGGTGCAGCAAAGTAACTAAGTACATTTACTGCAAGTGCTTACAATGCACAATACAATTTTGAGGTACCTTTACTTTACTTTCTATTTTTGTTACCTCTACTCCACTACAATTACAGCATATGACAGCTTTAGTTACATTACATTTTTGATTATTAATACACAGTAACCACACACAGCCGATCTACAATGTGACGCGTTATGAGCTTGTAGATCTGCTATTTTCTGAACATTGAGTACTTTTACTTTGGTACTCAAAGTATATTTTGATGCTAAAACGTTTGTACACTGCAAGCTCCAACCCCCCCGCCCCCACACACACACACACACACCATACTCCACTGCCACTCCACCCCCCCCCCCCCCCTCTGTCATACTTCGACTATTCAAAAAAAGACGATCTACAATGTGATGCGTTGTGAGCTTGTAGATCTGCTATTTTGGGAAAACCTTGACAGTTTTTGGAAAGTGTGAGTACAGGGGGTGGCAACTGCGAGGTTCCCAGTTCGATTCCGGGCTCCCCCAGAGTTAGTGTCGAAGTGTCCTTGAGCAAGACGCTGAACCCCTAATTGCTCCCGATGAGTAGGTGCCTTGCATGGTTTCCCCCCGCCAATGTGTGTGTAAATGGGTGAAATTTGAATGGCAATAATTTTGTAAATTTCAAGCTCCAATTTAACACTAATGGTGTGTATTGGTCAACATGACCTCACACAACTCCCCCCACCCCCCCCCACACACACACACACACACACACACACACACACACACACACACTGTAAACCATCGGAAATAGCTCATCTACAAGCTCACTGGAGCCAGGGGGGAGCACCCCACACCCATCACTCCTGCCCCCTATACCCCTCCATCCCCCCTTACTACCATCAGCTATGCAAGCAGGTGTGTAACTGATGACAATTAGGAGACTGATAACAGGTGCTCCCAACCTGATCAACCAGAGGCACGTCTACACCCACACACAACGCAAAGACAGAGATACCAGGTCAAACTGAATTTGTACTTTTTATAACTACGTTTTTTTGGCTTTAAAGCGAGCCCACATTGTTTCTTTATAGGAACAATATTTTCTAGTTGTCTTCTCATATTTGGGAAGGGCATATCTATCCAGACAGACAGACAAAATACACATAAAGTGGTCAAGTGGTTAAGGCAATGGACTGCTAATCCATTGTGCTCTGCAGGTGTGGGTTCATCCTCATCTTCAATGTGATGCCATAGAAAATCATTGTCATTGTACACATAATCTATACTTCAGCAATTGGCCTGTGATTGATGTGTGTATATGTTACAGAGAAATTGGCATTCCAGGGAAATTGAAAGGGGTACGCTTGTTTTCACCGCCCCTCAGGCAATTCTGTAGAATCAACGCTAGAGGGCAATGCAAGCCAGACATGAGCCCCACACCACACACGCACGGACAAACGAGCACGCATGCACAAACGAGCACGCACACACGCACGCGCGCTGCGCGCACGCACACACACACACACACACACACACACAGCCTCATTCCATGCAGTTGAAGCACAAGGGGGCGGGCCTGGCGGGCTATGTTAGTGCAGTGAGTGGCACTTGGGGCAAACGCAGTCCCCACAACATCATTTACGATTCTGTGCCTATCGGTACATAACTCGGACGGCGCTTAAGTCGACTAGCAGACCATCGGCCGGTCGTCGCGGGCACTCGCGCCTGGAGGCGCTCGGGCGCGACTCCTCGGCCTCAAGGTCTGCTAAGTCGGCGCGCCTCCGTCATGGTCCAAAACTATACTTTATCAGCGAAAAAAAAGTAGTCCGCGGTTGTTTGAAAAAGTAATGTCCCAAGCGGGAGTCAAACCCCGGCTCCCAGTGGTAGTGGGTGGGGAGTCCAATGATTATCGAAGTGCGCCACTGAGCTTTGTACTAGTGGTGTAAAGTAACAAAGTAGATTTACTCAAGTACAATTTTGAGGTATTCGTACTTTACTTGAGTATTTCTCTCATATTACCCATTTTATTTTCAGCGTTCCCCTAGCGTAGCTTCCTGGTTGTTATATTGTTGTTGTGGTCGTCATCCTCGCATCAAAGCCCCGCCTCGCAGCACCGCCCCGCGCCTATAAAACTAGCGCTCCCCTGTCAATTTCCCTGGACTGCCAATTTCCCTGTGACATATATGCCATTGGAAAGTAAATGCTGGCTGGGCTCTATACTAGGTCTGCTGTTTTTTTTCCCTCTATGCCAGATCTCTTCACCAAAAATAGCAGATCCATAAGCTCACAATGCATGGCAATGAGACATGTTGTGAGCTTGTAGATCTGCTATTTTTGCAGGATGTTCACCCCAGAATAGGGACGCTAGGGTTCAAGTGGTCACTTAAATCCATCCGTACATACTTTGTTGACCGGAGTCCCCCAGGGGCCTAGACTAGGCCCCCCTCCTTTTTTCCCTCTACACCAAATATCTTCACTGAAAATAGCTGATGTACATGCAGATTAATGGTTTTGGATATAATTAACAAAAAACTGTCATCTATCTATCTTCCAACCTACACAGAAAAATCCTCAGATCGGAGAGATCTGCTATTTTCACCGAATATTCGCCCCCAGAACAGGGACAGTAGGTTTCAAGTGGTTAATTCCAATTCAATAACCAAATTCCGGTTACTGTATTAATTTGTATCAACTCTAAAGAGGGATGTATTTGTTCCCATGGCTGGAAGGAAGACAGTGAGGCGGCTGATTCATTCTTTGCATACCATGAGTCAGCTCTACAGTAGGACAGCTTCTCTGGATAGGCTCAGAGAAGGCACAGGGTGATAGAGAGAGAGGGGGTTCAAAAGGCTGAATAGATACACAGAGGTACAGTAGCTGTGAAGGAATGTGTAGTTGGTGTGAGGCGATACCCCATCCATCACAACTTCAAGCACGAGCAAACGCCACGTTTTGAAAGATATATCATGGATTTACCAGATGTTGCAAAAAAACTTAACAGCCGACACATGAAATATTAGAACCTTGACCCAAAAACTAAATTGAAAATTCCTCAACATAGAATCATGTCAGCGGTTAATATTAGCTGCACCCAAGTCTAAAATGCGCTTACTGTACCACAGCAGCCAACAGTAAGGATCGATAGTTCAAATGTAGGGCGCTTTGCAGCTAGTTTACAGCCTACAATGCAAAATCCTGAATGTTAATTTAACTCAACTTTTAAGACCTTTGCATTTTCTCAGCAATTGGAGCCGTTATTACATTATGAGCTGTTATTACATTATGAGCAGCTATATACGTTTCATAATGTAACACATTATAACATTATTACATCCTATATTCAAATTGGCTTAAGGAGGATGGGCGGACGGACCACGTTACCACGCTCATAAATGGTGCATTTATATAGCGCTTTTATTCAAAGTGCTTTACATAGATTGTGCATTACATTCACACACCGATGGCAGAGGAAACCATGCAAGGCACCAACCTGCTCATCGGGAGCAATTAGGGGTTCAGTGTCTTGCTCAAGGACACTTCAACAGTAACTCTTATGGGGGACGCCGGGATCGAACTGGAAACCTCACGGCTTCCATCCGGCCGCTCTACTGGCCACTCTACCCCTGAGCCACTGCCGCCCCCGCTCATGTCACTATGTCGTCACGCTCATGTCACCATGACTCAGCCATAACCCTATAAGGAGTTCCCAATGCAGCTACGCCCCAAATATGGAGTGGGTTGTCTAACCTCAATGTGTCGTCAAGACATCAGGTGCAAACAAATCAGTCAGCTCCATATATGGGCACAAAAGGGGGCATGCCCATATATGGACTTATACTGATCACATCAGGGATCTCCATAAATGGGCACAAAAGGGGAATGCCCATATATGGGCATACACTGATGACATCAGGGATCTCCATATAGGGGCATACAAGGGACAAGGACTGACAGACACAGAGATCTCCATACATGGCCATAAAAGGGACAAGGACTGACAGATACAGAGATCTCCAAATATGAGCATATCAGTCGGATCGGCGGTGCGACGTAGATGGCCCGAACCTCTAGTTGTAGAAAAATACGTTGTTACATTATGTGCTCATGATTTTATTACGTTATAAGCTGATTTTTACATTATGAACTTTTATTACATTTAAATTAATACATTATGAACAGCTATGAGCATTATGAGTTGCTACAAATGTTTTCAAAACTGATGAACCAATAAAAAATCTCAGCAGACTCAGTGTGCAAAGGCCATTTCACTCAGGATTTTGCTCTCCTCACTTGTCTCTCACCCTTACTAGGTCAACCTGCCCTGTGTGTGGGGGAGAGGGCAGTTATGTGTCTGTACTTATGAACCTAGGAGGTTCCTAAAAGGGAAATGCATACTTTTACCCTTACTCAGATCTTTGCCACTCCCGCCTTTGCTCTGTTCTTCCATCTGTCCCTTTCTCCATCTCTCCCATTATATCACTGCTCACTCTCTTAATCTCATTTCCTATGCTTGTTCCCTCCGTACCTCCCTTTGTTCATTCATTTCTCCTTTCCTCTGTTCTCGGCCTCATGCTTAATTCATACGCCGTCACACGACGCTGTCACACGCTGAAAATAGCAGATCTAAGGTCACCATGTCGTATCACAACACGTTGTGAGGTTGTAGGATCTTTATATTTGCGGTGTGCGACAGTGGGCACATGACGATATATAAGTTGGGCTTTAGTGTTGCAAGGTGTCAGCAGACCACTGGCCCACCACTTCAAAGTGAGGCTAATAACTAGGATGGGCCTGACCAAGGGGTAATTAGAAAACCCCTAGGGGTTGCTGACAGCTGTTCAGGACAGAGAGAGAGCAAGTAAGGGAGAAATAGAAAGAGAGAGAAAGAAATAGAGTGAGAGAGAGAGATAGAAAGAGAGAGAGAGAGAGAGAGAGAGAGAGAGAGAGAGAGAGAGAAATGGGGCAGAGTGAGGGAGCAGAAAAAAACCACAAAATTGTCAGAGAAAAATGTGATACCAAAAGAGACAAACAAAAAGGAGTGACAGTATAGCAGAGAAAGCTGTGGGGAAATAAAATATAATCGCACACACAAGTGCGAACGTGCCGACAGGAAAAACAGGGGGAAAAAATAAAAAGTCCACCCAAGTCTGGGAAATTGTTTTAGGTCAATTGAGCAACGTATCACTCAATGACATGAGTCAAATGACAGGGCAGGCTGGTGGGGCTCCGCTACAAACATGTCTGCAGTACCAGAATTAAAGCCTTTAGCTTCATACTCAGTGTCATAAAGGCCGTGCAAACCCAGGAAATATTTTTGTTCCAATCAAAGACTGTGGGACAAACTAAGAGATCCAAACATTGATTGATTTCCTATATAATATCTCAGGCTATAATATCTATGGAGTGACTGCACCCACTTAGGAGACCATCCATTTCTTACTAGTGGTGAGGCGTGGGACAGGCTATTTTGGTATATGAAGGATCTTTGTTCCAATTTAACCCCTTCAGCCCTATACATACTGTAATACTTTGTCGTATGACGAATAGCAAAAATTGCCGATCTACATACTGACAACAAGTTGCAATGTCAGCTTGTAGATCAGCTATTTTTGAAAGTTTTTAAATCTTTTAACATACTTATACTATGACCTGTCCAAGATAGGTTGAAAGTGGTTAAAGTCACAACTGACTTATCAATCAACTTCAATACCAAGTTACTCACCTTAATTTAAAGTTCCTGGAAAAATGCCAATTTGACTTCAAATCCCACTTGTGATTGTAAGGCAAAATCGCAAAATATTTGTATAAATATTTAGTGATGATCGATTTCAGCATGAAGTAAGGGGGCAAACAGTTTTACACTAGTTACATTAACACTGTGGATTTTACTGTGTGGGCCTGTGAGTTTTCTCTCTCTCACTCTCTTTCTCTCCTCCGTCTCTACCTCCTGGGTTTATGGCTGAGCTCATCTCCTAATGGCAGATTTTATCGCTGTATTATATCACCATTTCCTGGCCAAGAGTGGGCCCAGATAGCCGGCCATACTTTCTCTTCCATCTCTCTGACAATGTGTTCCTGATTCAGTGTCAGTGAGGTGTTAGCAACATGACTATAGGAGCTGTCCACAGATGGAAAAGTCGAGGGTTGCGCTGCCTGAACGTGAGGCTTAAATCATTTTCACACATTTAAAAAACCATTAGGATGAGTTATAGAGAGAGGGTGGGGTGGTGTGAGGGGGGGGGGGGGTGGAGACATTATTGTGTGTTTGGAAAGGAGGTTTGGTTTGCAAAGAGTCCATTCCTCCACAGTGTAAATTGCAGAACACACAAACACTTGAGCCTGTGCAGGCACACACGCACGCAC
>NC_137607.1:27951150-27968650 GCF_963280865.1 Gymnoscopelus braueri
AGGAAGCTGTCATCAGCTTGTCATTTCCAAGAACATTTTTTTAAACTAGAAAAGTGCGCTCCAGGTCCTCCACCAGGCCGGGTTGCCTACCCTGGGACAGCAAACGTAGTCAGTCATAGCCAATCGGAGTGGAATATGAAATGAAATGGGAATGGAATGGAACATTTGCTACTATGAGCAATGGCAAAACGTGTGTTTTGAAGAAAAGGTTTATTGTACAACCTACTGGTACATTTCAAGAGTTATAGGTCAAAAGGTGAAGTGGGCTGTTATAGCACCACCATGAGGCCAATTTGAAGATTTTTTTGCCTACTGGGAGTGTGCAAACTCTGAAAGATATCGAGTGTGCGTGCAACATTTCATTTTCAATCAGTCCAACGGTCCCGGAGATTAGCTGCTCACAGACGGATACACGAATGGACGGATGGACACACACAGACGGACGGACAGGATCGAAAACATTATCTCCGGCCTTCAACTGACAAATCTTTCAAAAACATTATTACATTTACATTTACAAGCTACAGTATATAGGCTTCAACTTATTTACAGTAGGTTAGGTTACTTATGCGACTGCAAAGGTGAAACGAAAGTGGAGAGGGGGGAGACATCCTCCTTATTTTCATTTCATTTTCATACTTCCAAAGTACAGACTATTAGGCGGAAGCATTTGAAAAGTGTTTGAGCCAACAGTCAGTCTCGAGAGACTGCCTGAAGGATTAACTTTACTGATTTAGGTGACTCCTTTGCCTTTCGTCTAGCAATTTTTTTTTCATTTGTGGGGGAATTGTTTTAAAATTCAAATACAAATATTTCACCTAAAAAAGCGTATGCCAGGTTGAAAGTGGTTAAAATATATATATTTTTAGGGTATATAATGTAGCTGTATTGGGAAATGAGTGCACACAAAGTACTGATATAGTCAATTTAAAAATAATTTATAACTATTTGTACAGTATATATATATATATATATATAATAATGTGTGATTGTCACAAAATCACAAGGCACACCTGAACATGTCTAACGGTACACCGTTTGGGAACCACTGCACTAAACCGTAACCCTGTGACCTGGTCCCTATGAGGCATGGATTTAAGAAGTCCGGTTTTGAGTTATGGTCGCATTCTCCATAAGGTTCCATTCAGTCTACCACCACATAGATTCACAGCATGAACTGAACAGCCGGTGACTCTGAAGTCAATAAAATCCCCGGCCACATGCCTTGGTGCTTGGATTCCAAGCCATATTCAATCAGAGTATTCTCTAAGTAGCGCTTGTGTGTGTAAGGCCATGTCCTATTGAGCATGACGTAAACTTCACGATCATGCTTGCCGTGCCATTGCACATGTGGTATTTCGTGTGTGCACAAGCGTGAGCTTGTGTGCTCACGAGTATATTTTCTTTCTCTGTCCTTAATACAGTAAAGCACATTACCAGACATTGTGCTGTAAATTGCCTTTTGCCCTACAAGTTGCATCTTATGTGATCCATCACCCAGTATTATGGTTGTTTACACAGTGTAATGTTTGCCTGCCCTCCATGCTGCTCATTACACATGCTGATGGAAGGTAGCACACCATGCAGTGCTAATTGGCTAACAATGTACACTGGGGAACTGATTTCCTAGTTATAACTGAACAAAAATAAATACTGCAGCCTACTGTACATCTGTCCAACTTCTCTTAATACTGAATGAAGATTTTAGAAATCTGTTAATGTGAAGATTATGCAGTAGTGCAATGGGGTAGCTTATAATGACTTCATAAAGGATGGCTCGCAACTCTTGTTTACTTCTCTGAAAAAGTTTGAATCCCTCTCAGATCTTCATCATGTTAAGATGTGACATGCCACTTTACTCACCTATGAACTACTGAGCCAGTTTGGCTTGGCAACCAGGGAAGGGGGATGTGCACAAAAATAACAGTGTGTGAGCTTCTTATCAAATTACTGTAAAGGCCTTTGCAGACAGCCAGGGTGCGATTTTTCGCACGGAAAAAACGGACAATATCATTTTTTAAAAGAACACATGGTTCTCTATGACCTCGTGCACACCGGCTCCGAATTTGCCGTGCGGCAAGTGGCTGTGGCGGTGCGTTATTTTTTTCTTCAATCGAACCCAGTTCGATTTGTGCGTCTTTTCGCATGCGGTAAAAACTGATTGACCAATCGCACCCTGTCTGCAAAGGCCTTAAGTCAACACATGTCAAACTGTTCTTGTGCTGCACATTTCATACAACTGTCCATTTCAAGAAACATTTGTGTTTTTTCAGGACAAACTGCAAACTAAAGCCAATATTCTAAGCCAAAATTAAGATTTCTATAAGAAAATTAATTGCCCATAACAATACAGTGATTGGGTGAAACCATCCTGGTGGCGTGTCCACTTACCAGATACATCCAGAAAAGTGCGAGCTCGTCCAGTTCCAGCGCTGTTAATAGCAATACACTCATAGTAGCCCTCATCCTTCAGCGTAACCTGAGCAATCTCCCATGATGCATTGTCTGCCTCCCTGGGAACAGTGAAAAACATGTAACATTCATATCCTCTAAAATGTTAAATCTTGAGGGTTCTTTAACACATTGAATGCCAAAAACGGTCCGGACCGTTTTTGAGGGTCCAAACGAGAAGTGCCGAAAACGGTCCGGACCGTTTTTGACCCAATTCTATTTTTATACATGTGGGCCACGTGGGGCGCTAAAACGAAACTTTGACATCACCCAAGCAGTTTCTGAGAAGAAGAGGCTGGATGAGGCTCCATGTCAAAAATCCTTCCGGTCGGCGTTTTCAATGTTATCTCCTTGATTAAAAGCTTAATATCTCCATTTCTTTTTAATGTGGTGGAAACGAGCCGTTTTCGATCGGCGATCACGCTGCAATGGAGGGTCGCGTTGGAAATATTATTGTTCCAGGCGTTAGTCGGGACCCTCCGCCGTCTCGCACGCACGCTTTGTTTACATGCATTTCCGCGTCGGGGCTTCTCACAGCACGAAATGTATAACGCAAGTGGATGGAAGAAATGCTGGCACTCAACGTATAATATTTTAATAAACCTCTGGCACCCAATGTGTTAACTCTGAGGGTGTACAAAGGCCTACACATGTTCAGAGTTACAAATGGATAAATGAACACTGAGGATTTTACTGTGTACTATGTGTGTTGAGAATATTGATGAAACATATCTCCCACATTGGGATATCTACCACTCATTCAAAGAAATACCCCCTGGTCAAAGGAGAAATTAGGCTTCTGGCCTTCAGGCAGTGCAACTCTGCTTAGTCTGCTACAGTCACACCACTTTGAGTGGGAAACCCCCCAGCAAGCACAGTCAGGACCCGGACCAATCAGTGACGTCTCGATTGGGGCTAGATCAAGTCAAACCAAGACAAGTCAGATCTGGCCCAGAATATCACCTGATTTCAAAATTAATCCTGACCACAAAAACGTCACTTCCAGGACGTCATCTAAACACATTTCTCATCACCCAAAATTGCTGTCCAAATGTCCATATGATGTCCCGGTGATGACGTCCTGTAAATGACGTAAAGATCATCCCCATATGGGCTGTGATCTGGCCTAGTCCTGAACGTCACCGGGGTGATGACCGGGCGTCATCATAACGTCATCATGACGTCATTGTGCTTGCTGGGCCAGTATGGGTTACATCTAACACCCCCCCCACCCCGCTAAGGGAGATATTTGGCTTCTGGGCTTCAGGCAGTGCTACAGTCACACCACTTTGACTGGTGAACACGATGTGGGTCACAGCACCAATATAATCACAGCGATTTGAACCCTGGTGACCCAATGTATTCATGTATTAAATTTAAAATGAGCATGTCTATAAATAGTCTATAAAGCAGGTGTCTATACGGTCTTGGTGTATAGACCTTTTTTACTTTAAAAGACTGATTAGTCAATCCTTCCCCATTATGTTGTACCTGAAGAGCTGGTCCACCCCCAATCGTTTCCCATCCCTAGTAAAGCGCAGAGTGAAGGGGATTAGACTCTCGGCTTGGCAGTTGATGGCCCCTTTCTGGAGGTAGTAGCCTGGGGTGGTGGCCGGCATTAGCACCTTAGGGGCATCTGACAGGAAGGGACATGAAAGTTACAGTTACCATCAGTCTGTTCATAAATCAATGAATTTACAGTAAAAGTCAGTCATTTATTCATCAGCTAGTCACCAGTCAATCAATCACTTGTGATCTACAATGTACACACTTTGTTTTGTGTTCATTAATGAGCCATTTATGGACACAATGTTCATTACATTTCTCATGAAACCTCTTAACAGTGACTTAAAGTTTGATTTATACTTTGTCGTACAATGGAGTCGCACACCACAAATAGCTGATCTACAAGCTCACAATGTGTTGCATTGTGACGAAAGTTTGGCTATTTTTGGCACGTCTTCTTTTTTTTACATGAATAAATTTTTTTCTAGTATAAAACACTCACTATGACATTCAAGCATCACGGTCATGAGTACGTTTACAATTACAAAGGAAAATAAATCACAGGACTTGGCATACTACAACATGGCATACTATTTTCGATAGTAACAACCTGCATTACTGACCAGGTACGATTCTGGAGAAGGCCACACTGGAGACTCTTTGGAACAGGAACCCGTCCTTGTCATATCCGGTCACCCGCAGGAAGAAGGCCTCATTGGGTGGGATGAACTCGGTGATATTCCAGATGCCATATGGCTGTCTTTCGGGATAGAAGCGAATAGGCAATGTCTTCATCACGTCCCCCGTGATTGACAGGAGCTCCAGCCTATCAGCACGAGCAGGACGGGAAAGCCCGGTGGTGTTCAGGAGGATGTGGGTGGGAATACCTGGGGTGATGATGTAACAGTTGATTGTGCCAAAGGAAGTTAGGTGGGGTGCCTTATTAAAACCAAATAACCTAACCCTAACACTAAAGATTTTACAGTGTATGACATCATATGAGTGACACAACATGTTTACAAGGAAAAAGGTACAAATAGAGGGTGATGAAAGACAAATCCACTTAAAGTTTGCCAGACTAATGCTGGAATGTATATATAAGCATACCATATAATAGTGGCTCTGTCTTTTTTCTTCTTTTATTTTTTTTTACATTTGGAAAGGTTGACATTTGACCTCACTGACCTTGAACAGGCCGACTGATGGTTTTTTTGAAGTCCAATGTGGGCTTCCTGGAAAAGCCGGCCCGGAAGTCGATGGTGCTGAGACCTGAGATCCGGACTGAATATCTTCCTTTACTAGATGTCTGTCGGGACAAGCAGATGTACATTTTGTGCACTGTTTATTTTGCAGTTGTATTAAAGTAATATGAGGTAGAAGAATTGAATAGATACAGATTCAACATAAACAACAATTTAATTTCCCAATATATTTTTTTCTCATTATACATTCATTATTAGAGAATATGATCGATTTGGATCATTCATAATACCAGATGATGATGAGCATTTATCTGATTTAAATTAAACTAAGAAAAAAAGAACGCTGTTATGCTTAATTTGTGTGCCAGTGTAGCACGCAGAAAATAGCTGATCTACAAGCTCACAATGCAACATAATGCGACACATTGTGAGCTAGCAGATCGGCTATTTTTGGCACGCGACACCGGCACACAACTACGTATAAATAAGGCTGTCGAAATTAGCGGCAAAGAAATGGAAGTGTTTCAAAACAAACTATTGTGTTCCAGAAAAAGCTACTTGTATAGACAAGTTAGTAAAGAAAGACTATCAAACAACGCATGACTTATAAATCATCCACATTTCACACATACGAAAGAGGAATTCATGCTGACATTCATACTTTAATATGGCAGACAGGACCACTATAATCAGAGCGTGACTAAATTGGGTTGATGTAGTCTTTATTACACAACTGTCTTTTGAAGTAAGGTAGAAACAGAGACAGAGTAATTACAATGAAATACAGGTTGGTGAGTAGCGGAAAATCCTCACCTTGAGGTAAAACACTTTGGAGGTGTCATGAGACATGACTCGCTACACAGAATCAGGCATGCAAACCTAAACTGGCATTTAGCCCACATCACAGGTTATTTTTTACGGTGTGGCTCCTAAGGGGCGAGCCGTCTAGAAGAGTGTTCTTGTGCACGCTGCCAATACGCCAAGGAAATAAACCGCTAATATTTTTTGCATATTGCAATTGCATACATATTTCTGTGTGAATCTTTTTCACATTTAGTGAATTCAGAATCTCAGATCTTTCCTTCATATTTGGGAAGGACTGATGTCATCAATATGATATCAGATAACCAAATGGAAGCAACACTGTCATTAGACAGTGTCTTGTTTTCTTCCTCTTTCCAGCTACAAAGCTTTACCTGAATGTATCATAAGTAAGCATATTAAACAGAAGATTGCCAAACCAGAGTTTTACCTTCTATCCAAAAGAGAAGTGTTCAGTCCAATTTTACTGACTCACCTTTTGCAATGAGGCGTACTGTACCCATTGGGTTATTTTATATACCCAATAACCTAATATAATAATCAAGGAGTGTAATAGTACTGTATATTTAAGAGTATGACTAGGCTTTAACCCCTACAATTCAGTTCCTGGGTGGCAGTATTAGTCTCAAATGTTAACCACTTAGAAACACTTCAAGTAAAAACTCTAAATTTAGAAAAAATAATTGTTAAATCCTATATACTTCGTTCACCGGAGTCCCCCAGGGCCTTAAACTGTACTAGGCCCCCTCCTGTTTTCACTCTACACTAAATATCTTTGGCGACAATAGCCAATCTACAAGCTCACAACGCACCACAACGCAGCGCGTTGTGAGCTTTTCAGATCTGCTATTTTCACCGAATGTTAGCCCCAGGACGCTAGGGTTCATGTTGTTAATGTCCACCCATCCTAAAAGCACAACGTAGTGGTAATTAAACCCACCCTAAAAGCTGCTGTGGAATGATACATGACGGTCTTTAGCTGATGGTCATTAGGGTCATAACAAGGAGAGGGAGGGACACTTTTATGGTCACGCCGGAACTCCTTGTCATTAGGACACCCATGTCCCTATGCTCATGACCTGGACACACTCTCAAATGCATGAAGCAGGAATACAGCTATTTCTCTCTTTAGGAATGTACATTTGTCATTGATTATTACGACGACTGTTAAAATTAAGTTATACAGGCTTTGGCTAATGTGTGCTCAACTGCTAGTGGCTTGAGTTGGTAGACTCTTTACTTCAATGCATGCATCTATATAATGAATAAAAGAGTATTTTCTAAAACGTTTTAAACTTCAAACCTGAAAAGTACTCTAGAAGGGTACATGATATTGCAAGCCTCTTACCTCACTACAAATTCTTTCTAGGTAAGTCGACCTGCAGCAGATCACAGCAGTGTCTGTCTGGAATGATCCTCACAATAAATACCAATCCCTGATTAATTGATTGATTTGGATTGATGCTTGTTATCACATTCTGATTTTACTGCATTGATCTGCAGTAACTACTAAACCGAAGTATTCAGTCAGTGGAGCATGAAGAAAGGAGAAGGAACCATCGTATCCTCTGACAAGGAACAGCTTGTGTTATTACAAGTAAAACAGAAAAGAAAAAAAGAAATGGAATAAATACTTTAGTATCTGTTTGGCAGGAGAAAGCCCCCACGTGTCCTGGTCCCTTTGAGTCTCTTAAAAAATATAATCCTGCTCTTCCCCCCCCATTTATTTTTATTATTCAGTATGTTCTGTGCTCACCAGGATACCTGGATGCAGTCTAATCAGAACAGAACAGATACCATATAAAGAGAGAGAGAGATACAATAGAGATCATAGAGACGGAATGGACAAAGACACAGAGAGAGACAGACAAAACAGAAGACAGTGAGACAGATGACAGCCAGTGAATGGAGAGTAGGGCAGTCTGCCACCGCTACAAGTCCTTTGGGTTGTTTGCATACTTTTGAAATTACAACCTTCCTAAACTATTATCATGGGCCATAAAACACCAGGCAGTATGAAGCCAAGATGCAGTCATCACTGCTATAGTTTCACCACAGCATTGAGGAGTCCAACCTGGATGGTTCTCAGAAACTACACAAATTACACATACACATACAGTACAGTACAGTACACATACACGCAGATGTATACACAAACACACAGTGGATTGAAGATGTGAGGGTTGTGTGATCCCACTCTCCATACTGTACACCAACACATTAGCCAATTAAAGGTAGATTCAAATGGATGGCCTTTCTTTTCGCGCACAATTTCTAACCAGGGCGAGTACACTGGGGCGTCACGGACCATTAGCCTTTAGCCAAACGCAGCATGGCAGAAACAGAAATCCCTTCAAAGTGTATATACTGTATGCATCTGACTGCAGCTGCCCGTCAGATGGTCCTGGGAAACAGGACTTCATATAAGATGAAGCGGATATTTTTAGGTACGGAAGCCAGATAGAGAGGTATGTTGGTGGGTGGGTGTGTGTGTGTGTGTGTGTGTGTGTGTGTGTGTGTGTGTGTGTGTGTGTGTGTGTGTGTGTGTGTGTGTGTGTGTGTGTGTGTGTGTGTGTGTGTGTGTGTGGCGGGGGGGGGGGTACTGGGACTTGGGCAACAGAACAACACAACACATAAAAACTATTGGACACAAACAGCGGCTGTATTTGATTCTCAGAAGGGGAGAGAGAAAAGAATGAACGAATGTGGTTGGACGAAGATGTAGCGACTAGCGAGAGAGAGAAGATTCTCCAATGTAAAATCCTTACTATTAGTTTAACTCTTCATTGATGTCTGAAACCTTTGCATGGCTAATCGCTGAGGACAAGACTTGTTTAGTCTGCGACGCAAAAGAGGGATAAACTGTTAAGAGAACTTTTCACCTTAGAGCAACACAGAGGGGAAGAAAAAGAAACATTGAAATATTAACCTGCAGAAGTTTTTTCTCACCAGATAGACAAAACAAACTGTAGTGCTATGCAGACACTGCACAGCCAAACCTCCCTCTGTTAACAATGAAACTAAGGTTGGAAAAGCCAATGTGGGCATGTCGGACAGAGCTCTTTCCCATTCATCACACAGGTGGAACGAAGCAGACTTCAGAGAAGTAACGTGGTGACTTTGTGTAAGACTGGCTTTTAAGGGGCGGTGCAAACATGGTCCAAGGTCAGCAATACTGCAATTCTAAATACTGATTTCTTGCCAGCTTTTCTGTTTGAAGTTTTCCTGACATGGGTATTTAGTGAGAGGGTCCTACATGAGATTAACCTATGGGTTAAGTGCAGAGTCAGACACAGCTGGGAAGGCCTGGTCTCAAATAAATGAGACTTAAGGCAAAAACAGGAGTCTATAGCAGGTCTGTGCTGTATGTACAAAAAAGCACGCTAACTGCCCTGGCAAGGCATAACTCATTTCGGATTGAACGGAAGCACTGCGTCTAGACCAACACACACATTGCGAACGTGGCTGAGGATTTACATCACACTGCAGTCCTATGATGTCATGGCTCCTGGAGTGTGATGCGATAAGGAGGAAACATGAAAGACCTGGCAAAGTGATATGAAGGGAAGCAGAGCAGACTGGAAGACAGGGTTACCGTGGCAATGCCAATCAGCAACAAAAACAAACATCACATATGTTATATAAAAATAAAAAAAACTGCTTTTCAGGGGACTTTAGAGAGACTTCAGTCATTAATCTGTCCCACGCCTCCATAGTCATGCTCATCTGCCCACCATTAAAACTTTCCTCCGGAGAGGAAACACAAGGGAGATGGGGGGGCGGGCAGTTTTCTTCTCCTCCCTCCTCCTGTAAATCATGGGGAAGGGTTGATAGGACATTACACAACCATACTGAGTACACTGAAAGTGACCCAGCAGGGATCTACACAGAATACAGGAGCCATCCCATGTCCCTGTAACAAATCACCCAGGTAAAAACATTTTTTTGTTGTTACCTGAGTGATTTGTGCTTGTCATTTCCTGGTACCCAGAGTGTGGGAACCCCGCTGTTCAACTGTTTTTGCATTCCCCCGACAGCGGGACACCAGCAACTATGCTCCTCCTCAGAGTGAAATGCAACAACGATGGCCCGAAAACAGCGGGTAAGGGAACAAAAGATGCAAAAACAACAGCAACTGCCACCGATGAGCTACATCTTCATCTCCATACTAACTAAAAGAAATCACTGCTGAAATGTGCATTTTTGATCACGTCATTTAACGAGCTGAATGCCTTCACCAGATGACGTGTATGTTAAATTGATGACTACATGTCACTGTAGTCACTGTATCTGATGTATTACTGCAGTAATTCAGCTCAAGATCCTACCTCAAGGGCACAGCTCCCTCCTGGGGTGCAAGCTGTGAACAAATTTCAAGGTTACAGCACTGACCTCTGTGCAGTAAGTCATTTTAAATGGCGGATCTGCTCTGTGACCTCGTGGGGGGAAAACATCTCCAGAATTCTACATGCATTTCCATGTAAAAACTGTTTACCTTGATGGTCCACATCCCAGGCTGCGGGTCCTTGATGTTGACGACTCTAGCGGAGTTGGGAATGTGCAGAAGCTCGGTCAGTCCATCACCCTTCCCAATTAGCTTCCCTGAAGGGAAGAAGTAAACAATGAGAATTAAATACACATATTAAATGTATATGCCCCAGGGGTGTCACAATATATCGTACCGCGATATATCTCGATATTAAAACTTGACGATATGTAGTTTATTTTATTGTTTTGGCTAGTTAAAGTTACAGGAGTTATTACTGTTTGGTGTGTGATATGAGTGAGTTTACCATAATCACCTTAGTGTTAATCCATTTGTGTGTTCCATTTGTAAACTTCCAAAGTTACAGTTGTATCGTACCTTGGGGGTTCCGTATCTCGATGTTAGGTGCTGGACCACTCAGAGCGACTGTGACCTCCTTGAGGCTAGGGTCAAAGGGCAACTGCCAGGTTTTGCTGACTCCACTGGGGTGATCGGTAGACAGCAGGTGGACCTTAGATGACTGAACCGCCTCCTCCACCCACTTCAGGACCTGTGACAATCACACCAACGGACAAGAGCATGAGAACTCTGTGGGAAGTAGAGAGAAATGCAGAGAGAAACACACATGCATGTGCGTGTGTACGCGGCCGCGCACACACCCGCGCACACACCCGCGCACACACACACACACACACACACACACACACACACACACACACACACACACACACACACACACACACACACACACACACACACACACACACACACACACACACCTAACATACATACATACAGAGACACACACACACACACACACACACACACACACACACACACACACACACACACACACACACACACACACACACACACACACACACACACACACACACACACACACACACACACACACACACACCTAACATACATACATACATACAGAGACACACACACACACACACACACACACACACACACACACACACACACACACACACACACACACACACACACACACACACACACACACACACACACACACACACACACACACACACCTAACATACATACATACAGAGACACACACACACACACACACACACACACACACACACACACACACACACACACACACACACACACACACACACACACACACACACACACACACACACACACACACACACACACACACCTAAAGCTGGCTCCAGACCAATCCAAATCGGCCCGACTTTGGGCCGATTTGGCTTCGGGAAGCGTCGGCCAGTCGGTTAGGGGTCCGTCGGCCAGTCGGTTAGGGGTCCGTCGGGACCTTTTCGGCCGACCCAGAGCCGACCGAACATGTTCAGCTTTTTAGCCGACTGGCAGAGCAGTGGCAGTGACAACAAAGGGCTGTCGGTGTTGCCAGATTATGTGAGAGAAACAAGCGACCATGTCTATGAAAACCTACATTCACTGTTTCTCGTTGTTGCTCCCAGAGAGAGAGAGAGATTGATTGATTTGACCTACTTTCGCGCAGTTTTGGTGCGCAACACAACCCTCGTTTAAGTGAATTGCTTTCACCTGCTGCTGCTGTGTGGAGCGCAGTGGTGGAAAAAGTACTCAAATGTTTTACTTAAGTAAAAGTATCAATACTGCAATGTAGAAGTACTTGAGTAAAAGTACAAAAGTATTGGTATCAAAATGTACTTAAAGTACCAAAAGTAAAAGTACTCAAATGTTTGAAAATAGCAGATCTACAAGCTCACAACGCGTCGCTTCGCGACGTGTTGTGAGCTTGTAGATCGGCTATTTTCAAATAGCCTAGGTATAAAATAGAGCTAAAGTGGTTACTGTATGTTTTATAATGTAATAATTTATATCTGCAAAGTAACTAATAACTAAAGTTTTCAAATAATTGTAGTGGTGTAAAAGTAGAATATTTTCCTCAGAGATGTATGGAGTAGAAGTAAAAGTACTGAAAATTAGAAATACTCCAGTAAAGTAAAAAATCCTCAAAAGTGTACTTAAGTACAGTACTTGAGTAAATGTACTTAGTTACTTTACATCACTGGCGGAGTGTGCGCTACAGGGCATATCTCCGCCAAGCCAGGGTGACCTACCCAGGCTCATGAAATTCATATGCAGGCATAGTAGCCAATTAGAATGAAATCTGCAAAAACGGACTCATATACTGATACAGAACCATATATTGGCTATATATTATGGCTGTCGGGTGGAAATCTTGTATGTTCCTTTTTTATTATTATTTAAAAACAATAAAAATCGTGAAAAAAAAAGAAGCTGTAATTATTAATAATTAAGAAATACTATATTTTAAAGAGTGAAAAATCAACTAAAGTCATTATTAGTGCAAGTTCATTAACATTTCATTTGAATGAAAATTAATTGTGGGTAAAATACATTATGTGAATCTAATGTGATTAATGTGACCCCTACTTCAGTCAGTGAAGTCCAGGGCTGAATGTGACATATTGAGACCTATATAACTAAATATTGGTCATTTGCCAACACATTATTTTGTGAAATAAACGGGTTATATTTCACAGATAGTTATACTATTCTTATAATATATTAAAATACAATGATCCTTAACCTTCAAGTTAAATGCATTATTTCCGTGGACTTAAAAATCATTTTTGGACTTAAAAATCATTATTATTTTTTTGGATGGCCTTCCTGCCCTGGCAGGAAGACCGGGCAGGGCCTTTGTGCCCTCCAAAAAATTACAACACCAAAGGCCAAGTGGCCTTGCCCCTAAAATGACGAAATTCCAGGCTTGAATGCAATAGATGTACTCTGAGTCTGTTACAAGTAAAAGTCCAGAATTCAACATTTACTTGAGTAAAAGTACTAAAGTATTGGTATAAAAATGTACTTAAAGTACCAAAAGTAAAAGTACCAAAATGTTTGAAAATAGCAGATCTACAAGCTCAGAACGCGTGCATCGCAACACATTGTGAGCTTGTAGATCTGCTATTTTCAAATAGCTTATAGGTATAAAATAGGGCAAAAGAGGTTAATGTATGTTTCATAATGATTTATATCTGCAAAGTAACTAGTAACTAAACATTTCAAATAATTGTTGTGGAGTACAAGTATAGACAATTGGAAATACTCCAGTAAAGTAAAAGTACCTCAAAATTGTACTTAAGTACAGTACTTGAGTAAATGTACTAGTTACTTACACTACTTAGACTAGCGACCACTTTGTGGAAGCTAATGGGGATCCTAATAATTAATAAAGAATAAAGAAGAATAAAGAATACACCACTGCACGTCAGTGAAGAAAAAACGCTGGGAACATAAGTGGCTTTGCAGGGAAACAAGCCCAAAGTCGCTTATAATAAGCAGACCTGGCAACGCTGGCAGGCTAAAAGTCAAATTAGCACATGAATGGCCAGTCGGCTGACAGACTTAAATGCCAACTTTTGCCAACCGAATACCAGTCTGTTGCAGTCTGGAGTAGTCTGCAATAGTCTGGACGAGTCTGTTTGGTGCGGAGTTACCTTAACATACATACATACAGAGACACACACACACACACACACACACACACACACACACACACACACACACACACACACACACACACACACACACACACACACACCACATAAACACACGCACCACCCCCCACAGCTGCATGCAAGGTCATCCCCTCAACATGTGCGGGGCCGCTATAGCAGGAAGTGACTAAGATTCCCCCTGTGCCCTGACCCACGGCCCCCAGAGTCCCAGAACAGTCCCTGACAGCTCCTGTGTGGGACCCAGGGTGCTGACACTCTCTACAAACTCTGAAGGGTGCAGACATGTGTGAAATAGTAGTCATGGGATACAGTGAACCCAAAATCTTTAAAAAACAAAAGCTGAGTGAGGATTTTTGGGAGAAAGAAAGTAATTACTACAAGTTGTTGTTTAACAGTATCGGAAATGCCTTCCGATACTGCCTAAATGCTGGTATCGGTATCAGCCAGTATGCAAGTCTATGCAATGATGTGATACCACGTAATTGATCATGTGATGATGATAGCCCATTTGCACTAAACAATTCTTGTTTATTTTGAATGATTTGTTTTTAAGTTGATGTTGCAATGTTGTATAATGTTACAGTTTGAATGATGTGTTCTACTAAATTGTGGCAAAAAAGAAAGAGGCCGCACACTCGTAACCACGATGCAGGATTTATTTGGAAACCGACGTTTCGACCACGTGAGGTCTTCTTCAGGGAATGATTACTAAATTGTGGCTGAACTTGAACAATTTATAAAGAATTATTGTCATTCATACCTAGATGTATTCATAAAGCACTGGTATCAAATCTGTACTGTACTTGGTATCGACCGATATGTAAGTTCAGGTATTGTAATTGGTATTGGGAAGGGGGAAAAATTTAATGGAACATCTCCAACTACAAGTGAAAGAACATGTTGAAGGCAGGCAAATTCCTTGATGATTTTGTACATTTTTACTCTCCCTCATGCAAGCCTCTCTTCTAGGTGGATGTCCACTCTTCGTTGACCTGATCTTTTTTTCCCTCTACGTCATATCTCTATGACGAAAATAGCCAATCGACAAGCTCACAACGGGCCGCAATGCAACGTGTTGTGAGCTTATAAGATTATTCAGTCCAAATTATAAAGTTCAATTATGGTGCTGCAATTGTGTAATCAACTTGCCCTCTGAGATCAAAACAGAACTGTCGGGGGAGTTGGTAGAAAGCAGAGCCAGGTGTGGAGGGTCTTGCCTGGGTACAGACAGAGACAGGCTTCTCTTTCTTCAAGTCAGACTACGGGGTCATGGAGGCCAGCTTGGAGAATCGGGAGGACGGGAGAGGTCAACAATGCCTGTCTGCCGTTTCATTACTCCACTGTGTGTGTGTGTGTGTGTGTGTGTATGTGTGTGTGTGTGTGTGTGTGTGTGTGTGTGTGTGTGTGTGTGTGTGTGTGTGTGTGTGTGTGTGTGTGTGTGTGTGTGTGTGTGTGTGTGTGCGTGTGCGTGTGCGTGTGCGTGTGTGTGTGTGCGCGCACACACGAAAAATAATAGGACTACAAAGGGAGAGAGTGAGAGAGGTCAAGAGAAACCGACTTCAATTAATAAGATCGCGATGAAGGCAGATGCAGGCTCCAACGTTATTCACTGTATAAAGTGTATTCGCTTTATCTAGAATTTCTTCTCTGTGAAGAATCAAATGGCCTGAACAAACAGCCACATCATTCCCAAAGTACAGACCATCAGTCATCTATCCAAAAGAGTTGATTTGCATCTCTTGGAAACACTTAAGAAGTCTATGCAGCAATGTGTTTTTTAAGAGCTATGCATCAATCAATTCACTACGCCCTTCACAGCGAGGTCCAGAGAAACATGATCAGGAGTCCAGGCTTGGACCTGGTAAGGTTCAAGGACATGAAAAGCAGTAAACCCTTCTAACTTTGCTTTATTTACATGGCTTAAGGGCAGAACCTAGGCCAAACTGTGGAGATTGAACCCACCCGTGACCAAAGCACATCTGAAGCTGGAAAGTTTTCTTGCTGGACTTTCTGGAACTAGCGCTCGAGAACCAGAGCTGCCGTGTGTACAATGTAGAAAACAGCTGATCGCTTTGTCAGCTAGACAGCTCACGGACCCTTTAACAACAACCTGGGGACCACGGCTGGAAAGGACAAGTAATACTTTCGACAATAGAATAGAGCTTGAATTCTAGATCCAATAGACTGCCTCTTACCTCGTAGACTTGTTTCTTGTCCAGATGGAAGACCTGTCCAGAGCTGGTGGAGGCAATCTCCTCATAGACTTTGTAGCCAATGTGAGCCCGATCATCACAGTCCCCTGTAAGCACAAACACCACCTACACACACACACACACACACACGCACACGCACCCCCACGCACACGCACGCACACACACACGCACCCCCACGCGCACGCGCACACACACACACACACACACACACACACACCCCCACACACACACACACACACACACACACACACATTTTTCAAAAAAAAAAATTGAAATTGAAATTTCAATTCAATTCAATTCAAAGTGCTTTATTGGCATGAGAAAACATACGTTTACATTGCCAAAGCAAAAATGTAACAATACAATCAAACAAAATAATATATGTATAATACACACACACACACACACACACACACACACACACACACACACACACACACACACACACACACACACACACAGACCTTCACCAACTGTCATTAATCATATTGTCTCTGAGTTCACTGTTAATAATAGAGAACTGATTGTCTGCACCTGTGATTGTTTTTGCTGGATGAGCTGTAGGACTTCGTGGGTTAGCTTGTAGTCTTTGGATCGAGCATCTGTGAAGACGTAGATGAAGGACCCCGGCAGGGAGATCTCCAAAGCAATCTTAATGGCACCGATGCTCATCTCTGGACAGTCCCCTCCTCCCTGACAATAAAACATTAAAATATAATTATACATTAATATTAACATTCAAATATTATACTAACATTATCATCTATTCATCTTGGAAATTCTTTTTTTGTAATATTGTGTAATTTGTACACTTTCACAAATTGTGGGTATTACTTATAGTTTTGTTAATGGGTCAAGTGATTACACCTGACCTATTAATTATTATATACTACAAGTGTGTTTGAATGATTGATTTAAGCAGTTTTAAAAACAGCACAGCAGTACAGTAAAACAAAATATTTGTAAAAAAAAAAAAAGCCTGGGGGGCTTGTTTCCATTGTGGTCCAGTGCACTCCCACTTCTTGATTTGTCCTGATGAAGATCCATTTGTGATCAAAACATTGATCCTTACAATAAACAGTAGGCGAAAACAACAGTGTGCCAACTTTACCATTATCTTTATAATGATCTTTGTCCTGCAGCTGAATACCAGAGCAGATATGCATGTTCTATGTTTCCTATGAATGACGTTTGACCTTGTCTTTATACTGTATAGTATAAAGAAATACTATACCCTTCTCCCTGTGGGGTGTGTGGGGGGGGGGGCTGTGCATTGCAGCATTCCAG
>NC_137607.1:27973650-28028650 GCF_963280865.1 Gymnoscopelus braueri
ATCTCAATTTCGCCTCCTCTGGCTTTCAGGATCTAGCTAATTCGCTGCGAATCCTTCGCACATTCACTGCCTTCCACTCCTGGCAAGTAGCAGCGACAGGGAGTTCCAATGGCCCATCCACTGAAAGTTCACAGGCATTAATGTCTTCCTACCAAATCAGAGTCCAGGTTTGGCAGCATTGCCCTGAGGTTTAAGAGTTTCCCAGGCTTTTGGGAGTCTGGGCAGGTCAATGCAGACAATGATAAAAGCCACTGCAACCCAAACACTACCTGTCATAGTCTACACAACGGTGACACTGCAGCAGTATGGGAATGTAAGGGATAATTAATATTTTGAATGAAATAGCCATGGAATTAATTATAAATTAGGCTTAATACTGTCCCTCTCTCATTGACAGACAGACAGACAGACAGACAGACAGACACACAGACAGACAGACAGACACACAGACAGACAGAAAGACAGACACACAGACACACAGGCAAACACCATACACACACGCACGTGCGCACGCCAAACATTACCTAGGAGGGGTAGAGTTTATAGATTTATTCACTGTCTAGAACATTTGTTTTCATTTTATTAAGCAATGCTCTGGTTGTTCTCTACACACAATTACTTGTGTCTCTACGGGGCTACACAGTAAATGGGTCCATTTGGTTCCATTTCTATACTCTCTGAGTTAGATTAAGACTGAGCAGTGACCACAAGAACTTCAGCTAACCAACAGTGTGGTTGTAGAGAGTTGGATTTATCTAAGCGCACACTGATCAGACTTTATGAAGATTTACCAAGCTAGAGTACTTCACCCATCATATTTATTTTTGGCTTAGTTCTATAGAGTGATTTAATGAACATTACTGCGTTATTGAAGCAGTTTACTATTTGAGCCAAAGCTACTCCCTTGAGGACTCGAGGGAGTGTGGTGCCCGGCGTCGAGTCGGTCGGAAAGACGGTTGTCCAGGTATAAACAGAGATCCAGTTGTCCAGAACTGCCGATCCTACCGATATGATGAGTATACTAGCGAAACCAGACAGGGAATCCATATACGGGCAAAAAAGGGACAAGGATAGACAGATACAGAGAACTCCATATATGGGCGTAAAAGTGACACAGACAGATGGGTACTACAGGTATTCTGACAACGGGTAAAAAGGGTATTGCGGTGAGCCATGCGTTCCCAATTTGCATCGTTCCCGACTTGCATCGTTCCCGAGTAGATCGGTACCCAACGGGCATGGTATAGTTTTTATTCAAATCAATTATTGTAACATTTGTATAATCGATTAAATCAATCAGTTGGATTAACTGTTGCATGCCTACATGTTACAGCACTAACCAGAGGCTGTAACAGAGAGCTTTGTGTCGTCTTGCTGACTCAGTTGAAAAGTTGCCAGGTTCAGAGAGCCTGCTGCCCCAACTGTCAGCCATGGGGGATAATTCACTTAATCAATCCCACTGAGAAAACACATGTGAAACTGTACAGTGTGTAATTAGTGGGCCTCTGTGAGCTCGCGCACGCACGCACGCACGCACGCACGCACGCACGCACGCACGCACGCACGCACGCACGCACGCACGCACGTACACACGCACACACGCACACACACACAATGCTCTTATAACAACATCAAATCGACACAGTCAACACAAACACACACACACGTGCACACACAAATGTAGCATGTCAAGTACATGAAGTACATCGTGTTCTGTAATCACCTCACGGTGAGTTGCCCTCTTACTTTTAACAGTATGTAAACATGTGGTAAACACAGATCTCTAATCTAAAAGGGCAAAAGGTTCACTTCAATAGGCGACCCACACGCATCTATACTTGAATACATTGGAAACAGAATACACAACTTTCACAACTTTTTTTTCTGTTTGCATTCAAACAGAAAACATTGCATCCCACACTTTCAGTACATCCCACACTTTTCAGTAGTAAGTCTTCCGTTTTAGAGGTGGTATAATGAAACCGTGTACAGTCCTGATGAGAAAGTACCACACAAAATGTGGGCATCAGATATGTTCCTATACAGTTCCCATCTGTCTCTCTCGGATGGTTCTTCCATTGTTCTAACCCTAACCCTCATAGCCCAGATGCCACAAACCAACCTCAAACAAACCAATCTCTCTCTGTCAGTGAAGAGTCATATAATATCACTCCTCCGCTCTCTCTTCCCACTTCTCAGGAGACTCCCTGCTGAGAGTGGTTTGTCTGGGCTCCAAAGCTCGTCCATCTTCCATGCAGGCTCAGTCATGTCTTGCTTTCGCTCCATCTTTTCCTTTTCTCTTTCTAGCACTTTTTTCTCTCACACCTTCCTTTTTTCTAGATTCTTCACCTCTCTCTCTCTCTCTCTCTCTCTCTCTCTCTCTCTCTCTCTATCTATCTCTGTGTGTGCCTGTCTCTCTGTCTCTCCATTTGACTTCAGCAGCTGCTGACAAAATGACTGAGGTTTAGCCCAGGGCAACAGAACTGACAAAAGGCTTGCTTTCAAACCGCCACAAAATGACCCTGCGATGGTAACCGTTTCCTGAAAGCACCATCAGAGAGAGAAGGACCGGTGAGAGCGACCACCGGGCAGACGACCTGGAATTGCATTGGTGCCTGTCCTTTTTAGATTCCCCTGAAAAGGCTTGGATGGGTCCTGGCACCACAGAACCACAGAACCATAGATCTTTGGCATTGGCGCTCACAACTGCATACGTACAAGCATACACATTGGCAATACCCCTCCGCCCCAAAAAACCCACACAGAGTCAACCCAGTCCACACACCACACAGAAATGTAATCCCTCCCAGATGCATGGGCTGACAGTGAGTGTGTTCCAGAGACAGACAGCAGCCCTGAGCTCTCTGCCAATCATCCATCTGACTGGATGAATGCTGTTGGAGACACAACACAGAAGACAATTAACCTGTGTGTGTGTGTCTAGGGTGGCTGTTAAATGTGTACATATTTCGCTCGTGTGTGTGTGTGCGTGCGTGCGTGTGTGTGTGCGTGCGTGCGTGTGTACGTGATTAACCACTTAACCCGACATACTTCGTTGACCAGTCCCCCTGGGGTATAACTCTATACTAGGCCGCCTCCTTTTTCCCTCTACACCAAATCTCTTCGGCGAAAGCAGAAGTGTTTGTGGACGTTTGTGCATGTGGGGGGTTACAATGCATGCCATTGCTTTCATGACTTCTCTTGAGTGCATGTATGTATTTATGTGTGTGCATGAGTTGATGTGTTTCATTGTATGTTGCCGGTGCTGCGGTAACCTGCTGGCCCAACAGGATCTGCACTCTGCGGCCTGCTAACACTTTCCACTGTGCATGATGATCTGAACTGAAAGAAGTGTTCCTAGCTACCATGAGTGCTGACTTCACGCACAAGTTTGGGACATTCTGTCGGCTCGGTGGGTTTTGATACAATCCATGTGCTAGTGGGTTTGAATCCAGCTAGCTCATGTTCTCTATTGGTATTGCACATCATTCTCTCCTGCTCTCCTCAATCTCCCCGTCAGTCCCCATTGTACGCTAAACAGTGAAGAACCGTGAAAGAGATCTTTTATAACAACAAGGGACTCAGTAAATTGTTCTTTTGTCAGTTTTTCGAGTACAATAAAACTTGATTTTGTTGATGAATGTGTTGTATGTACAGTAGTGTGGTTGCTTGAGAACTTGTCTGTGAAAGCGTAGACAAATAACAATGTAATTGGAGAGGCCACTTGCCTGTACTATATGATAGAACAGAGCCTTGGTTCTCACATATTTAACGTTGGGGGAAAAGTATTCATGTTGACAGATGGAAACCCTAAGCAATATGAATGACTTATGCGAGTTCCTGACTTAACGTGCTTGTAGCACTGTGATCAACATAACAAACATTCTATCAGACAAATAAAACCGACAAGAAAATGTATTACACAATTTAATTAGATTTTACAGGACTAGGCAGACATGGCCCAGTAAAATCATTCCCAGGAAACAATGGTTGGAATTGTATACAAGACCCTTTGCCAAAGTTATGACTTGTCTTACTGTACTGTAACGTATGTGTCAATGTGGCCCACATGTGTGTGATTATAATTCAGTGCTGCTCAGCATCATTCAGAAATCATAAATGCATAATAGTAGATAATGGCGAGGGAGTGAATGATGACTTCAGCTTGTTACCACATATTTGTTGATGCCCCATTTATGTCTGGTCTGGTGGGAGCTGGGGGTCCGGGCCGGTGACAACAGCCAGCCCAGAATAGCTGTCTTTTGTTGAGTTGGACATGCATGTAAACAATGTCAGATGTTGGCAGTGAAACGCTTTGGTCTAATTCTCACCGCAAGTAGGAGCATGTATGATGTGTGTGGATTTGTGAATTTCTATGAGGAACGCATTAAAAGTCTTGAGTTCACTTGAATGGAATGGCTTGTGTGTGTGGTCCGTTGACCGCAGAGATTGAATGTCTAAATGCCAGTCCCGAAACAAAGATGCAGGCAATATACTATTAACACTTAAAACCCATACTTAGTTGACCAGATTCCCAAGAGCTCTATACTAGGTACCCTCCTGTTTTCGCTATACACTAAATATCTTCGGCGAAAATAGCCGCTGTAGATCGTCTGTTTTTGCTGAATGTTCGCCCCAGATTAGGGATGCTAGGGTTAAAGTGATTAAGGCCAGAAGTTACGTATCAAGTCACTGGGTGCCAATTCATACTAGTGGTGTGCACATGCAGACAACATCCTGCAACTATTTTGGCAAGGAGAGAACAAAGGCATGACGAGTTAGAGTATTAGCAGTGGCCTTTATAAGGCCTACATAATCTGTCTCTATTACATTCAGAAATGTGCGTACTGTACAGTACATGCAATGAGTGTCATATTTTCTCTGTTGGGCAGAAACCTTGTATCTCCATATTGCATCGTTGTATGTTTTTTTCATAAAATAATGACCTATTATGCTTATTGTTTTGTTATTCATTTTTTATTGATTTTTACATATATAAACAAATATGCGTTTCAAGTACAGAACCATCATAATTGAACTCAATAACCTATGATGCTTATTATACTTTGTCGTATAACTGTACGCTGAGGAAGACCTGTTAGGTTGAAAAAGCATCCGTTGCTCTGTCTTTATGAAGCCCATGGGCTTTATAAATATTTAACCAATGAGAGTACTAACAAGAACTTGTGAGAAGTTGTGACTGAATAATAACTCAATCGGATCTAGTAGCACACAGGTTCTTTTATCCATTTCCTGAAAAATGGTTTTGGACACACAAGGTTTCCACCTGACAGCGATGATATGAAATGAATGTCCTGCCATGAGTACCACCCGGTACATTCTCTCAGATCCAAGTGCTTCCTGCAGGAAATCTAAAGATAAGCACTAAAAAGAGGAATGGGCAACTCCTGTGTGTGGAGTTATTGTAAGCGACTGATCCTGTCATGGACCTTTGACCTTTGGGATCTGCCAGCCGGACGACACTTGCAGCCTGTCCAGAAAAGGTAAACAACAGGCACATACAGCTGGAACACATCTGGGCTTTGGAGGATGTACTAGCCTGTACGATGTGCTGTGTGTGTGTATGTGTGTGTATGTGTGTATGTGTGTGTGTGTGTGTATGTATGTGTGCGTGCGTGCGTGCGTGCGTGCGTGCATGCGTGCGTGCGTGCGTGCGGGCAGGCGTGCGTGCGTGCGGGCGTGGGTGCATGTGCGTATATAATCTGTTATACAGGTGAACCAGCTGACACACGTCACGTCCGGTTGAGCATGTGAGTGAAGACGCAGCGTGAGACGCTCCTAAGCTTTATTTATTATATAATGGACTAACCCGGGCAAATACCTTAAACTTTCACTCAGTTTTAACAAAAGGAAAGAGATAACAAAAGGAAAGAGATAAAAGTAAGAAACAAAAGAAAAGGGTGTATAACTCTAAGTTTGTGATCCTGTACACGTGTTTTTGGATGCACCATGGCTACCCGCAGCAAAACTACCGTTGTGCTATCACCCGAGTTGGAGAAACTTCGCACTGTTCTAATTGAGGAACTGGGTGCTACTTTAATCACAACTCTTAAAAAGACACTCGATGATGCACTAAAGCCAATCACGGCCATGCTGGATGACATCAAAAAGACCACGGCCTCCCACGCCGTTAAGCTGACTGATATGGAGACTACATTGTCTGATCATAGTGACCGTATTACGGCGCTAGAGGTATCATGTTCTCTACTACAGTCAGACAATGAACAAATGAAGTCTAAATTATTAGACATGGAACGGCGCGGTAGACGCTTCAATTTGAGGGTCGTCGGTATCCCGGAACAAACGGAGGGTTCAGACCCGGTCAAGTTCATGGCCGACTTCTTTGTGGAGGCCTTGGGAGATTGCTTCACCACCCCCCCGACTTTGGACGCAGCTCACCGCATAGGACCTCCCCGCAATACAGCGTCTGGATCCAAGCCACGGGTCTTCATCGTGAGATTTCATTATCTCCAGGATAAAGAGCGTGCCCTGAGGCGCAGAAGAGATCAAAACAAGTTCCGTGAGAATATTATATTACTCTTCCCCGATCTGCCAGCCAGCGTCGCTAAAAAGCGAGCCTCATTTGCCGAGGTGAAGCACTCCTTTTGGAAAAAGAATGTCAAGATATCTACGCAAGACAACGGCAGCCTACGGATGGTCCATGAGGGACGAAGGAGCGTGTTCGATTGCCCGGAGGAAGCCCAGAAATTCTACGATTCACTCTTCTCTGCTGGTGAGGATTAAACCGTGGCCTGTGGCCACTTTGGAGTGCAGCTTTACGCACAGTGCGCACACACATGCATGGTTACAGAACAGTCCAGTACTACAGACATAGACAGAGTGAGACGCGCGCGCGCGCACACGCACACGCACACGCACACACACAGAGCGCCCATCTGCTTATCTGTACTGACTCCCTGCTGAACTTACCCACGCAAGTTATGCCATTGCCTATTGAATATGGGTTCACACACGCACGCACACACACACACACACACATACATATTTCACACAATTACAATTTACATATGGACGTTGATTGACTGTATAGCGCGTGCTTGCACAAACGCGCACCCACGACTCGCACATACATGGTCACAGTGCTCAGTCGTGCTTTTTATTTATTTTTTCGTTTCGGTTCACAACTAGAGCCAGGCCATAACTTTTTGTTTGTCTTTCTCTGATTCATGACTTTTTTTTTCTTTTTTTCCCTCTCTCTCTCTCTCTTTCTCCTCTCGCTTTCTCTCTCCCACTGAAATTAATTTTCTACTTTGTCACATATAGTCATGGGAAGCTATAAATTGGCTTATTTAGAGAGTTGTTTGTTAAGGAGCAGTAGGGACCATAACTAGAACCTTTCTGTCAATATGGGAGAGTTTGTATGTGCCTTTAGTAGGAGTTTCTTTCAATCCGTTTGTTTATTGAGGGAGATTACTGCTTGCACAAAGTATTACATTTAATGAAATAAATTGAACTAAACTTTTTTCCTGGTGGTCACAATTACATCTTTTTCATTATTTTTTCATTATTTTCATTATTTTCTACCTCAGTTACAACTACCTTTGTAACCTAATTAGGATGCTAGAGGTTGAATCTTGTTTTTCTATTATTATCCCAAGAGGGCACCAGAGGTTCAACTTTGATTGTTATTGTGCAGCAGGGGCCATAATTGGATCCCTTCTGTCACTCACCTACTTACCTGCATCTGCTACCTTAAGGTTTAAGTTCATAAGTTTAGACGTACATGTAAAAGAACTTAGGAGCCTCTCCATAATATGAGAGGTAGGTCTTTGTTCATAATGCACTGTTCCTTCAGCAGTGTATTAATCTGCAGTCTTCGTCATTTGGGGATGAAGACATTTTGTTTATTCGTTGTTTTGTTAGATTTGTGTTTGTCTTTTGTCCTTGTAGATGTGTATTTGAGTGTAGTGTTTTTGTGTGGCTCTCTCCATTGTTCATCCCTCCACCTGACCAGCTATGTCTGCATGCAATTGTTATTATTATTATTTTTCTGATTTAAAACATGAATACAGTTAAAGGTTTAAAAATTATCCATTTTAATATCAGAAGCGTTATTCCAAAGATTGATGAGTTGAGAGTCTGGGCAGCTACTTATAAGCCTAATGTTATCACTCTTTCAGAAACTATGTTAAGTAGTATTATATCTGATGAAGAAATCCAGATAAATGACTATGTTTTGTATAGAACAGATAGAGATAGAGCAGGAGGTGGTGTGGCAACATATGTCATTTCTAGTCTGGGGTCGGAACTTGTGGTTCCCCGGGTTGATTCTGTGAATTTTGATTGTCTTTTTGTTAAGTTAATTTTTCATCAAAACAAGCAGTTGATCATAGGTAATTTTTATAGGCCCCCATCGGCTCCTGTGGAAACTATTAGATCTATACTGTCCACAATCAACTCTCTAAATTGTCCCTTGGAATTAATCTTTTTAGGGGACTTTAATTGGAACTGGCTTCCTCGTTTCTCTTCAAATGAGAAGAAATTATTTGACAACATAAACTTAACTCAACTTATCACTGAGCCGACCAGAGTTACTGAAACAACATCAACACTATTAGATTTAATATTTGTTTCACATCCAGATAGGATTGTTAAATCAGGGGTCCTCTCCGATTGTTTTAGTGACCATTCTGGAATATTTTGTGTTTGGAAGATAAGAATTCCCCGTCTTCCTCCAAAATATATAAATATGAGACAGTGTAGAAACATAAATACAGATAATTTTATTCAGGATGTTGTTTCAGTGGACTGGAATAGGTTTCAGTTGATTCCTTTTGTTGAGGATGCGTCGAACTTTCTTTTAGATGAATTTGTCAGAGTTATTGATAAACACGCTCCTTGGAAAACAGTAAGAGTTAAAGGTAGACATTTACCATGGATCAACTCAGATCTCATAGGTCTCTTTAAACGTAGAGATACGGCTTGGGCAAAATACAGATCTACTAGGGACCCAGTTGACTGGGACTCTTATAAACATTTGAGAAATATTTGTAAGACTCAGACTAGAAATGCCAAGGCTAATTTTCATAGGAATGGACTTTCTCAAGATTTCAAAAATCCCAAACAGTTTTGGAATAAGTTGAATAGTATTCTTAAACCAAAGAAAAACTCTGTTCCTCAGATTCGTGTAAATGATGAAGTTGTCCATGACCCTGCTCTTATCTCTGATGTGTTTAATCGTTTTTTTTCCTCTGTTAGTAATTCTTATTCTTTTGATTCTCCTTATTTAAATAATCATGTTAGTAGTCCTATTAATGGTTCATTTTCATTTAGACGAATATTACCTACAGAAATTTCACAAGTTATTTCAGAACTTAAGGTTGGATGTGCCTCTGGTCCAGACGGATTAGAGGCCAAGTTTATTAAATTAGCTTCTCAAGTTCTCATCTTCCCTCTTGCAGATTTATTTAATTTGTCCCTATCAACTTGTCAACTTCCATCAATCTGGAAATGTGCAAAGGTCACTCCACTTTTTAAAGGTGGTGATCCTTTAGAAGTTAATAATTATAGACCCATTTCTATTATCTGTTCAATGGCAAAAATATTTGAAAAGCTCATTTATAATCAATTATCTAAATATATTAATGATCTCAATATTTTATCCCCATTTCAGTCAGGCTTCCGTTCCAATTTCTCCACTACTACTGCTCGTTAAATTTTCGGATGATGTATACTCCGCCTTAGATAAGAGTAAATTATTAGGTTCTATTTTTATTGATTTATCTAAGGCTTTTGATTTAGTTGATCATTATCTTAAACTTTATGATTTTGGCCTTTCTCGACAGGCATTACTTTGGTTTAGTTCCTACCTTCATAATCGTCGTCAGTGTGTTTCTTTTAATGATGTTAAATCGGATTTCTTGGTGATGGAAAAGGGTGTACCACAAGGATCAATCTTAGGTCCTTTACTTTTTTCCATTTTCATTAATGATCTTCCCAAAATATGTACAAATTGCTCCATACAGTTATATGCTGATGACACAGCTATTTATACATCTGATTGTGATATATCCAAAATTCAAAGCTCCTTGCAAACGGAATTTAATCTGGTTCAAAAATGGCTTTTAAATAATAATCTTATATTAAACAAGCAGAAGTCGTGCAGCATGGTGTTTGGTACTCGGTATTTTCTTAATCGTACATCCTCTGAATTATCTATTTTTTTTACAGATGGCTCTCCCCTGAAAACAGTGGAAACATTCAAATACTTAGGCCTTTGGTTAGATTCGGAATTTTCTTTTAAGCCCCATATCGATTCTCTTAGGAGTAAAGTAAATAATGGTCTCAGATTAATGTATAGATCAATAAACTGTTTTACTTTTCAAATAAGAAAACATATTGTTCAGCAGCTTCTACTTCCTATCATTGACTATTGTGACATCATTTATCAGAACACCTCTGAGACACATCTTCATTCGTTAAATGTAGTTTACAATAATATATGTAGATTTGTACTCCGGTGTCCTTACAGTACACATCACTGTGTTCTGTATGATACGTTAAACTGGTTATCTCCTCATGATAGGAGACATTTTCATTGGTTGCTTTTTGTTTTTAAATGTATTTACTTTAATTATCCTTCTTATTTGAAAGAGCTTTTACGTCCGTTCAGTTCAAGATACCCATTAAGACATACACAACAACCTGTTTTTGAGGTACCTGTCGGTATAAACAAAGAAATTGGGAGACGTTCTTTTAAGTTTAAAGCACCTTCTGATTGGAACAATTTATCCACTTTACTTAGATCAATTATTTCATTTTCTGTTTTCAAAATATCTCTGCTTGATTCCCTAAAATCTAACTGTTCTTGCTTTTAAATTCATAAAGTTGGCTTAACGGAAAGACAATCGGGGTTCGCGGAGTCGGCTTGGGGGGTTATGGGTTTTGACTTCGGACTGGAAATGACATATGTTGCCATGTATTCTTGTTGAATTTGATTTCATAATTGATTGTTTTATTATTATTTTTATTATGGCATAACAGATGTAGACTGGTCTGGGATGGTGTGAGAGCCCTTATGTGTATGTTTTGTTGTTGTTGTATGTTATGTGATTGTTTTGTGTCAGTGTTTGTGTGTTGTGCCTGAGGACCCCCTGGAAGACGAGATGCTGCATCTCAAGGGGTTTATCCTCCAATAAAATTTTCAAATCAAAATATTACCCTTATACCAGGAACAGCTTGGTCTGAATGTCTGACATCTATTTGTCTCCAGAAAAAAAGAAAGAACAGTTGGTCCACCTCTATAAATCTGTTTAAATATATGGACCCTTACGAGTACATTTTGCTGTGTATTCATTCCTGACAGCTGCTTCACTATGACCTGTTTCTGTCTCCTTCAAAATAACAATAGATTGATAGTGAGGTTTACAGTTCAAGTCGTAAAGCATTGTCTAAGTAGGCTAAACTCCACCTGTGAAAAATGTGGAAAAACAAAAACAAGCAGATCATGGCCATCAATCCAGAATACTTACAGTGACAGCTTTATGATCGTTAAGACAACATTTTACTAAAACCAGACATCATCCAAATCTATCCCAATCCTTGAGAGCTGTGTGGCATAATTTCCCCTTCACCCATAAAGCACAACAGAAGAGGCAGGTAAGACAGGTGCTCGTTACTTTGCCATGACAACATAGTTAGGGAAGAGAGAATGGATGTGGAAGAGGACAAAAATAGCAATAAGAGGAGATGCGCTGATGTGGCCTGGCAAGGAAACACTGCGTCTGTGCTGTGAAGTTTCTGAAAGCCTTCTATTGTATGGTTGGGTACAAAAGTAAAAAAAAAGAATGTTGGCCAGTATATTTGCCAAACCAATATATTGGTCGGGCTCAAAAACTGGCACAGGCAGCAAACACACAAATGAGCTGTGTATGATGTTTCAACATGTGGACTCCATTTTGGAGACAAAGACAAAGTCTTGCCTAATAGCTGGTTCTGTCATGCACTCTCAGGAAACAACAACAACAAAAAATTGCAATCTACATTCGAATTACAGTTTGGTTTCAAAAGAAAACAATGTCATGAATTAATCAAAATTCCTATAAAGGTATACAAAACATCTCAAAGGTGCCTGTACCCTTTTACAGTGCTGCCTCAGTGAAAATGGGGTAAAGTCCTACAGTATGTGTTGGCCCTTTTTCCTGAAGATCTACAGGTGGCTTGATCATTATTCAACACCTGAAGCAAAGTGGGTTAAGTGTAATAAGCCTGAAATTGCTGTACAGACACAAGATCTTAAATCTCATGGCCACACACTGTGGCAAGCTAAGGCAGACTGGGAAAGCTCAGCATATCAGCACTGTTGACCACACGCACGCACGCACGCACAGGAAATTCAGACTGCTCTCAGCTGTGGAACCACAGAGAATGTCTTGCTCTATAGGTTTGCCCTCTTTACCATCCTGATACACAAATACCCTAACCCAACACGATTTCCCGAGGGGCAGAGGGCGGAGGTCACTGACAGGCTTTAACTGTGAGATTCTCCCCAACACTTGTCCAGCTCAGACACGTTTGCCACATATAAAACCCACACAGGCCTCCGTGCCAATCACAACACTGAGCTCCTTGCTTCACCTCCACTCCTCCTATCCTCCTGTGCACCCCCCCCCCCCCCCGCCCACAGGTCCAGACGCTGACAGGACGGTCAAGAGTGGGATTTTGCAACGTTTCAGGAAATGTTTCAGCAGTGTGCACAGCAGGAGGGAGAGAGGGAGATGGGAACTTGTGAAGAGACCTGAGCGAGGGAAGGCAAAAAGAGAAACAGAAAGGGAGAGAGAGAGAGAGAGAGAGAGAGAGAGAGAGAGAGAGAGAGAGAGAGAGAGAGAGAGAGAGAGAGAGAGAGAGAAGAATGGGATAAGCAAACAATGTTTCATCTTTAACTGAAACAATGTGCCAACAGACTCCAGGGAGACAGGGTGCACAATCAAATCCTCAGTGTTAATTTCCAAGTCTGTTTGGTTACATTTGTACACTCTCTCAGTTACAAATGGATAAATTAACACTGAGGATTTTACTGTGTGGACAGAGAAACGCACAAAGAATGAAATCAGAAGCGAAACCCCACAGCGGCTCAGCTGTTCCCACACACACACACACACACACACATGCACACGCAGTCCGCACACACATGCACACGCAGTCCGCACACGCACGCACGCAGACACACACGCTCACGCACACGCACACACACACACACACACACACACCAAAACCACCCGAGCCTTTTAAAATGCCTGCCAAGAGGGGAGAAACCTCATCACACCGGCTTTTATGGCCCGAGTGAAAAGCGGCACTATACATGTCACTCTGCACACGGCAGCCCTATGTTGCTGAAACCTTAACACATGTTTTGACTAAAATGTACACGAACATCGGACAAGGTAAAGAAAGAAAGAAATCCCTCTCTCAAAACACAGCCAACATGAGGTCACATCATACCAAACCATGGGAATGTTCGGTCATTCTAATGTGTTCCAAATGGGCACTCCAGATCCAAAAGCTTAAGACCAAAAACACAATGAAAATCGAATTAATCTGTGCAACAAACTCCTGTAACAAAAATAGGTTTCTTAACTACAAGTGTCTGGACATAAATCTTTTGGGGATAATTTGACTATAAAAATGCTGATTTGAGGAAAGCCCTCATTGAGGGGGCAACAGTAAAAAAGTACTGGGGTTCCTGCTTATAATTATGTTTAATAAGGTACTTTTTATGCTGACTGGCTAAAGCAAATGTATACAGTATGTTTGCAGGTAGTATAGATGCAACAAAAAGCTGGAAGTAATTTGTACTAATAGTGCTTGTCAAAGAAGGGTTGGGAAAGAATGAATAAAATAATGTATGTATAGGTTGGTATTGGTAAATCATTTTCACACAACATGATGGAGCCATGACAGGTTGTGAGCTTGTAGATCGGCTATTTTGGAAACTTTTAAAAAACATTACAAGAAAATAACGTTGTCATCACAACAAGATAGTGTCATAAAATCGATATCGAGCTGGTAAAAAAAGAAAATCCTTTTTTTGTCCATATTGCTTAGCCCTAACATACCATAATAACCTGTCCTCAAAAGCCAAAGTTGCCCACAGCACAGGCAGCAGTTATGAACTTGCCTCAGGTTATATGATTTCTAGTGGCTTTGTCACATACACGTGTCTTAGAACAGGAAAGGAAACAGCTCAAATGGATGTATGCACCCCAATTCACACGTTCCATAAACAAACAGAGCTTAAGAGTCAGATTTCTCTGTCATGCCTTCATGTTAAGTCTTGACTTGACACTGATACAGCTTTCTCCAGACTAGGCAGATTAGATACTACTCTACATTGAACTACAGTTAACTACAGTTAACTACTTTCTACATGGCATTCCTATTTTGGGACGGCATGTAATTATTTTTCAAAAGAAATAAAGAAATGTTACAAATGTGTGTGTGTGTGTGTGTGTGTGTGTGTGTGTGTGTATATATATATATTGAAAAAAAATTATATATTATATATATTTTCAAATATATTTTGGTGAACGGAAATGACAACGGAAGCTTCCGTTTGCGGCTTTCAGTAGGCTTGGTTACAGACTCTATGTAACATACGAAAATTGTGGAATAGACTAAGTTAAACTGGACCACAAGAACAAGTTGACTAATAAATGAAGTCAGATTAAGAGGGTGCCAAAATGTTTAACCTCTCTAGTGTTACATTTCTAAACTAAATTACACTGACTGACAACCACAGAGGCCAAAGCTGCATTCAGTCATTTTAATCAACCTGTGATCCACTTCAGGCAGAGGATAATAGAGTAAATGTTCATTTTTTTAAATTAATTTGCTATCATCTTCCTTTTCTTCTTTTTTTCCTCAGCCTGAAATCACTTCCAGACATGCATCATCCCATCTTTCATTATGCACCCGTCCCTTCCACTCATCTCATAACCAGCTCTGCCGTCTCAAGTTCAGACCCCCGCGTTCACACAATGACCTGAGGGGTGCTGTGACCTTGCATAGCCATGCTGGCCAGAAAAGGCCAAAAGGGATATCTGATTATACTATCATAACAAAGGTTAAAAGATCAGGCATTGCTATCAAAGCACACCAGAGGTCAGAACCAGGACACAGAACTTCTCAGGACCTCTGAGTGAGCCTCAGAATCCACTACAGAGTCAAAGGGCAACACGAAGCTGAAGCTGAAAGGGCAACACGAAGCTGAACCCAAGATGGTTAAGAAAGACAAGAATGTCAGAAATGAATTAAGATCTTTAGAAAAAGGTTAATCTTATGTGGATTCGTGTCAAACAACTCATGCGTCGGCCAATTAGAGCAGGGCGATGTGGACAAATATCGCAATATTGTTGACCAAATACCTTGATGTTGATATTGTGATGAACAATCATCACAATATCACGTTGTGAGCTTGTAGATCTGCTATTTTCGCTAGTTTTGCAAGTTAAATGTCAGATTTAAAAAAAAGTATAGAGCATATTATGTCAATACAATCAGGAAAAGACAACACTTTTGCCATAACACAATATTACAATATTACGATATCCATAATCTTGGACGATATCTAGTCTCATGATACCAATATAATATCAATATATCGCCCAGCTCTACAGTCAATTACAGTATCTTCCTATTAACAAAATGCCAATGGCCGCAATCCATAATTAACCTTGGGATCTCTATTAGCTCTTGGCCACAAAGGTGCTGAAGCCAAACCTGAACTCAGAATGCATACATGTTTAAGTGTTCCTCAAGCAGCCCACAGGTATGCACAGGCAACCAAGATGAAAGCTGGGCGGTACCCCCGTGTACTGACTACAAAGCCAAACAGAGTCTAAAACTATTGCTCTCTCAAGTCGCCACAGGGCATGTTTAGAAGATGCACAAACAGTCCTAAAAAATTAAAGGCCATTTTAATATTCCAGGGCGGGTCATTTGGGAAGATGAAACGCTTAGAGGTCCACTGTAGACCGAGACACACTCCCGTCTTCATCTGATCCTCCAAAAAAAAGATCCCTTTTTCGGGACATTCCTGCCTAATAGCATCATTATTGACTGTGTCCAGTTAAACGCAGGCCCCCTTGTAATCTCGCACGGGTGGGGCAGTTCAGACAAAAACCTCCCGTCTAAAAAGTGGTGTAAAACAAAGGGAGATGGGGCAGGAGGGAAGAGCGCTGAACGTTACAGAGGGTTTTTCCGAGATGAGCACCTTTGATCACGGGGCGGGGGTCAGAGGCCGTCCCATCATCAGCGGACATCATTCCACGCCCACGTCCTTCTAACTACAGACTAGGGCCACAAAGGGAATAGCTTAGCTAGGCATCACCACGGTGGAAATTATCTCAGACGCATACTGTACATAGTAAAATCCTGACTATTCTTTAACTCTGAGTGTAAAAAAGGGTGTGTTAAAGAGTACATTTTTTACTGTGCATGGCTGAATCAATGGCCAAATAATAAAAGAAATGCAAGCCAAATGCTACGTTGTTGGTTCATTTAATTTGGAGAATTTCATTGTTTAGAATAGATGGTCAACGGTCAATTAGTAAATCAGACCATTAGTAGGTCAGTCTGTCTGTGAGCAGCACCAATTTGGCGGTATGATATCTAGTTTAAGGTGTTGGCAAAAACACAAAGATGTTTGAATTTTCTTGTATTCTTACACTGGATATTGCTATGGTTATTCCCTGTAATAATTATTGGGCAGGATTATTCATTATAGGCTCCATATTTTCATGCAGGGAGTGATTCAAGAATTTGGTTTATATTTTCTTATGTGTTTCAGTATGTGTGGTTGTATCAGTGTGTACGTGTGTGCGCACATGTATGTGGGCTTGCACAAATCTGTGTGAAGCATTCTAGCGCCCCCACTAACTTGAGGCACCGTCTTCTGACCCATGTCAACCTCAACCAATAAAACATGCACACAGGACACACACACAGAGGACACACACTCCCTCTGACGGCAAAACATTGTTTATGAGGGACAAATGTGTGTATCAGGACGTCAGCATTGTAATGCATGTAATGTGGATGTGACGCATTGTGAGCTTATAGATCTGCAGTTTGCGACGCGGTCATACAACAAAGTATAATTTGGGTTTAAGTGGAGAGGTGGCTGAGGGTGCCTCCTAGTCACTATAGAAACTGATTGTGGGGTGGGCAAAAACACCCAAACACCTAATACCGAAACACTGATGACATATCCTGGAATTGCTTGTTTGGCAGTTATAGGCAAAGATTTTCATATAATTTCAAAACAAAAACAAAAAATCTGGATTTTCAGGAACGCTAGAATGCTACAACTCTTGCTATGAAATAGAATAAATAACAATAGGAAGTCTGTCTCTGATAACTTGTCAGTGGGTCAGAGAAATGGGTCACAAGCTGTTTGATGATATTGTTGATGAAAACTGTTCTCTTCAGCACATCTTTGAAGGAAAGCTGGTTAAATTCACAAATGTTAGGTGGCTTGACCACATGATTACACTGACTCAGCGGTAAACTAATTGATTTTGATATAATTCAAAGATGGATTTTGCCTCACATCTACCTTCAAAAGTACAATAGAGATCTGAAACAGGACAAATAATCTCTGATGCAAGCCTGCCGTAATACTGTCTCTGTTTCAGTGATTCTAGGGCTAAACAACCACAACCCCTGGGCCTCAGTAAAATGACTTGTGAAGTATCCTCTTGCTTTCTTTCTTTCTCTCTCTGCAGGATGGAGAAAAGGGGGGAGATTTCCTGCGTGTTCTTCCCACACAAGCCTGACCCCAATATCCAGGCTTCCTCCTGACACTCTCGCCTCACACGCACACATCACGCACACATCCGCACGCACACACACACACACACACATACTCCAAACACATGCACACACGTGTTGCATGTGCGAGCTCTCACACACGCAAACACACACATTCTTCCTTGTACAGGCACACACACTAAAGGTTTTACTGACAGACACACACAGACAGACACAAACTGTACAAACACACACACACGCACACGCGCGCGCGCGCGCACGCACGCGCACTCACTCACTCACTCACTCACTCACTCACACACACACACACACACACACACACACACACACACACACACACACACACACACACACACACACACACACACACACACACACACACACACACACTACTGTGTTTACAGTGTCAAATTGCAGTGTAAATAGCGGGGGGCTCTGGTGTTCAATTCAAAGGCAGCCAAATCAAACAGGGGACCCAGCGTTATCACTCTGGGTCGAACGGAAAACAGAGAAAATGGACACATCTCAAACTGAACAAGCCCCAAATAAAAACCCTTACAAGAACAAAGCTGACTCTCTTCAAGGATCAGGATGGAGAGGGAGAGAGAGAGAGAGTTAGAGAGAGGCAAAGCGACATCGGGGGAACGTTTGGGCTACTCCAAACTCTCAGTGTGCTGTTCTAATCATTTCTCTGTCCCCCTGGGGGGTTTGGAGAAACACATTCTGACATCCTCGTAAACATTTAAAGGCACAAGTTACTGGGGCAGGGGATGTCACTTGGCACCAAACGGACAAATACACAAGCAAGGATTTGTGCCGAGTCCACAAGCTTCCGTGTTGTAAGGAGATCCTACCGGCCCTATTAATTAAGACCTGAGGCCGATTCTACAAATGCCTTCTAAATCAGTAGTTCTCACACTTTTTTTTCAAAAAAGAATAAAAAATAGCAGATCTACAAGCTCGCAGCGCGGTACGAAGTGACGCACTGTGAGCTGGTATATCTACTATTTTTGAACAGCCAATGCTAAAATCTAAAATTGCGCAGATGCTTTCCCGGTTTTAATGGGTTAATGAGCATACTGTTTCCAACAAGTGAAGGTGCAGAAGAGGCACAGTTCTGTATGAAGGATTAAAAACCTTCAACATTGGATACAGGTCAACTATTGCTGCCTGTTATTCTATTCTGTTCATTACCCATCTTTCATCATTTTTATTACTTCATCCTCAAATGCACGCAATTATGGATTCATGGTTTGTTACATATACGTCTACTTGTCTATACTCATAGTATACTGAGAGCATAATTCTGACTTGAACATGTCTATTATTGTTGGCACAGGGACAGAGACTTGAAGCCATGATTGAGGAATTCTTTAGATTTTCTGACATGCTGAAATGTAGCAGAGGAGAGCACACATCTGGAATAGGGATCTCTCCCGTCTCCAGACCCCGCTCCTCTCTATCCATATCTATATAGTATCTATCTGTCTCCTCTGCATGTCTGCCTGTTGCTGCTATACCTGTCTGTCAAAGAGTCCTCTGCTTCCTCTAGCCGCAGCAGCATGATGAGATGGGTTAAGAGAGTGTGCTTTTCTCCTCCTTTTTTTCATGTATTTAGAAATTAGAAGGCCATGCATACAGTATGCATCCCATGGCGCCCCACCATATAGCGCACTGTTTCCCAAGCAGTGGGTCGGGACCCACTTATGGGTCGCGGACACATTTTTATGGTAAAGTAAATGTCAAAAAAAATTTTTTTGTATAATCCCCCAAAAATTTAAAAGCTTTCACGAATTCAAAAAACAAGGATTTTTCAAAAACATTTCATGAATAAATAAAATAAAATAAAAAAATCTAAGAAATTCCATACATTTGAAAACAATTTTTCAGATCAGCTATTTTCACTAGTTTGGGTCCTGGGCAATCTGATTTCTCTTTTGGGTCTTGAGCTAAAAAGTTTGGCAACCACAACCACTGACTGATATACGCATCCCTCGTTGTTGCCGATTGAGGCTCTTTGCTGACGTACAAGTACAACTTCCACTTAACACCTCAACTTCAGCACACAAACGCCAGGCCATGACAGCAGCTTTGTTTGCGTTTTGACTGAGAGTAGGTGCAAGGTTCTCCTCCTTCCCATCATCGTATTGTAATTACAGACTCACATGCATCATGACGTTTCCCCTGCTGCTGCCCATTCGGAAATCTAACCCCTGCTGTAACTGGCGTAACTCTTGTTTTACCCACAGTCTTAAATTGCTTTGAAACAGACCGAGGCTGTGATGCATTTACTTGGTTTTTAGCTTTTTCCGAATTAAAGAGCAGCACCTAAAACGTGTGATGATAATCATAAGGCTGCAGAACACCGAGGAGCACCAAGCCACACACACTAACTCAATCGGAATGCTAATGATAGTGACCGCCGGGCAGAACATCTGCGTGGCGGAGACAATACATCCCCGGAGTCCCCTCTCTGGAGGTGCGAGGAACATTAAGTCTCTGAGAAAACTATTAGATTTCTCACATCACATTTCTGTGTGACTTTATGCGCCCTGATCTCAGAGCGTGTGAACCGTGCTGTGCCCAAATAAACTGAAAGGGTTGCACACGAACTGCAAAACATTTTTATTTTTTTTTGCAATTCAATGAAGGAATAACTGGCGTGTCTTTTCTAAAACTTTTTCATGTCAAGGACGGACCCCCAAATTGACACTTATTAGCAGTGAGTGTTTTCTAGAGTTTTCAACCATTTTAATTTCGAGGACCCCCAGTTTGACATGCATTAGGCTGAGGACCCACATTTAATGGCATTTGTATCTCTGGGACCCCAATTGCCAATTTATACTATTGTAAAATCAATTTACCAAATTACCCCCTCTGAGTTACAAACTCATAAGGGACCGGGTCCATTTTGGTTAATTAGTTCCTAACTATCTATCATTTAGCTGGGGACCCCCTGGAACTCCCTCCAGGACCTCTGGGGGGGGTCCCCGGGGACCCCACTTTGAGAACCACTGTTTCAGCGCACCGAGCCGTTCAGTGGTGGTGGCATAACATTCAATACATGGTCATTTCATTCAGTGCTTTACCTGGGTCGTGGAAGGGCACCAGGGCGAAGTTATACAGGGGTCTCTTGGGTCTGCTCAGAGACGTCTCCAGGATCTTGGACGCGCCCTCGATGACCTGGACCAGGTCGTCGTACATGGAGCCGGTCACGTCGAAGACGAACGCCAAGGTGGATGCTCCCTCCGGGATCTCTTCTGTCGTCGTGCCCTCGGTGATCCCAGCTGTGTCTTCTTGTTGCCCGCTGGAAAACGCCACTAAAAGAAGTACCTGCACGATGGACAGCCATGCAACGCCGGTGTCCATTTTCAGACCCAACTTGGTCTTTTCAAACTAAGTTCTGGGTTATCTTCTCTTTCTCTCTCACTGATTGGATCCTCAGCGTGAATTTCGAGATAAAGACATTAAGGCTGTCAAAAATGCACTCAAACGTAATTTAAAAAAAAAAGAAATGCAAAAGTGCTGCATATAAGACAAGACAAGAGTAAAAGGGAGAACACAAAAGGAACTCCCTCGTTGATGCTGCTGTTTGTGCGCTTTCGATGTTTTCTGCAGATTCTATGCGCTCGACTTCAGTTCAGACCCTCTCTCTGCTCTGCTCCGTGGAACTTCAGTGGTCTCTCTCCAAGGCTCGTTAGCAGTTCTGTGCTGGTCTCTTGTTCAGCTCTCCTCTCTGTGATACACACACAGACCACTTGGGAGCCGGGCAGGAGAAAGGAGCTAACCACTGGCTCCATGCAGAACAGCAGGGCTCTGATTGGACGGAAAGTTTGGGGGGGCACCAAGATGGACCTCGTGCGTAATAGACTCATAGGCATACATCGTTGCTACAGTCCGGCAGAAACCAGCTAACTCCATATTGACGCTTTTGCATTTTTTCCCCATAAATCAGGGCCATTGGACACCCTTTACGTCTGTGTGTTGGTAAAACAAACATTGAATGAATGAAAAGCATTAAAAAGCGCTTCTGACAAAACCAGCTAACTCCATCGGATCCTCAAACTTTCTGCTAAACCAGAGTTAGCTGGTTTTGCTGACTCCAGGCTCCACCCCCTTTTGACCTCTAACCTCATTGTGAGCTTGGAGGTCCATTCAGCTGTTCTTATCAATGATGAACAAAACCTCCTAACATAATTTCCTGAATTTTTTTGGAGTTAGCTGGTTTCTGCCAGACAGCAGAGATATGATACCATCAGAGATAAAAATTAATGGCTGCAATACTGATTTTCTTTTTAAGATACAGGTTTAAAAAAAAAATGTTTTAAACACAAAACCACAATGATTGTCACTTTGTCAGCACTCAGCAAGTAGCCCTGCGTTCTCATTAATAGAGCTATACAAGAATGCAACACCTGAACCAATTATGTATGATCTAATAACAAATAAAGGGGATGTGTACATGCTGGGCTCTATAAAACGAAACAATCGACAATTTTCTTGTACACTTCCAAAGCAGAATGCATTACATAGTCTGGCCTACAATAGCCTATACTACAAGCCCAGATATTTTCATTGGCTCTATTTCGCCATCTAGATGTTGTGATGTGATTTCACATCGTACAGGCTATTAGTACACCTAAACCTATACACACATATACTGTGTGTGTAATATATATATATATATATATATATATATATATATATATATATATATATATATATATATATATATATATATATATATATATATATATATATATATATATATATATATATATATATATATATATATATATATATATAAATAAATATATATATATATATATATATATATATATATATATATATATATATATATATATATATATATATATATATATATATATATATATATATATATATATATATATACACACACACACATAGCGTTGTTTACATTTCTGACTAATAAAGTATTCAATCAATCAATAAAAATAAAACAACTTTTCAATTTGCAATGCACAAATGATAAAGCTGTGTTGCATTAAAGTAATGAGTCAATAAAAATAGAAAATCTTCTCAATATATTCCATTGATGGGTTCAGCTCTCCCACAGAAACCAACAACTTAGTGCACACGTCAACCATTTCCTATAGAATATTCAGAAATCCAGGCCTCAATCTAATCTTGACCCTTGTTTTAATTGCACAATACAAAGCTTTGTGCAATTAAAAGCTCCCTCAAAGGGAGGAAACTTTTACTAAGTGAGGTTATCCATAGCTGTGAGAGTGACGTTTAGGGAAATTATAAGAAACAAATGCTGCAACATCTCAGCCTGGGAAATGCTGCTACTTGCATATTTGATGCAACTATTGCATTGAACCTAAATAATCTGGATGTTAAGATGCAGTGTGAGATGTTTTGGTCCGTAGCACATTTTTAACTGTCAAATATATGTGAAAGAGAGAAAACAGCAGCCGCACACTTAAACACTGTGCACAATCTGCACATATCTATCTAAGAGATTATGACTGTCAAAACGGTAACATTAACAAAATCTGTTGATATCTTCTAGTGTTTGCATTGGTAAAAAAAAAAAAATGTTTGTTGTCCTTGATGATAATGTTTAACAATGGCTAAATGGGAATAATTTGAGAATAGTTTGCTTATTGCAAAGTATTGACAGGTGGACAATGTATGAACCTACTGAATTTCAGTGTTGAAATGTGTGAGATATAGTGCATCTACACTCTTCAACAGATATTAATACTTTAATATCTCCATTAAAGGAGCACTTCACCCATTTTCAACCTATCTTCATATAATTGGTCCTCACTAATGCTCATTATAAGATGGTACCATTTCTGTCCACTCACTAGAGGCCCCTTTTCCACCAAAATAACTTTGGTTCTAGAACTGGTCCCGTTCTAGATTCTTGGAACCATGGTGCTTTCACGGAACCGGCCGCAAACCGCCTTGCGTTTCCACCAGTTTTAAGCACCAGTTTTAGGTGCCCGCCTGTGGAGCAGGAGTCCCCAATTGCCCCAGGTTTGATTCCAGGCTTGCAGCAAGGTGTTGAATATGATCGGTCAAACTGTTCATTTCACGGGGGAAATGTAATCGACAATGGCAGTTTCCCTTCTCTTCTCTTTTTTGAATGATGATTTTTCGCTTGCTTTTGCCATTGTTTATATCGCATCTGCATCTTCCAACCTGTAGAATAGTGACACGCCCACTTTGGTCCCCAGTTCAGGGTCAACTTTTAGGGTTCTGAACCAATTCATTTCCAATGGAGACACTTTCAACTGGTTCAAACTTAGGCAGGAAAAAATAACAAAACCGGTTCAACCCTGGTGGAAAAGGGGTCTCAGAGGAGGGCTGTCAACAGTTCATAAACACGCCTACCAGTGACATCATCGGTAGGTTTGGTCATTTCAAACAATTTTTTTATTTTGCGAGAACAATGGCTTCTATTATAGCATGACAACTTTCCAGGAATAGAAAGCCTGCAGTTTCTATTGGCTTGGATTCCCTATCAATGATGTCACTGGTAGGGGGCTTTCTGAACAGCCCACAGCCCTCCTCTGAGACACAGACCAAGTAGATGAAAAATGGCACTGTATTATAATGAGTATTAGTGAGGACCAATTATATGAAGAAAGGTTGAAAATGGGTGAAGCGGTCCTTTAACATAAGGAAAATTCTCAGAGATAATTCTGAGTGGAAGAATTCTGAGAGTAAGAATTCTGAGAGTAAGGGGCCATTATTAGACACTCAGAATTGCAGGTAAAAATGTTACTGTATAGATCTGAAAAAATAAAGGCAAACGAAAGGCTGGGGGCCCATTTTCAAGATCTCACGTATAAGGCCTCAGACCCACAGGCTGGCTCTGGCCACATGAACATTCTTGTTTATGGCGGGCCTTTAACAAAAACATTACAAGAAGCAGTTCACATATGTCGGCACTGGAAGGCGCTAGTCTACCACTTATAATTCTCCACTTTTGTTCAATGCATGCCATGGTTTGGCTTGCTGCACTTGGGAGTCACTGAATTGTCATGTGGCTAAATCATTTTGAATAAGAGCATTTGAACCAGTAAAAGGTCTAGTAAAATGCTTGGTAAAAATGGCTAGTGAACAATGAGGAGATCTACAAGCTCAAAACTCATTATGATGAGATGAGACGCATGGGTTTTGTTTAAAGGTATTATCCAATGGCATCATTACCATAAAAGCATTGGGTTTCAATGAATTTAAGCTGAAAACAAAACAAGGGTGGACATGCATGAAATGGAAACTCTCATGGAAACATTCAAATAAGCATCCAAATCATTCCAGCCAAGATGCATTTTAAATGATGTAAGAAAACCTTGCTTGCAAGCATTTTGCATGGCAAACAAATGGGAGTGACACGGCGCATAGGAAACTAAGGTGATGCCCTTTGGGAACATATTCCCCCCAGGTTATGCAATACCCGACACGTTGTAACGGTTGTCAGAGTACTTGGATGGAACGTATGGCTATCCGGTTATGAAATATCCATTGTAGTACTTGGTGCAGTACCCCTAACCCAGTTTATAAAGTCAGTATCTCCATATATGGGGAAAATATTAGTGACATGACATCAGGGATCTCCATAATATGATGTTTGCAGGTTTATAGATATTTTTGTAAATATCAATCTTATATTAAAATTGGCTTAAGGGATGATGGTCGGGCGTGCATATGGCCGCACTCCCTTGGGTCCTCAGCCATAATAATGCAAATATGCATGCCGAGTTTGAAGTCGATCGACTGGACGGATTTGCGGAATTTATAGAAGGATGATGTCATTTGACGACGGTGTGACATAACGGATGTCAAAGATTTACATCACAAAAACATGCTGTCTGCTCTTTAATTTAAGTTAGTAACTGACTAGCTACTCCTGGAGAATGCCTGCGGAAAAGCAGAATGAGACTAAATTGGTCACATTGAATGAGAATAATTGCCTTGGACTGGAAATTCTGCAGATTATCAAGGATTCCCAGCAGCAACATGGTCTCAGGCATGGGGACTACCAGAGATACAGAAGATACTGCTCACGCAGACTACGTCGTCTGCGCAAAACAATGGACTTCAAAATTGGCAATAGACACAAGTTCTCTGAGAAGAAAATGACTAATGAGATGCTTTCTGACAGTAGGCACCTACTACGTGTTCTTATGGAGGCAGAGCGGGCATGGGGTTATGCCACGGAGCTGAAGCAGGAAGCCATTACAGAACCCCGTAAGCACTTCCACTCACTGGCACGGTTGCGTAAGGCTGCCAAACACGGTGAGAGGCTCGAAAAGCTCTGTCAGAGTCCCTGTGTTGATGCCAGGACCAAGCTGGAGGCACAGGCCTACACTGCCTACCTCACTGGCATGGTGGAATTTGAGCTGCAGCAGTGGAAGCCTGCCATAGAGGCCTTCAACAAGTGCAAGACCATCTATGATAAACTAGCTAGCGCGTTTACCGAGGAGCTGGCAATGCTGTATCATCAGCGTGTCGAGGAAATCTCACCCAACATTCGCTACTGTGCATACATCATCGGTGACCAGAATGCCATGAATGAGCTGATGAAAATGAGACTGACTGGGGGCGGTGGAGGCTTTATGGCTGAGAAACTAGAAGCTCTGATCACCCAGATGAGAGCCAAGCAGGCGGCCACCATGAGCGAGGTAGAATGGAGGGAGCGCTCAGTGCCTGTAAAGATTGAAAAGGTCCGCATCTTCCTCCTGGGCCTAGCAGACAACGAGGCTGCCATTGCTCAGGCAACGAATGAAGAGACCAAAGAGCACCTGTATGAGACACTGCTGTCTGAGTGCAGAGACACCATCCAGGCTGTGAGAGAGGAGCTCAAGGCCGAGGCAAAGCAGGGCGAGAGGGGTCCTGATCCACACAGTGGCAAGGTATCCAACCTGCAGTTCCTGCACAGCTACTTGACCTTCATCAAGCTCTGTACTGTGGTGAAGAGAAATGAGAACATGGCCAACACTCTGCAGGTTAAACTGAAGGAGCCCCAAGTAGCTAATGACAATAAGAGGGGCCCTCGCCCCCAGGACCTCATCCGTCTGTATGACATTATCCTGCAGAGTCTAGCTGAGCTGTTGACCCTGCCGGGTGTGGAGGAAGACAGCACCTTTCAGAGTGAGGTGGCCCTTAAGATGCTGGTCTATAAGGCCTACAGGTGTTTCTGCATAGCCCAGTCCTATGTGGTGGTGAAGAAGTGGAGTGAGGCTCTGATGTTGTATGAGAGAGTCCTGAAATATGCTAGAGAGATCCAATCCAAGGCCAAGAGCTTCAACAACAGTCTAGAGGATTTTCCTGATGTTCAGGAACTCATTGCTAATGTCAGTGCTGAAAAATATTCACTTCAGGCTGCTGCCATTTTAGACATTGACGTGACTGCTGAGGTCCCATCCAAGGAACAGATGAAAGACAAGAAGCCCCTCTGTGAAAGCTTGGAGACCTTCAACCTTGACGCTATTCTTGTGGGCAAGCAGGCCAATCTGGTCCACTTCCCTCCTGACTTCCAGCCAATCCCCTGCATGCCCCTGTTCTTTGACCTTGCCCTCAAACATTTGACATTCCCACCCATGAATGACATAGTGAAACAGAAGGGCGAGGATGACAAGGTGGAGCAGAAAGGTAAGGAAGACAAGGTGGAACAGAAGGGCCAGGGCGGTCTGACTGGCTACATCAAGGGCATCTTCGGTTTTGGCAACTAAATTGAGCCCCAGGCCTTGTAGAGGCTTCTGGAAGAGGGCCTTTCAACTTCAAGCCCTCTTCTAACATGGGTAAAAAAAATACATTCTGCTATGCTACCACCAAAATGTGGAATGACCTACCAAAATACATAACGGATCTTGACTCTAAAAAAACTACCTAAAATAATTCCTGTCCTTAAAATACATGTGAACATAGTTTAACTCCTTGAACACCTTGATAGTAGAATCCTCTGCCCCCCGTCCCCACCCCTCCTTTCTCTGTAAATATACCTTATGATTCTACTGCAGCTTTATTCCAATGTTTTTGTATTGTATTGTATTTGTATTGTAGTGTATGTATTATATGTATTACTGATGAATTGAGTACAATGGACCACAATGAAAACAAGCCCCTTTGGGCTTTTTGTGTTATCCTTTTTGCATTATCTTTGACTGCACGACCTGTACTGTTAACAATCATGTTAATAAAGTATTCAATCAATCAATCAAAGTACAAGTCATCATGTTCTACTTGCCCGACAAGTAACACAATTGTGGAAGTGTGTGTGTGGTGGAGTCACCGTTACTGGTGGAACGTGTGCACCAGTCAATATGCAAAACAGGAAAAAAATTGAATTGTAAACAAGGAGAGGTACAGACTAGTATATCTCCACTGTATAAAGCTACAGTGTGCATGCACCCGAACATGCACCCGAACACACACACACACACACACACACACACACACACACACACACACACACACACACTTAACCCCTAACCACTCCCCGAGAGCTGTAGGCCTACTAATAGTGCTCACTGCTCCTAATTTTCATGTATGTGCAAATATAGGCTACAGTGACAAAGACAAACATTTGAAATGAAAAAACAAGTGCTTTTGCATGGAAGCAAATGCTTTTGCTTCCATTACAGAACACCCCCAACACAGTAATGATCTCCACCAGGCCAAAGGTAATGGGGTAGATTATGTCGTAGGGCCTGTGTGTCTTTGTCTTGTCTTGTTAACATCATAGATGACTGATGGACTGGCCCAAATATGGAGTTCCACCTGGCCTGGTGGAGATATGCGTTCCACAGAGTGCATGAACTCGACCAAGTTACATACATTTATCATGGGATGTATCACAGAAACCTGTATACATCCAAGGGTATATATTCAACACTGTAAGAGACTTTTCTTTTTTTCTTGTTTAATGTAGGCAACAACATTTGCACATGCACACATCACCTCTGCGGCTGCCATCTAAAGCCATTAAGACCGCTCACCTGAGTGTCTCCTGTCTTCATTCTGCTGCAACTGCTGTGTTCTGCTCCTAAGAAAATACATGGATTGATGCACATAATGAAGCTAACGACCCAACAGGTCCGTTTTAAAATGACACACACAGCCACCTTATGTCATATTACCCTGCAGCTCCACCTGCCTCTTGTCTGCTCTCGTGCTCTAACGCATTCACCTGATAGTTATGCAGATTTAAAGCAAAGAAGGCAAAGGAAGTTTACATTTAGGCTACTTTGAGTCGTTGTGCTGTGGTATGTGGAAAATGCTTACACTATTCAAAATGACGTTAGTGTTTGACAAACTTCACCTGAGGTAGCCTGGCTGAATAGTTTAGATATAGGCCTATTTCACCCATGTTAGGCGTTATCTCTTATGTTAAAGTCCAAATAAACTCATTGTTAGTCAGGGAATATTATCAGAATAATGTCATATCTGGGAATAAATTCCTTACCAAGAAATGTCTTCACCAATGTGTTTGTAAAGGTGTCTAGTAACACATCTCATAAAGACTGAAATGCAGTTTCCCTAGGGGAATTTTTGACAGCTGCTGTCAAAAGGTTGGGGTACCCACCATAACCTTATGCGGGGGGGGAAAAATCAAAATTTAATTCTCTTTCAAGTAGCATGTGAGGGGTCAAACTAGGGTGTTTTTATGATTCTGAATCCATTGCAAGTATTTGTTTTGCACCAAAACCACTCTTTGGGCTAAAAACGGCCGAATCTCAATGGGCTTTTTACACAAAAGAATTACCTGGAAAAGGATGGCTATGGCCGTTTTTAGCCCAAGGAGTGGTTTTGGTGCAAAACAAATACTTGCAATGGATTCAGAATCATAAAAACACCCTAGTTTGACCCCTCACATGCTACTTAAAACAGAATTAAATTTGGATTTTTTTCCCTGCATAAGGTTATGGTGGGTACCCCAACTTTCAGCAGCTGCCAAAAATTCCCCTAGGGAAACTGCATTTCAGTCTTTATGAGATGTGTTGCTAGACACCTTTACAAACACATTGGTGAAGAAATTTCTTGGTAAGGAATTTATTCCCAGATTTTTTAAATATCCCCTGACTATGTAGTATCATCATGTAGAATAAAATGTTATTTCTCTTTCTCTTTCTCTTTTAGCCTACTGTAGGCCGAGCCATGCAGAGCATGCATCTCAACAACCCTCAAATGATTATGAGTTATTGACTGCGCTCCTGCAGCATGCCTTTAAAAATGAATGAAGGTCCGTGCGCTGACCTTTATTTATTTATTTATTTATTATTCACTCACACACACGCACACACACACGCACGCACGTACGTGCACACACACACACACACACACACACACACACACACACACACACACACACACACACACACACACACACACACACTTCATATTAATCCTTTTCGTTTGTTAATAGCATCCCCATTATTTTAAGGTAGGCTATAGCAACTACTGTTATGATCATTAAATGGGGTGTAATTAGAATAGAACAAAATATTTGCATATAGTGTCACTGAATGAGGGCAATAGCTAGAGTCCTCAATGCACTTCTGTTGATAAACGATGATATTCTGCTCAAATAATGTTTTTTTGGTAATAAATATACACACAAAAATGCACACAAACACTTTTGTATGTGGATTTACCCATTATGTTTGTGTCTCTGTTTAGCATAAACCTCTCACTATACTTTTAAGAAAGTCCTTTCATGTCTTTCCCCATTGAAGGTTGGAACACTGGTTGGAACACTGGTTGCCCGGGGTTGGCTGCAGTCTTGGGTGTGTCGGATACAGGCAGGGACTGGTGGCTTGGCAGGTGTACACAGGACTGGAGTGGTTGGCTTACTGAGCTACCAAACATGTCCAAACCAAACAAACAAATTGATGCAGATGTTAGAGTTACATAACCTCCTCTACTGTTACACAACTAACTGTAAGGCACATCCTGAACCCAAATGAACTGACAACCAAAGAAGCACTTCACTTAACCACTTAAACCTTTAGATTACTGCGGTCCCACAGGGCTCTATAGTTAGTCCGCAACTTTTTCCCCTCTGCACCAACTTTCTTTGTCGAAAATAGGTCATCTACAAGATCACAATACAATACGTTGCGACGCATTGTGAGCTTACAGATCTGTCATTTTCGACGAATATTCTCCCCAAGAATAGGGACGCTAGGGTTCATGAGGTTAAGAGTGTATTATATCTGCAAGTTCAATGAAGTGGTATCTCGACAACTCTGGCAAATTCAAATGAATTAAAGAAATAGATGTGGGAAACAGAGTGACTGTCAAATCCATATAAAGCTAAACAGAGGCATCCTAATTTTTTTTTTTTAATAGACTAGAGGGTGGCAAAAGCCCAATTTCAATAATACTCAACATCACAATGTGTTGAGTAGATCTGCTATTTTCGCAATTTTGGGGAGGGGAAAAGTGGTTAATGAGGATGCACTCCGATCTGCAATAAAACATTCAGAAGTGACGAAAATATGTATAAAAGAAATGAATTTGAGGTTAAATGCGAATGCTAGGGGATGGCAATAGACCGTCCACTTTTAGAATGGCACTGATTCTGAAGAGAATTTCCCATTCATTTACCCCAAAGACATTAACCTTAAATTAAGATCTTTAAGCCCGGAATCTAGCCAACCAGTGTCCTGATAAACCATGACCATAGAACATTTGATTCTGTTCATAAAAAGAATTGGAAAACACTAAAAAGCAGAAGGTACTACACTGTTATTTTAAGAATTACTCCAATGCGTCCAATGCGTCCAGTGTCTCCAATCTAGGATAGTAGAAACTCATAATCAGGGGGGGGGGGGTTAACAATAGTGAAGTATTTCTCCATGACATCGCAAATTAAATATGTTTTTCTTGAAGCTAGATTGATTGCATACAGATGCGGGGCTTCTTCTGGAGCATATAGCATCACCAGGACCCTTGTGGTGAGTCTATTGGATTGTTACGACATATAGCTGATAATACAATTCTCTATGGAGAAAATGAATGGGACATTTATTTCCGTAATCTCACTGTTAAGCCACCCCCTGGGAACCCAAATGACACCTAATTGAGGTCATTCTACATTGAAGCTGAGATGAGGACAACAAGCCAGAGGGGAACAGTAGCAAGAAATAAGCAAGCTCTTCATAAAGGAGACTAGGCTGTTCCCTTTCCCGAGTCTTAATTCGTGTTCATTTAACTCTGTGTAAACATTGACCCATAAAGATTTCATTGGCATGATTTTGCAGGGCAGGCATTGTCAAACCATTTCAGCCAGACTATATGGTTGATTTAACTTTATTCTGTTTGCACTGCAATCCTCTGCAATTCACTTGTGAAGTGCACTTAGTCAGGGTTACAAGATGAAGATAATGTGCAGAAATGAATGGAACAACAGCCTGAAATGAAGACAGGAGACCTCAAGGGGGCCACGCGGGTATTATATTTAAGAGAAGACGGCACACAAACAACAAGAAACAGCTGAGGTAAGAACAAAAATGGAAATGAGAAGACAGCTTCCTTTCTCAGTGCATGTCATGCCAGGTCAAGAAACATGAGTCCTCACCAGCAACGTTAAATCCTGACTTGAACATTAAAATGTATAAGTAATATAGTACAACAGACATAATTGTCTGTTTGTTTGTTTGTGTGGGTGCATGGCGTGTCTTCCTGAGTTGCAGCTGTCAATAGTTGTCACTATGAGAAGTTACAGGCTGATGACCGCAGGCTCACGGGACACACAAGCACACCGTCCCCTCTGTCTCTCAAACAAGAGACACATGACCGCCAATACGCGCACACACGCTCGCTCGCTCGCTCGCGCGCACACACACACACACACACACACACACACACACACACACACACACACACACACACACACACACACACACACACACACACACACACACACACACACACACACACACACACACACACACACACACACACACACACACACACACACACACACACACACACACACACACACACACACACACACACACACCCTCCACAAGGCCCTGCTGGCTCTCTCAATAGCTCTAATCCCTGGGTTTAGGCTGTTACTCATCCTAGCAAAGCCCCCAAACATATTGTGGTCAATGCAACTCATTAGTACAACAGGGACTGCATGTGCACGCGCACACACGCACAAACACACACACACAGAGAGGTAATTAAGACACATGCAGTAACAAAATTACAACTATGGTATTCACCAGAGAGAGAGACAGAGAGAGAGAGAGAGAGAGAGAGAGAGAGAGAGAGAGAGAGAGAGAGAGAGAAAGAGAGAGAGAGAGAGAGAGAAATATGAGAACAATAAATGAAGCGGACATAGCAGTGATGGAAGAGAGAGAGATATTTATAATAACACAATTACAATTTAGGCATTTAGCAGACGATCTCATCTAGGGCGACTTACAAGTGCAAAATCTGACTAATTATGAGCCCTATAGTCAACAAACAACAGGATTAATAGTCACATAAGTAGAGTAGGATATAGGTAAACATCAAACCTATCATCTGTCTTAACAGCGTGCTATCTAAATAACATTCTAAGCATTTGTTGTCAAGAAAAAACTAATCTAAATAACAAAAACGTATATACATATCTGCATCGTATAACTAGCTTCTATTAAAAAAGGGACAAAGATATAAGGAGAGAGGAGTGTGATAAGAGGCTACGGTAAAAGATAAAGAAAGCCATTTGTACTCTCTGGGGTTACAGGTTCATTTGTACGCTCTGATAAGTTAAATTAATGATAATGATTTTAGAGTGTACCGACTCTAGCTCATATGGAGGGTGATTTTCACATAATGTAATTGTTTTGCTGGATAGGTTGTACTTCAAGTCAACCTTCCTTTGATGGAGACAATTGAAAGACATCAAACAAATGTAGGCTACACAGTGACATTTATTCAGTGTTCATTTACTGTACCTCTGAGAGTGTAAAACTCTACCCCCACCCCCCTTATATTTATTTTCTTCTTTTCTGAAAACAACAAAAAGGATGGAGCTCACACAAAAACGAATTTTACCCACTTCTTTATACCTGTAAACATGAGATCTGACAGTAAAGTTTATTCTGATCCTGATTCTGAAATGTACCAGTTAGGCTCCGATATTACTGTGTTACTGTGTTACAAAAGAAGACAAGGGTTGAATAATAATAATAATAATAAAAGTATCACCCACTTCTGGTTATTGTTTTCCCTCTTCTTTTCTCTCCACCCCCCCTCCCGTTCTCTCTCTTTCCACTTGTTCTATTTGGTCGGCACATTCCACCTCTCCACAGCCCCTGTTAATGCAGTGACCATAAACAAGCGCTCAACCATGCTTTGTTTGTCGCAGACAGGGAACACAGACTTTACCAGAAATGTGTTCGTGCTTGTGTGCATGTGTGCATGTGTGCGTGTGTGCGTGTGTGTTTGCGTGTGTGCGTGTGTGCGTGTGTGTGTGCGTGTGTGTGTGCGTGTGTGCGTGTGTACGTGTGTGCGTGTGTGCGTGTGTCTGTGTGTGTGTGTGTGTGTGCGTGTGTGTGTGTGTGTGTGTGTGTGTGTGTGTGTGTGTGTGTGTGTGTGTGTGTGTGTGTGTGTGTGTGAAAAAGAGGGAGAGAATGAGAGAAGCGAGAATAAGAGAGAAAGGTGCGTGAAAGAATGAGATAACGCCAGAGAGCAGCAGTAGTCAATGGAGGGCCAATGACCTACAGTACCCTCTGATGTGTCACATGTCCCCACTCAGTGTATTTGACATTGGTCTGTGTTGATACATATTAGAAAATGCATTTAGCTCAGATACAATAGATTGAGACAGATTACAATAGACTTATTTGGTATACATTATGTCTGAATGGGTTTGCATGGCACTGTGACAGCCTGTGTGTGTGTGTGTGTGTGTGTGTGTGTGTGTGTGTGTGTGTGTGTGTGTGTGTGTGTGTGTGTGTGTGTGTGTGTGTGTGTGTGTGTGTGTGTGTGTGTGTGTGTGTGTGTGTGTGTGTGTGTGTGTGTGTGTGTGTGTGCGTGTGTGTGTGTGTGTGCGTGTGTGTGTGCGCACGCGCGCAGAAGGATGTACATAGCACGCCAGGATAGAATAGTGGAACTGTACAAACATTCCCATGTCATTCCATCCATGTTTAATCTCTGTGATAACCAAGACATCTTTGACAGCGAATACACCAGATGTTGTTGTGGTTGATGAAGAGTCCAGAGAAGTGTTTGTATTAGAGATGCACCTTTGACCCTATAGCCCAGAGGAAGCTTTTATGACCAAGGTCATTAAATACCAACCACTTCTACATAGCATTTCAGAGCTGGGCTATAGGTGCAGACAATTTGTTTTTATATTTGGCAGTCAATTAGTTTTTATATTTGGCAGCCTAGGACAGACTGGTTGTTAGAGGGTTTCAACAACTTGGGATGCCCAAAAAGGAGGCAAAAAGGTTGGCAAAGTATTGTGCTGTCTCTGCTATAATTGGCAGTGTCTTGCACTCGCTGCCAGTAGGCCACAGAAGTACTGTACTTTTTATTTTTTCACATTTGTTAAATATCTAACTTGAATTTCATAATAGACGTTAATGGGGCTGTGGTCGGCTCAGATCTTGCCCTATGACTGACATCATAGATGACCGATGTCACAGGCTGGTCGAATGAAGTCTGAGATCCACACCGAAGCCAAACCGTTTCTATGTGGATTCCGAGATCCACATAATTTCAATCATAATCATCATAATTAATAACAATTTCTAATTATTGTAGAGCAGCCAATAAAGACCAAGTAAAACATCTGTTCAGGCAAAAACATGGAAAATTGCAGTCATAAGAGAATCACACAGCAGCAGCAATATAGTTACAGAAGCGTAAAACCAGTTTATTGCATTAGCAGCTCATTTTTAACCAGTCAACATGAAGTAAACACTGAAGGGCGGGGCTCAGTCCAGACAGGGTCCACTTTTACAATCTGACAGTTGACACTCATTGTACACATTTTACTGTGTACAGCATGTCCACCATTTTTACTGATGCCATGGACATCTAGCATCTCCATACCATGTGAGGGGGAATTTAGGTCACAGTGAGATGAGCACTCCTCCCTGTCTATGTCTGGTAATGTATACCCCTCCCCCCACACACACTTATACTTCTCTGCTACTCTGGACCAATCGAAAGGCTGTTTCTGGCAACTGTCTGGGGTACACAGTGTACCGGAGGAGAGGAGAGGAGAGGATGTTTCACTAGAATGTGTTTACTATGTAGTGGTTCGGAAGCGATAATTATTCACCATAGTTTCTGTTATTTTACATTGCCTGAGTGACTGTTGTATTCAATCTCCTCTTCACTCTAAACTACTCATTTGGGCTCCATCCTCCACACCACTTTCATCCATCCCTCCATCCATCCATCCATCCATCCATTATGCATGCAAATTATGTTGGGATTGGTTGAAAAAGACAGCTTCTGGAGGAGTTTAGGTTTACAATTTACAATCCAAGCATTTAGCAGACACTTATCCTGAGCGACTTACAATAAGCAAGGTTTTAGGGTTAGAGATAAAAATGGCATTTATGAAATTGCTGTCTGAAATGTTGATGTCCTAACAAAGTAATACTTGGAAATGTGTAGTGTGTGTGTGTGTGTGTGTGTGTGTGTGTGTGTGTGTGTGTGTGTGTGTGTGTGTGTGTGTGTGTGTGTGTGTGTGTGTGTGTGTGTGTGTGTGTGTGTGTGTGTGTGTGTGTGTGTGTGTGTGTGTGTGTGTGCACGCGCGTGCATGCGCGTGTAGCTGTGTGGAGGGGGGTTGGGGGTGTTATGAAGAGAGGAGTGCTCTAAACTAGTGAATTGAGTCGAGTGGATGGGTGGATGTGCATGCTGGAGATAAGTGCATTATGTAATGAAAATGTATAAATATACTGCATGCCAGTCTCCCTCAATCCCTGCTCCATTTTTCTCGGTTGGTCTCTGTACCTCGTTCCCCTTTCAGATGTACATGGCTGCACGCAAAAACACAGCCCACGCATATGGGAACTTGCGCGCACACGCACAGGCATGCACACACATACAAAAACCCTACCCCCATGCACAGGCTGACAGAAAACCACACACACACACACACACACACACACACACACACACACACACACACACACACACACACACACACACACACACACACACACACACACACACACACACACACACACACACACACACACACACACACACACACACACACACACACACACACAATATCCCACAGTCTAAAAAATGTCTAGCTACAGGATGTTTGTGGTACAATATTATGAGAAAAAGAGACTTTCTCTTTCTATTCGGCTCTTTTCTCATAACATTGCCGCTGTTGATTCCACTGGAGGGCCTCAAGGCAACACAACCACAAACAGCATGTTTCCTCCATTTCAAAGTCTTACTTGCACTGTGTTTGTCTTCATCAATAGCGTTATTACTTTTCCTCTGTCAAAGTTGTTGTGAACTTTTCCATGGGAAAAATGCACCCTAGAGTCAACTGACACTTTGTCCTGTGTGATTTGTTGTAACCAGGGCATCAGGGCCACTAAATTATCTGCCAGATTTCCAACAGCCTTTGCATTGTCCTATGTTCTAAACCCCACATACCTGTTGATTTAGTAAACTATTTTTTCTACACTAGGTCGTGTGTGTGTGTGTGTGTGTGTGTGTGTGTGTGTGTGTGTGCGCACTAGTGGTGTGTTTTACCATGTTACACTATATAATTAGTATGACGTGCAGATTTTCTTTTTTTTTAAAGCGTAGCCCTCTACTAACCATTTCATCCATTGACCATGCATGAGCGTAACCACACATGCGCATGTCGAGCATATCGTATGCCCTCCGAAAAAAACTAGAACACGTGCATGCTCGTGCATGCATGTGTATGTGAAACAATCGAAACAATTATTTGTAACACAAGACCCAAAATAAAAATATCATGTATATGTTGTCTTGTTCTCTTTTCCCAGGCTTTCTGTGAGTATTCAGCTAATGCAAATACCTTTGTGTTCTAAAAACAAGTCTTTGTATCACCAAACCCCATCAAATCGGAGTGTTGATACATACTCATATATTTATTGACGCAACTCATAGTATAAGGGCCAATAGAAGTAGAACACAAAATAGACCTTGTGAGTGCATGCGTGCGTGTTACTTACCTGATCTGATTATGCAATTAAAGAACCATCACATTTGCGCATTGCACACTGCCAAGTCAGTCAGAATCACTTCTCATTTACCATGGCCATGAGGAAACTTACCAACAGATGTTTCTCTGTCTCTAAGAAGATGGCAGGTTTACAAAAGGAAAATAGTGGTTGTGGACTTGACCACAAATTCAAGTTCCCTTTTGTATTTGAGAACTGACAAAAACAAGAGTTCACACCTAGTACTGATTTGAACCACATATAAAATGGCTTAAATCAACTCATACAATAAACTGTACATCTTTCTCACAAGTACCACCCAGTAATTGTTATTTTCATTGCAGTCAAAAAAACACATATTACTATAGAGTTTTATGTTTTGCTGGATGGTATTTAACCACTTGTGGTCTCTGCGACCCGTTGTGAGCTTGTAGATTGGCTATTTTATGGAAAGATATTTAGGCACAAGAAGGAAATACTATAGTAGTTTAGAGCCCTGCGGGACCCCTGTCAACTAAGAGTCTAGAATTTAAGTGGTTATTCATGTAATTATTTGAGTGGTGTTTTTTTAGGGGGTGGGCTGAGACAACACTGTCTCCTCTCCTCTGCAAAAAAAGCCTGCAAGCTTCAATAGACCGCCGAAGTCTGACGTCATTTACACATCCTTTGTTTGTCTACCTGGTTTGCAGTTTTCCACCCCCGTTCTGAATCCCATAGACGTATTGAATATCGCGTCAAATAAGAACTGTGTTCCAAAAATAAACACATGACCCCGGCGTGTTGACTCTTATGGATATGAAGCATCAACTGACGGTGAGAAAACGCTAATGTTACTTCCGCCGAATTAGTTACATTTTCGCCAGAAACAGACTGTATCAAATATAAGTGACTGACTATCATAAACGATACAGAACCTCCTCCCTGACAATAACGCCGACACGCGGTGTTTATTTTTGGACCACAATTCTTATATGAGACGATTCTAAGATGACCCAATGTTATTCTCCATAGAGAAATTACTTCCGCAAACCTGGGGATGAACGAGTGACGTCAGGACTTCGGTGCTCTATAGATCTGCAACCTCATACTGACCTCATGTCTGCTAATGACCTCAACCCCTCAGGGACTATGACGAAACCTTTGATGTAACAAAGACTAACAGCTCTGCTGCTACTATATTGCCAACCACAGCCAACTCCCTGGGGGTACGTCTCTTGAAATGGAAATCCACCCTAAAAAGGAATTTATATGTTATTCCTGTCAGGTGTTCATATGAATGAGACTTTCACAAAGTAGCTCAAATAAATATTCCATTAGTCCATAAAGAATGCTTTATAATGTGATATGTTTATTCTTATAAGGCATAATGAATTATTATGAGTGCTTATAACTACAGTAAGTATACAGTGTTATGGGCTACCGTGTATCCCAATATGTTTAGCTGGTATTTTATTTTATAATATTTATGTTATGCACACCTTTAGGTTGCTGTTTTTTATCCAGCACATAGGGTAGGGTGTTCTTAGACAGGGCAAAATATACAGTACATATGCTTATTTTTCTTTTTCCTTTACATACACGCAGACGAATATACGAACATGTACAGAACTTCACGGTAAACATAACAACAAGGATACAAGATAATCAAATGGCTTGAGTAAATGAGGACGTTAAAAAGTAAAAACACAACGAAACGTTCCCCTACCCTTTCCCCTCCCAATGGAGCTTTGGATCCCTCTCACCTCACCATATAGGCATAGAATATTTCTTGAAAAGAATTGACTCTACAAATCTACATATGACTAGGCCCTAGGGTGATCATATTTTCCCTTGCTCTTGTTATATGGACTGAAACCAATCTGAATATATAAGGCCTATGTACTAAATTACTTGTTGCATGGGGTAAAACCACACTCCATGCAAAATTGTTGCATTACATACAGGTTTTCTGTATGTAATACAACAAACATTCTATCAGTTCTGAAAACCAATCCAATGTCGAAACAAATATTTCTTGAACCAGCCACAAACAGATTATTTTTTACTTGGGGTGGCTTTTAGCTTTGTGTTGCTTTGGTTTGTGCATGGTGTCTTTTTCATTTCCTTCGAGGAAACCATTAACTCTGTCAGTGGTTAAAGAGTCAAAGAAGCCAAGACTAATGCACTTGCTTCAAGTCAGTATTGACGTTTGTGTTGCAAAGAAACCCCATTAGGTTAATAGAACACGATAGATGTCTGGCCTTCATAAAGCATCGGGGGAAATCTATTTTTATCAAAACAGTTGTATTATTAATGTTATGCTACTGTGTCATGCTGGACAGACATACACACAAAAAAAAGCATTATTTCGATTTTAGCTGTAAATTATAATATCCATGGCTGGAAAGGCTGCTGATTTTATTTATTTATAGCAATGACATTTATAACTAGCCTTCTTTGCATGTGCTGTATTTATATTCATGTTTAAATATGGGTTTTTGTGCACATAATGTGTGTCTTATCAACATGAGGAGTTTAATCCTCTGGTGTCTAGCATTTTGTTTTATAATGTAATTTTGGGTCATGGGTGGGATGGCCGACTTGGAAGTACCAAGTGTCCAGTAAATATTATTATACAATACACTGGTCTCTTCAGGTTTTCAGGTGGATTGAAGGACACAGTGAAAATTCACTCATAACCAGATACTGGAAACTAAATAGACAGAGACACAACTGCTTTTCTTATCATTATTTTTAGCTCATTGGTATACAATGTAGATGGAATACATTTACTGGAATGTTATAGCATGTATGTAATGGCTAACATTCATATCCCTATCCTTAATCTACAAGTGGATGCTACCAGGTCATTGATATTCCTCACCATGGTAACATGGTGATGTGGTCAGCTGATTTATACGTGACTAGAGATGCTGTGACAAGGTCACTATATGGACTAAATCATGTCTGTGTCAGTGTATATTTAGACAGAATACATGTGGTGGCACTGACTGAATGATTGGTGCAAATGTCATGTTGCAGCCTCGGCAATCTATAATGACGCTTCACTTTGTCTGGTTCTTTACACACAGACAGAGACAGAGACAGAGGGACGGACACACACACACACACACACACACACACACACACACACACACACACACACACACACACACACACACACACACACACACACATACACACACACACACACACACACACACACACACACACACACACACACACACACACACACACACACACACACACACACACACACACACACACACACACACCACTATGGAAATTCTATCCAATTAGTAGGAATTATGTCCATCAATATTTCACATGTGTTTCCTCCACACCATGGGAAAAAAAAGAAAAGAAAAGAAAATGAAGATGTTTAGTGACACGTACTATAATATTTATATACATTCCTTTCTTAAAGGAGAATTCCGGACATTTTAAGTGTTATCTTTGATGTGTCGTTACTCACCTACCGACGTAAACAGTGGCATTGTTTATTTCCAGATATTCCCCTGTCGTCATATTTTCAACCTCCTCCGTTGTCATAATGGGAGCGCGTGTCATAGGGAAATTCGTCTATTATAACCGATGCAAAGTTATTTTTTTCTCTACTACTACTCATTGTGGAGTCTGATGATAGTCAAACATGCAGTGAAAGTTCCTGAGAGGCTACCGCTAATGACGAACGAGCTAACGCTAGTTGCTTGTTTCTCTCCCAGAACCTGGCAACTTGGTGTTGCCATGTTGAGAAACAAGCAACTAGCGTTAGCTCGTTCGTCATTAGCGGTAGCCTCTCAGGAACTTTCACTGCATGTTTGACTATCATCAGACTCCACAATGAGTAGTAGTAGAGAAAAAAATAACTTTGCATCGGTTATAATAGACGAATTTCCCTATGACACGCGCTCCCATTATGACAACGGAGGAGGTTGAAAATATGACGACAGGGGAATATCTGGAAATAAACAATGCCACTGTTTACGTCGGTAGGTGAGTAACGACACATCAAAGATAACACTTAAAATGTCCGGAATTCTCCTTTAAACATGAGGATCATAGGCCCATTGTGCTTGGCCCTTAACGAAAGGCAATAATTTATGTCCGTGTGGGCTGAGTTGGTATGCTGAAGCATGCCACGCACATGCAGTACATGTGTCCTTGGCAAGAAGGAGCATGTGATATCTTTGTTTTGTCAACCCCCGCTCTCTTCTCTATGCATGTATCCATCCATCCATCCGTCCATCCATCTCCCCGTCTCTCCCCGTCTCTCTCTTGTCTGTCTGTCTGTCTGTCTGTCTGTCTGTCTGTCTGTCTGTCTGTCTGCTGTCTGTCTGTCTGTCTGTCTGTCTGTCTGTCTGTCTGTCTGTCTGTCTGTCTGTCTGTCTGTCTGTCTGTCTGTCTGTCTGTCTGTCTGTCTGTCTGTCTGTCTGTCTGTCTGTCTATCTATCTATCTATCTATCTATCAACACTCAGTCACATGATGGCCATTTTATCTTCTAGTACGTGATCTTTCAAATTGCAGTGAGTGGCCTCTCTACGTCCCTCCTGTCCTCTAGTCTAGCTCCATCCTCTCATATCCCTCTGCTCTTTTATGAAGCCTAAGGAATGTTACGGATTCTGAGTGGCAATTCAAGCGAGGGCTAATTTCTGTATATTCAAACATAACTCAGCACGCATCACACATACGTACGCACGCGCGCACACACGCACGCACGCACGCACACACGCACGCACGCACGCACGCACGCACAATATATACACACACCAACAAAACTGATATTCAGAGAGGTAGTACCACTGCACATCAGCTAGAAAGAATTGCCAGCTCATTAATATCCTGATCTCTCTGAAATGAGCGAAGAATCATTACTAGTATGGAAGCTGACTTTTCCACACAGCACCACTTTAAGAGGACCACATGTGAGTCGAATCAGTGAGCTGCAGTCAACAGCTCTACCTTGCAACCTTTCTAAAACATCTTCAGAGTCGGAGCTCCTATACGTGGTATTTGGTTACTTTAATTCTGTTGAAAGTGAAAACAGGATTCTTGCAAGTGACCGATTGTTGTGAGCCATAACACAAGATGACGGTCAAAACATCAACATGTACTTCAGTGTTCAGGAGTGACCCTGAATAAAATACACATACCCATGGAATGAAAACAAGCTAGCAGAAACACTATAATCTTTTAATGTTCTTTTCATGATTTCATGATTTGATGAAATCCTGAACTCTTAGGATTTTAACCATGTGTGGCCTGTCTGAATTGGGAACTGGGTAGGAGGGAGTCCATTTTATGTTACACCTAGTGACCCCTAGCCTAGGTTGTAACAAATGGTATGATTAAATGGAACATTATCATTGATGGTAGACACAGCAGTCTGTCCTGCAGCCAATGTCACATGAGTCCATTTCAGTCATATCTATGTACTGTATTGAGCAATGAGACATATTATGATTTGTTAAGATAAATAGGGTCTGCCATGGTGGAATTGCCCCACTGTCCTTCACTGGTGGTGCCATAACAAAACAGGCAAAAACACTGAAACATAAACAGCAGCTGAAAGCTTGAATAACAAGTGGACAGAAAATGATCTCCAATGGTTCCACAACATCATCACAAATGGTCTTTTCATTTTGTCAAGCTGAATGAACAAGGAACCAGACAGCATCTAGTTTTGTTTGGTCTGCTCAATATAGCAAGGAATACAACAGCGATAGCTTTTGCAATAGCTATTTGGCATGAGTGTTTTGTGTAAAACTGAATCATAAAGCACTATTGGTTTAGTCTTAACTTATTATGTAAACGTGTAAAGCATCAGTTAGAATAAAAAATGCAAATTGTCATAGAGCTGGACCAAGCCCAAGCCATCTGTATGACTGTATATTCCTACAAAAGTAGACCAATCCCAGTTCATACCACAATGTGCAATACGTTACATAACAGCAACGTTCAATGCCAGGTAATCATGTTATTGTACCAGTGTAGTGTCTGTGTATGTCTGAGAACAGACAAACATGCACAGTACACCATGAAACAGCACTGAAGTTAAAGATTTGTTAACGTCACAAGACCATGTCGTTAGATTACATTCTTGTTAATTTTTTGTATTCTTGTTTACTGTACAGATTTATTTACACTCAGCGTTCTTTTATCAGGGCAATAAAACTCAACATTTTCAGTATAACAATGGCAAGAGTATCAACTAAAATTGAAATAAATTCTAATACAAAGTTTTTAATAGTGTCTATAGCAATAAACTAATTGTCTAGTTCTGTCACTCCAATGCCAACAAAATATTGACACATTTTGACAAATATGCCCAAAATAGGGAGTCCAGGCTTAATGTGGTTACATACATTATTGATTTGATTTTTTAATTGTGATATTATCAAACATAAATATCAAATACAATATATCAGACAGTCTACAAAGGAAATCAGGAATAAAACATATTCACACCAGCGATAAAAATGACCGGAAAAAAATGATCAAAAGCAGAGGCATGGATTTTCCTCCAATAGGCCTACGCCCCAGCAAATCGAACCCTGTGTTGATGTAGGCTAATGACTGGTGCTGATGTAGAGAAAATGCTTCGTTGAGCAAGAGAGTTGAACTGATACGGTGTTGTGAACAACTTAGACCCTAATGTGATGCAGTCACAAGGCAAATAGATTGACCTTCTGAACAGGGAGCTGAGAAACCATGATCTTACAGCGTTACCTGATGTATACGTACAGTATATAAGGAGTATATAAGGAGTGGTGGAGGGTGCTGCTAGAGCTTTGTCCTGGCTAACTCGGGTCAGTGATGTAAGCCACTCTATAGAAACATGCTTGTTAAAAGTTAAACCGTTTATGGAGAATATCTTTGGCAACCGAGTGTGTGTGTGTGTGTGTGTGTGTGTGTGTGTGTGTGTGTGTGTGTGTGTGTGTGTGTGTGTGTGTGTGTGTGTGTGTGTGTGTGTGTGTGTGTGTGTGTGTGTGTGTGTGTGTGTGTGTGTGCGCGCGTGTGCGTGTGCGTGTGCGTGTGCGTGTGCGTGTGTGTGTGTGTGTGTGTGTGCGCGCGCGGACACGCACACGCATGCGCAAGCATATGCATATGCACGTAAATGTTGAAAGCTGCTTGCAGATGGAAAACAAATGACAAATAAAGCAATCAATTAATCAATCAATCTATGCACACACAACAAATGCTCTGGTGGTGTGTGGTCCTCTGTCTATTTACGTATGTGTGTGTTAAAGAGACCTTTGATCTATGTGGACATCTAGCTCATGTTTCTAGTCCAGTGGTTCTCAAAGTGTGGTCCAGGGACCCCCAGGGGTCCTTGAGGGGTCTCCAAGGGGTCCCCGGCAAAATGTGTTAATGTAGCATACAAATAATTTGAACCACTTTAAGCCTATTAAATGTTTTGGCTATTTGAAAATAGCCACTCTACAAGCTCACAATGCACTGCACACGTTGTGAGCTTGTAGATCTGCTATTTTTGAAACATTCGGAAAAATATATAAAGAATTTAATAATCTAACAACACAAAGCTTCTCTAATCCATGGCACCAAATATTTCAGATGGGTCTCCGTAGCCAAATTCATATACATTTTGGGGTCTTTGACATAAAAATGTTTGTGAACCATTGATCTAGGTCAGTGGTGCCCACACCTTTTTAAAGTACTTTTAAAGTGACCAGCTCTACCCACCAATTTTTTTTTTTAATCCCATTGCTGAAAATACTTTAAAAATATACTTGAGGGGTCTTTGGAATAGCACTTGAAATGGGAAATAGTTATTTTTGGAAGTGGTAGGTTTTTGGGTTCTTTGCCATGCACATTTTTATATAACTTTGTAATGATAATGACGTTTGCACACGACACTTGAAAACAAAGCCTTGCATTGGGTTTGCCTGTTATAGAAGGTTATGACAGGCCCTTCTTTATGTCAATCAATCAAGTCACCTTAATTCAAGTGGCAGATGCCAAAAGAGGAGGAATTTTGTCATTTTTGTTTATAGATACAAAATATGTACATTTTAATTAGTATTTTTTAGGGTTATGTCATTTGCTCTACCTGCACAGCCTTTGTGATCTACTGGTAGATCGGGATCTATTTGGGCACCCCTGATCTAGGTCATGTTTCTAGTCCACCTTGTTTTTGGCATCGGCTAAACCCTTTGAAAGGATCAAACAGAGAATCCTAATGCAATATCAGCAGCTATATGCTTTACAGTAAAGGCTGTTGCCCCCCTGGGATGACGGCTCACTTTAAAGAGCGGAAAATTCCCTTTGGAGAGCGCAGCATGTGAGCAGAATAATAATTAACAGTATATGGTATAGCAGTGGATTTCAAAGTGGGGTCCGCAGCCCCCAGGGGGCACCATGGGGCCCAATCATCTTGAATTGTGAGAAACATCATAATTAGTGTGGTTGCCCTAACAGGGCAACCAGACTATAGTACTTGATGAACTTTATTTCAGGGTCTAGATAAACAATACTTTGCCGCGCATCTCCTCCCACAGTTTCCCCCAATGTTGTGCCATATCTCAAAATGACCGTCTTGACCTGGAATCGTGTGCTTGTATTTTGCTAAGAGATTGGTTAAATAGTTTAATTGATATTGATTTATTAGTGCATTCAATTTCCCCATCCGCTTTAATGTAAAAGTGAAAAAACTCAAATTCAAGTATTTTTTTCTCAGAAACCGTAAGAGCTAGAGTTACCACATTTGGAGGGGAGGTTCATAATTTAGTCCGAAATTATTGAAAAAATAATTACACTAATCGGCCACAAGGTGGCGCTATAACAGTGCCCTTTACGTTTTGGCCTATAACTCTTGAACCATAGGTCGTAAAATCAAAATGTCTTTTTCCCTGGATTCCTTGGGTCACTACGCATCTCCCCATATAGGCCACGCCCATTTGCGTCTGGATAGATTTTCCGCCATTTTGAATTTTCTTCAAAACACACTTTTTGCTCCTTTTCCTACAAATTGTGTCCAAATCTCACACAAATCGGTACAGGTCATCTATGGACCCATGCAATAAACCTATCCAAACGGCATTTTGATAGTCCTTACCGTTCGTCCGTAATTGGCTTCCAAAGTTAGCGGGAGGAGCCCGTTTTACCAAAAATAACAAAAATCACGAACGAAACGTCCAATCGATCCCAAATTTGAATCACATGTCGAGGGTGGTTTACTCAACGAATCCCCAAAAGCATTTCCACTTTGACCCATAGGGGGCGCCACAACTCTGCAAAACGTAACCGTTTGATGCAAAAACATGATTTTTGGGGGGATCACTCCTCTCAAATTGAAAAGCAGGTGATCTCAGGAGTGACATGACGATGTCATTGGCCCGCTACATTTGTGGGAGGGGCTTATTTATTTTAGTGGGAGGGGCCTATTTCTTCAAATCAAAACGCCATGTATCACGAACACAGGATCCAATCAGCACCAAATTCGAATGGTACGTCACGCGACCTCCGACGGTATTCCTCCAAGCATATTCCTCAAGTCCGGGCAGCGGCAACCTGCGACCGGCGACGGCGCAACCACACTTTGCAATTTCCCATAATTGCGACGCGTCTAGTTCATACTGTTATGCAATAATGTTTTCTAATAAAACTTGAAACTTGAAACAATAAAGGATAGGAAAATGAAATAAATCACTTGATAAAAAATAAAAGATGTTTCACTTAAAATTCAATTAAATTCAAGAGTATTGTGCCAGTTTAGCCACTTTCAACCTGGCGGTCCTATTATGGCCATGTCATTAAAAAGAGCAGATCGACAATCTTCCAGCGTGTCACAGTGCGAAGCGTTGTGAACTTGTAGATCTGCTATTTTCCTTTTTTGTTTTCCTTTTTAAGCCATTCTGCAACAGGGGTGCCGCAGCCAGAGGCTATATGGTCCGTAAAAGTTTGGGAACCCCTCGCATTTATATAAATCCTCTATCAGGAAGGAATATGGTCATTGAGGGACAAAGGCAGGATGGAACAAGCTGCTGCTACTACTGACTGACGAGCTGCTACAGGACTAAATGTCTATCTACAAGACCTCAACAGGCCTGTTGTGGATTTAAGAGACATTGCATAATGGCAGTGAGTTTCATTGCCATTATGAGCACAGCACTTTCCCAAAAGGGTAGTGGCGTTAACTAGCTCATTAAGGGAGACACACTGTGATCAACTGGTCGTTGATACACAACTAATTTAGTCTTGCCCGGCCGCAGGTATCCTTGGTGTCCCTGCTGTCTCCATGGACCAAGCATGACTGGTTTGCTCTGAAAGACTCATTAAGGGACAGACACAGGAGAATTAAAGGGAACAGATCAGTTATTTTAACTCTGAGAGTACAAATGTATGTAACCATATGCCCATACGGGTCTCGGAGTTACCAACGAGCTAGCTGTGGCTCCATTTAGTGTTGCAGCAGGGGAGTTGCCCCTAATTCTTCTGATTAATTATTCCTCTCAATTCAATACTGCAGCGGCCTATAGGCCTATGTCCCAACAAAACCAAACACACTTTCTCTGGAGGAAACATGAACCCAAGAGGAAATGCTATCTGATCCAGAGTCAGACAGCAGTGATTAGCTCATTTTCACTGAATAATATCCTGTCCTAAATGTGTAACTCTGATGTGATGTGTTTACATCTTCTGTATACAGCTTATGATGTTCAACTCTGATTGACCAAAACAGACCTCAGAGAGAAGCTTATCAATATTACTGAAGAAGAACTGGTGACAAATTGAAGAGAGCGAAGGGCGGCAGAGCATTAAAGGAGAATGTATTGGCTTGATTTGTAAAAACAAAACACTATTAAAGTACTCCATAGTATACTTTGTCATATTGAATATAGTGGATCTGCAAGTTTGCATGTTGCATCGCAATGCATTGTGAGCTTGTACATAGGTATTTTTTCAAAATAATGTATTTCAAAGTGTTTGCCAACTTCAAAAGATTTTGACAAAACTTGACAAATTTTGACAGATTTGCCAAAAATAGTGACTCCAGGCAGCCAGGTAGCCTGTTGTGATATTAACTAACAGAAATATCAAACATACCTGACAGTCTACATTTCCCCAAAGGTAACGCATGTATTGAATTCACTCTGACCAGAGGCAGGGATAAAAGTGTGTGTGTGTGTGTGTGTGTGTGTGTGTGTGTGTGTGTGTGTGTGTGTGTGTGTGTGTGTGTGTGTGTGTGTGTGTGTGTGTGTGTGTGTGTGTGTGTGTGTGTGTGGGGGGGGGGGGGGGGGGGTTGGTTGGTTGTGAGGGGTCTGCAGATGGCGGGAATGGCAAGATTCTGCTCCATATTGGCAGTCATTGCATTTGGAAGAGGTGTTGTTACTTGTTTCCTGTATCCATATGGACTCTTACTAGACACATGATCTGGATTAGGCACCATTTAAGCATCTACTGTACTTATTTTTATGTTCAAGAATACTTGCACATGAATGAACATAAATGAACATAAATAAAAGTATTAGTGTGTGTGTGTGTGTGTGTGTGTGTGTGTGTGTGTGTGTGTGTGTGTGTGTGTGTGTGTGTGTGTGTGTGTGTGTGTGTGTGCGTGCGCGTGCGCGTGCGTGTGCGTGTGCGTGTGAGAGAGAGATAGAGAGAGATTGTTGATTTGGCTTTGGTAGCTACATGGTCATTTGGTTATTGTGCAGGTGCAGTCCTACTGATCTCATTTGATTTTAGAGACTGTATATAGTGGGAATAGATTATCTGCTGTGGCAATGGAGTCAATAAATAATAATAATAATAATAATAATAATAATCATAATCATAACAATAACAATAACAATAATAAATATAGCTGCAAGCAGCGATAAGCGGGGCCAGGGAAAATAGAGAGAGAGAGAGAGAGAGAGTGAGAGAGAGAGAGAGAGAGAGAGAGAGAGAGAGAGAGAGAGAGAGAGAGAGAGAGAGAGAGAGAGAGAGAGAGGAGAGAGAGAGAGAGAGAGAGAGAGAGAGAGAGAGAGAGAGAGAGAGAGAGAGAGAAAGAAAGAAAGAAAGAAAGAAAGAAAGAAAGAAAGAAAGAAAGAAAGAAAGAAATGAGGAGTGAGTGAGGGCAGGTGTGATTATGGATTGAGAGGGAAAGACAGCAGGTGAGGTGGGTAGATCCAATCCATGGGAATAGGCCAGGTGGACTGTTGCTCACTGTTGCTCACTTTCTAAAAGAACATAATTATGAGAGAGAGAGAGAGAGAGAGAGAGAGAGAGAGAGAGAGAGAGAGAGAGAGAGAGAGAGAGAGAGAGAGAGAGAGAGAGACGGAATAGATTGAAGAGAGAGAGAGAGACGGAATAGATTGAAGAGAGAGACGGAATAGATTGAACAGAGAGAGAAAGAGAGAGAAACGGAATAGATTGAAGAGAAAGAGAGAGAAACGGAATAGATTGAAGAGAAAGAGAGAGAGAGAGAGAGAAGAGAGAGAGAGAAAAACGGAATAGATTGAAGAGAAAGAGAGAGAGAGAGAAACGGAATAGATTGAAGAGAAAGAGAGAGAGAGAGAGAAACGGAATAGATTGAAGAGAAAGAGAGAGAGAGAGAGAAACGGAATAGATTGAAGAGAAAGAGAGAGAGAGAGAGAAACAGAATATATTGAAGAGAAAGAGAGAGAGAGAGAGAGAATCGGAATAGATTGAAGAGAAAGAGAGAGAGAGAGAGAATCGGAATAGATTGAAGAGAGAGAGAGAGACTTGGAAACGGAATAGATTGAAGAGAGAGAGAGAGCGAGAGAGACATGGAAACGGAATAGATTGAAGAGAGAGAGAGAGCGAGAGAGACATGGAAACGGAATAGATTGAAGAGAGAGAGAGACATGGAAACGGAATAGATTGAAGAGAGAGAGAGAGAGAGAGAGAGACATGGAAACATAATAGACTGAAGAGAGAGAGAGAGATGGAAGCAGAACGGATTGAATGGACATCTCAGCCTATTGCCATTAACAGTCAGGAATCAAACCCTCAACCTTCGGATTGACAGGCTGCAACACTACCTATAGTGCTATAGCTTTGTCTAGGCTGAGGTTGTCTGTTGAAGATAAAATTGAACCAGTGAAAGCAGCCGATCTACAAGCTCAGAAACACGTTGCTATCTGAAAAGTTTTGAGATTGTAGATCGGCTATTTTCAGAATGAAGTATGTCATACATTGAAAAGACATACTCTCAAATAAGCATTTCAGGTTATCTTTAACAATTGCACTTGCATTAATTGACACAAGTAAGACGCGCGAACGCTGGAAGCGAACGGCAGATTGACTGAGGCTGCTATATTTCAACCACACTGTAGTAGTGCACTCTGCCGCACTCTGCCGGCTGTATACAGGCAGTGCAGCTGCTGGCATTTCAGCACGGAGTTTCGAGTCACATGGGGGCGCGAGCCAATGAGAGCGTGTAACACACGCTGTATACAGGCAGTGCAGCTGCTGGCATTTCAGCACGGAGTTTCGAGTCACATGGGGGCGCGAGCCAATGAGAGCGTGAACACACACGGGAAAGGACCATAAATAAGGGACAGACACACACACACACACACAACCCAAGCACGTGATATAGTAAGCTCCACTTGGTCGGAGGCCTCCTTCCGCTTTCGCAACAATCATGTTTGTGTGCAATGCAACTTAAATGAAGTCTGCATCAAGTGAGGCTTGAACTGCAACCTTGAGGTTTTAAGGCACACACTTAAGCGAGAAGCCATTGGAACAACAGACCTGACCTGGTGAATAAGAGAGAGAGAGAGAGAGAGAGAGAGAGAGAGAGAGAAGAGAGAGAGAGAGAGAGAGAGAGGAGAGAGAGAGAGAGAGAGAGAGAGAGAGAGAGAGAGAGACGGAATAGATTGAAGAGAGACACGGAAACGGAATAGATTGAAGAGAGAGAGAGACACGGAAACGGAATAGATTGAAGAGAGAGAGAGAGACACGGAAACGGAATAGATTGAAGAGAGAGAGAGAGACACGGAAACGGAATAGATTGAAGAGAGAGAGAGAGACACGGAAACGGAATAGATGAAGAGAGAGAGAGATGGAAGCAGAATGGATGATTGGACATCTCAACCTAATTGCCATTAACAAGAACTCGACCCCCTCAACTTCGAATTGACAGGCTGCAACACTACCTATAGTGCTATAGCTTTTGTCCAGGATGAGGTTTGTCTGTTGAAGAAAAAGTGAACCAGTGAAAGCAGCATCCTATCTACAAGCTCAGAAAGAACGTATGGCTATCTGAAAGGTTTGAGATTGTTGATCGGCTATTTTCAGAATGAAGTATGTCCATACATACTTCATACCCTCTCAAATAAGCATTTCAGGTTATCTTTATCAATTGCATATGTATTAATTGACACATTACTGGTAGTGTCTGTTGATATTTATAAGTATTTCCGTCCATTATGAACCAAGCCTCTGTGTCCCGAACTACTCTAGATCACTGGTTCACAAACCATTTACCAATAAAGGCATTTTTGTGTCCTCCTCGGAACTAAAACTAGTGAAAGTAGCCGATCTACAGCTCACAAAACGTTGCTATCTGAAAAGTTGTGAGATTGTAGATCGGCTATTTTCACAATGAAGTCTTGTCATACATTGCAAAACATACTCTCTCCAAGAAGCATTCATGTTACCTTTAACAGTTGCACATGCATTAATTGAGAGAGAGAGACATGGAAACATAATAGATTGAAGAGAGAGAGAGATGGAAGCAGAATGGATTGATTGGACATCTCAACCTATTGCCATTACAGGACTCGAACCCTCAACCTTCGGATTGACATGCTGCAAACACTACCTATAGTGCTATAGCTTTGACCAGGCTGAGGTTGTCTGTTGAAGATAAAACTGAACCAGTGAAAGCAGACCGATCTACAAGCTCAGAAACACGTTGCTATCTGAAAGGTTTTGAGATTGTAGATCGGCTATTTTCAGAATGAAGTATGTCATACATTGCAAAAACATACCTTCTCAGATAAGCATTTCATGTTATCTTTATCAATTGCATATGTATCATTAATACAGTCTTGTTGTTTGCAATGCACTTTAAATGAAGTCTCCACCAAGTGAGGCTTGAACCGGCAACCTTGATGTTAGGAAACATTCACTTAAGCGGGAAGCCATTAGACCAACAGACCTGATCCAGTGAAAACGGAGGTCAGACAGATGATACCATTTCACGCAAATAACTGAAAAATCCTGGGTTTAAGTGTTTTTCAAACTGCTCAAAATTGCGGACAATCTAAGGGCGGAGAGAGAGACATGGAAACGGAATAGATTGAAGAGAGAGAGACATGGAAACAATAGATTGAAGAGAGAGAAGATGGAAGCAGAATCGATTGATTGGACGTGTCAACCTATTGCCATTAACAGGAATCGAACCCTCAACCTTTGGATTGACAGGCTGCAACACTACCTATAGTGCTATAGCTTTGACCAGGGCTGAGGTTGTCTGTTGAAGATAAAACTGAACCAGTGAAAGCAGCCCGATCTACAAGCTCAGAAACACGTTGCTATCTGAAAAGTTTTGAGATTGTAGATCGGCTATTTTCAGAATGAAGCATTTCATACATTGCAAAAACAGACCTTCTCAGATAAGCATTTCATGTTATCTTTATCAATTGCATATGTATTCATTAATACAGTCTTGTTGTTTGCAATGCACTTTAAATGCAGTCTCCACCAAGTGAGGCTTGAACCGGCAACCTTGATGTTGTGAAACATTCACTTAAGCGGGAAGCCATTGGACCAACAGACCTGATACAGTGAAAACGGAGGTCAGACAGATGATACCATTTCACGCAAATAACTGAAAAATCCTGGGTTTAAGTGTTTTTCAAACTGCTCAAAATTGCGGACAATCTAAGGGCGGAGAGAGAGACATGGAAACGAATAGATTGAAGAGAGAGAGACATGGAAAACAATAGATTGAAGAGAGAGAAGGATGGAAGCAGAATGGATTGATTGGACGTGTCAATCTATTGCCAATAACAGGAATCGAACCCTCGACCTTCGGATTGACGGGCTGCAACATTACCTATAGTGCTATAGCTTTGTCCAGGCTGAGGTTGTCTGTTGAAGATAAAAGTGAACCAGTGAAAGCAGCCGATCTACAAGCTCAGAAACACGTTGCTATCTGAAAAGTTTTGAGATTGTAGATCGGCTTATTTTCAGAATGAAGTATGTCATACATTGCAAAAACATAATCTCTCAAATAAGTATTTTAGGTTACGTTTAACAATTGCACATGTATTAATTGACACAATCATGTTGTGTGCAATGCAACTTTAATGAAGTCCACATCAAAGTGGGGCTTGAACTGGTAACCTTCAGGTTGTGAGGCAACACGTTTAAGGGAGAAGCCATGGACCAACAGACAAGAACCTGTGAAAAAGGAGATCATCCAGATGATACAGTTTCACGCAAATAGCTGAAAAAATCCTGGGTTTAAGTGTTTTTCAAACTGCTCAAAAATTGCGGACAATCTAAGGGCGGAGCTTACTGGTCAACGTGATACATGTGTTCCTCATGAGTCAAGGCACATGTGTAAGCAGGTTTAATGGCTGTCGGCCCAAACGAGGCATGACTTTTGGCCTGTTTAAAGTTTGCACTTTCGAAAAATCGCTATAGCGCCCCCCTTTGACCAATTGGAGTAAGATTGGTTTCAGTAATATTTGGAATGACCCTCAACATTAACGCAAAGTTTCAAAGAAATGTGAGTCTGCATGTATGTGTTAGGGGCAGATGAATAATTGTCATAAAACTGCAATAATCATTGGCTCATTAAAGCTTCATTATTTTCACTTATGGAAAAATCTTTTGCATCAGTTTGTCGCATAGGTCCAAAGTTCATGTGTAAAACGTTTCGTGCAGATTACTCAAAAATCCCAGGAGGAGATAGGTTTTTAACTGTTTTTCATATAATTCAAAATGGTGGAGAGATCTAAAGGTCAGAGGTCAAAAGTCAGAGGGTTAAAGTTGTTCATCATGAGTAGACGCATGTGTGTAT
>NC_137607.1:28037387-28102387 GCF_963280865.1 Gymnoscopelus braueri
TAAATCGTTACACATGATCTCTATAGTCATGAGATCAAGACGGATCTGTTTGATTTTTCCTATTCCATTTAGTGCACGCACGCACGCACGCACGCACGCACGCACGCACGCATGTGTGTGTGTGTGTGTGTGCACGTGTACGAGACACTAGCAGTACACAATTACAAGTGGACTTAAGTAAGTGTCCCTCCACAGGTCAGAATGACTGACATTTAATTCTTGGTCTGGTGTGTGGGAAGCTAAAGTAGGGTGTGTAAGTGTAGTCAGTCTGGCTGGCCCCGTTTAGTCACAGTTATCAGTTCAAGCAGCTGGGAAAATTTGTTATGTCCTAATATTTGTCAATCCCTTTTTATTTACAAGCATATTTGTGACACAGGTGACCAAGTGAAATAATATAATTGTTGTATAGAATAAAATGAATAGAATATCTCTATGTTTGCACTGTGCAAACACAGTGTGTGTGTGTGTGTGTGTGTGTGTGTGTGTGTGTGTGTGTGTGTGTGTGTGTGTGTGTGTGTGTGTGTGTGTGTGTGTGTGTGTGTGTGTGTGTGTGTGTGTGTGTGTGAGAGCGTGTGTGCGTGCCTTAGGCATGTGTGTTGTGTGTGCATGTCTTTAAAGTGCATGTCCACCACAGTTGTGCTGGTGGGCGAAATCCAATGGTCTCATATCTATGGTATGTAGGTCAGAGTGGTCAAAGGGAGGCATTTGGACTCATTTTATCTCTATACACGCATTCTGAAGTGGAGAAACTGATTTAAGTTGACACAAGACAAGAAATATTTTTCAGTTGTCTGACAAGGAGCCATACTGAGGCATCTAATAAGTATATACTCAGACTTAACTACCGGAGATATGAACATGGTGAGTTCATTGTTTTTAATATGATAATTCTGTTTCAGGAATGAACAATTTATGGCTTGGACATATCTGAATTAGAATGCCATTACTTATGCCTTGGCACCCAAACCCATCTTTTAACAGGAAGTGTGCTTTTGTGGACCGTATTACCTGGCAAAGAAACCGGGCTGGCAATACAGGAAAACTGTATTAAGTCATGGATGAATTAATTCTTAGCAACAGTTAGTTAATGCTGTTTTATGGAAGATTTTTTTTTAGAATAACCCATGAAAGATCTGCCTTATCAATTTTCTTAGAAAAAATCTTCAGATTCAGTGACCTCAGCTGCCATGTACATTTTGTGTATTTGGTATCAAAATACCATGTCGGGACATGAGGACCTTCAAACTCATCTCATAGAGCATTTTGTGTATTTGGTATCAAAATACCATGTCGGGACATGAGGACCTTCAAACTCATCTCATAGAGCAGCAAATACTTGGAATTACTAAATAATGGATGCAGTATGAAATGCTTGCTCACCAGCCAGACCATAACTCCTCTAACACCATTCACTCTCACCACTTGACACAATTAATGATCCAGTTTTAAGATGTGGAATTTGTTCACACATGCCAATGGGGTTCCACTGTCACAACAGGTTTTTATTGCTGAAACAGAAAGCATTCTGCTCAGTGGATATTGTTTTCGGTTGAGGTCTATTAACTTTAACATTGCAATGTTCCATTAACCACATGCTGGATTATAATTTTCACTCTCTACATACTTCACTTTGAGAGCTGTCTAGAGAGAAATAAAATAGAAATAGAATGAGTCTACTTCTTGTGGCCGTAGTGTGTGAGATTGAGAAAAAGGCTCTGAGTATCACCTGTAAACTTGATCCACAATTTACTTCCAGTTCCAGTTTTTTAACACGGAATTCTAGAATTTCAGATTTGGAAAGCAATCTCATGCCTTTTCTGTTCCATGCATGATACAGTATTATAGTCCAACTAGAAAATGTGCTCCTCGGAGCACAGGTCTCCCGTGCCAGGTTGAAAAATATAGGGTGGCATTTCTTCCTGGGCCTTGTGTGGGAATGTGCATGCAAAGTTTCACAGCAATCAGTCGCTGCAATCACGATTTTAGGCATTTTGTTCAAATTGGGCCACTCCTGCCAACTTTGGAAGCCAATCTTAGCCAATCAGGATGGCATAATATTGAGTAATATAGAAAAATGTTTTTTAGCAAAACATCTGCCTCCTGGTGACAATATAACAGGCCGATGTGAAGAATTTGGGGTAGAGGTTTTTCCTTAGCCTCTAGTCTAGGGAGTGTGCGTGCACAGTTTCAAAGCATGCAAAACATAGTCTCGGTCATGCCTTCGGCCTGGTGGAGACAATTATAATTCAATTAAACCATGACACATATAAGAGGGGGCTGAAAATCCCACATACTTTTTGTTTGTTTGTCTGTAAACAGTGATCCTGAATTATTTCAAGAAATCCTGTGCTCTGTGCCATTCAGGCCCAGATCAAGTAAAGGCAGTGAATTAAATCTTTAATAATGTAGAAGCTATGAGGTCTGGTTTCTCATTGCTCTCTCTCTCTGACCTTACAGACCATAAAGTACAAAACATTTACCATGTCTTCTCTCTTGAACCTTGAATGAGAATAAACCAACAGTACTGCCTCTGTTTCACTGAGGTCATACTATTAGGTCTGCTATGAGAAGGTTATCTTCAAGGTTTATTAAGTCTTTATCAGAGGGCCACATGACTTTCCTCTAAGGTGGCCCTGTTCTAAGGTCAACGAAAGCAATAACACCCAGTTTGACCAGTTTAATAGGTCTAAAAGACTTACTCCAAATGCCACGCTCAAATGTGAACTCAGTGTGACACTCCCTGGAAAACGCTATAGCTGGTGTGTCAACGATCACCATCAAATATGGCATTTGCTAATCCACAGTGTTCATAGTTGGAGAATCTGCTGCGTCTCCAACATCTTGACAAAGCGGCTCCACTCCCACCCAAGACCCCACCTCCTTCAAACGCAGCCCCTCATCCACACAGCAGCACCTGCCACGTGCCAGAGCTGGACCTGCATACCTAAAATATTCATAGTACCCTTGTCAGGACACATCTGTGCAGCCTCACTGAACATCTCTATGGTGTGAGAGATGGAAGGAGGCACTAGGGACTGAAAGGGCTGAAGATGACTCAGCAGGATCAAGCATGTGTTTTTGCAAGCCCTTTGTGTCTGAAAGAAGACTGGGGTAATACAAATACATACACACGTGCACACACACACGCGCACAGGCGTGCGCACACATGCACGCATGCACGCATGCACACACACTATCACGTGTTCTTTCAAATTAGAACTACGGGAGGTATTTGGGAATGAGTAAGAATGGATGCCTGTGAATGTTTTTGTTGTGGTCTTAATTGTTTGAAACCAGAGGAGGTTGTTGTGTGTATTCACTGTATTGCAGTGTTATAGTGATAGCTAAGGAGGAGTTTCACATTTTGCAGTGTCAAAGGAAACTAGGACAGTAGGCAGTCAAACAATAATCTCACAGAAAATCAGGAATCTGTATACTTAATTACAACACTGATGATATAAAATGTGTTGTTTCTGTGCACCTATGGTGCAGCCCATGGTCCAGACTGCTGACAGTGCTACTGATTTGGACTGATGTGCTTTTCATAATATATGGTGCGTTCATTTGTTTATTATGCAAACTCTTCTGCAAATCTGGCGGTTGCAAATCTGATGGACAAAAACAAAACAAAAAAACGATTGGGGATCCAGAAAACCAAGGCATTTGATTTCACCCATCCTGGAGTGGTCTTGTTTTTCTGGATCCCCCAGTTTTTTACAACAGAAATACATTTTTTGTTATAACAGAGACAGTACTGAAAACAAAAGCGAATTCCAGGTACTGGTACCAGTATCGGTTGAAATGTCAATGGTATCCAACCCTAGAATTGCTGTAATTGGCCTGATCAATTTACAATCATTGGTATATTTTATCCTATTGCACTCTGTCTGTCATATACACAGACATTATCCACAACTTGCGACACTGAGGCAAAAATGTTGCCACCACTACTAGGCAGCTGGGAGTGGTGGCTGTCAGCGATCCCTGACAATGGCACGCTGATGAAGCTGACTGGCGAGACCTCAGAGAGATTCCCAATGTGGAGTCGTTGCTGCCTTTAGGCAACGGTGCGCTGGCACCTATTAGTCACTAGGACAGGCCAGTATCTTCAGCTGTATTAAATCTGGTACCATCACCGCATTCAACACACATACCATATGTGTGTTACATTTATTATATGAACAAAATGATATAACACATAAACCCCAATAAACACATTCCCATGCCCAAAATAATGTAGGCTACATAATATATAAAAGTCTAAGATGCATGATGGGAAGTCCCTCCACAGCCAACCAACGTACGCCACATGTTTGACATCATGCTAAACAAACACGTACGTATCATCATGATTCATGATGACCAGTGCTGCTTACTGCATAGCATGTCAAGTTAAACCTGTTTTGTTAAAATAAACACACCTTGATGACGCTGTTCAAATTCCAAGCTTTCAGTCTCTAGGGATGAAAGCCATTTAGTATTGTACTGTCTATTATACAGTACAACACACACCCCATACAAAAAGCTAGAGAATTGAAGGTGGAATATAATGCAGACGTGTCTATTGTCAGTGATCGAGTGGCAGGGTACGTAGCAACAGGCCATTCATTTCTGCAACCACAAAACCACAACAAATATTTTCACCCTGTCAAGAATGTCACCCCCTTGTTGGTATTTTGCCCACAACCTTTTATGTACAACTTACTCTGTGTTGATAACCCTAATCTGAGGGCTGACTGTCCCCCTGGCTATTATGGCCATGGTTCTCAGTATAATGGACAGCATGCTTCTGGGGCTTTGGCTAAATGCTGTGGTGCTGCTGTCAATGAATTACACTGTGAGTCAGGATTGCACAAAACATGCACTTGCGATGCCATGCACACATAAGTGCATGTGTGCATGTACACACAAATGTGGTTCAGAATCTAACACTAGGACAAGCAGTATGTGGCACAAAGTCCTTTGGGCTGGCTGACCCATTAGTTGTGTTGAAATGATTCTTTTTCAATAATATAAGAATAACCACTGACCCTTTGAGGTGGTCCACAGTAACCAGCCACTAACCAGCCAAGGGACCTGAAAGGGGCATCTTTGACACCTGTTGGCTATTGGCCCCTCTTGATGGTCATGACCCTCACTTCAACTCAAGAGGTGGATGAGGATCTCTCAAGGCAAACCCATCAATGGAGGTGAGAATTACACTGAAGGCCACATTGCACATTTATGGCCAATAAACAAAAACAAGATTTACTATTTATTTACTATCTGCTGGACTACATTTTCCCAAACAATGATCCAATTCCAAACATTGGCACCTGCCGGCCAGGGACACGTGGAAGACTACATATGGACTGCCCCCCCCCCCCCAAGCTGGTGTAATGCAGTGGTGTAAAGTAACTAAGTACATTTACTCAAGTACTGTACTTAAGTACAGTTTTGAGGTATTGGAGTATTTCCAATTTTCAGTACTCTTTTTCTAATTTTCTACTCCACTACATCTCAGAGACAAATATTGTACTTACTTTACTACTTTGCTTTGTAGATGTTGATTATTATTTCAAAACATACACTAGCCACTTCAGCCCTACATATATTGGCCATTTGAAAATAGCAGATCTACAAGCTTGTAGATCGGCTATTTTCAAAAATAAAAAATATATATTTTGTAACTTCTGGGACATTTTTTTAAGCCAATACTTTTGTACTTTTGCTCAAATAAATTTTGAATTCCGGACTTTTACTTGTAACGGAGTATTTCTACATTGCAATTTTGATACTTTGATACAAAATTTGAGTACTTTTTCCCACCACTGGCGAGAAGTGGGAGGGCTGTCATCTGTTTAGAGAACGTCCTCCTCCGGGCGACGTCAGGACGCTGCGTGGCGCTAGAGCAGCTTTAGTAGAGAGATCCCTCCTTCTTGCCTCCTGGTGCCTGCAGCCACTGTTAGTCACTCAGAGAGGAGAAGGAGAAAGACACGCGGTTCTAGCCGAGGAGTGGAGACGACAAGGACTTGCATCAACCCCCCTGACAAACCGTGCCAGCAAACAGCCGCGTCGCATTTTTGCCGCCGCGTACCCACTAACCGACCAAAAACTCTGAATTTGCAACAAATATGTCTAATATCGCCTCCAGTCAAATGCCCAAGGTAAGAGAAGGGATCCTTTTATTTTGTGAGTTGATTTATAAAACGGGGATTCATTCCAGGGGAGGAAAGTGATGCAGATGCTTGTCTTTATGGAAAGAAAGAAAAAAACGTAACTGTGTATTGTGTGTGTTTGTGTGTGGCGATCTTGCTCTTAGTTTGCTCGGTTTCTGGATCAATCTGGTTGTTAGTGGATTGGGTGGGTCGGTGGGGGGGGGGAGCAGGTTAGAAACGGCCAGAAATGCCTCCATATGATGCGTGGTGTTAGTGACTCTAATACAAAGCATACACAGCGTATTTGTATCTTTGTAGGTGAAGTTGAAACCTGCACAAGTTTCTTGTAGCTTTTGCATCTGTTGGATGTATCTTTGTATCTTCCTGTCGCTGGCTTTACATTGAAAATGACTGGTTAGAATGTAGCTTTGTGTCTGCCAGTGTAAACGCAGCATTATTATACGCGCTGTCGCGCTCAATGTCACTGCTGCCCGCGTCTTTCCACACGGTTTAGTGGTCGACACAAGGACATCTGAGTCAGATTCAGCTGGTTGACCATTAACGAAACAACCCAAAAAACACGACACGTTGTTTTCAGGGTGGTTTTGGGTTTGTGTCGTCCTTGCAATTCCATTATTGATTTACTGCTTGTATATCTTATCACAGCTAACCCAACCAGGGGTTCAGGGATACAGCAGGCTAAACACGCACTAGCCTCGGTATGCTAGAACAGTGGCTCCCTAACATTTTAGCTCAAGACTCATTTGATGTGTCCCCACCCGGGACCCAAACTAGTGAAAATGGCAGAGCTTGTAGATATGTTATTTTCACTACTTTCATGGTTTTAAAAGTGTGGAATTTTATTTATTTTCATGGAATTGTTTAAAAAAATGTTTTTTAAAACGGGAAAATATTTTATGTATTTTATCCTTTGAAATAATGTATATATTTTTTAATATACGAAACAAAAAAAGGGGATGGCCTACTTGTGACCCATAGAAATTGGTCCTCGACCCTCAAATGGGTCACGACCCACTGTTTGGGAAACTGCCAGAGCGCCACTGTCTGTCGCTCTGGCCACGGCGTTGCTTAGCCGTCACGTCACCCTGGTGGTTCAAGTGTGCTACCTTGTAGTATTGGGTATGTGTGTCGTGGAGAATGTGGACAGTGGGTCGACCCGTGTAAATCTGGTTAAAAACATTGTAAGGGTTGACCTAGTTTTTAACCGGCGATATACACGTAACGCACCCGGGCATTTATTTTTTTGTATTGCCGACGTGTTCTCATAAAATAGCAAATCTATTAAGCTCACAATGGGTCAGTCGCGATGTGGTGTGAGCTGGTAGGTCTGCTATGTTTTGGCCCATGACACCGTCGTAGGGCAGAGTATGGAATTAAGCCTTATTGGCGCTGTGGCACCGCGCCATGCAGCATGGTAAAGGTACTCTACGACTGGAGTTGACAGACAAGGCTCTCGGCGAATAGGCTGCTTGCTATTAGATCCTGGGTGACCAATCATCCGATTATATATGCCCACTGCTGCCAGGGTTGGTATCTAAGGTTGGCATGGGCACACTCTGTACTCTCACCACCACCACCACCCTATCGCCACATTGTGTCCAAATTAAGTGGATTATTATTGTCTTTAAGTCTTTAGAAATTATGTCAAATCCCTGCTGTGATGTGACAGCATCTGCGACATTTAGGGCACTGGGGGAAGTGGAAGGAACGAAAGGAATTTAGGAAACTGTAGGAATGTCTTTATGACTATATGAGTCTGGCTGTAACATGGTGTATTTACACCCTGGCCTGCAATGGGTTGTCTGTCTTGTCTCAGCAACATCAGCCCCACATTGTGATGATGTGTATTTAACCTACTACTGTGACCTTACATCCGGCGCGTAGGCTGCTGGCTACACATTCCCTATGCTTAAGTACCATGTGGTGTCGTTTTTTATTTATTAAATAAAAACAAAAAGCTGCTTGACCACACCTTTTTTTTGGCTCTTTCAAATCGACCTGTGAATGGCCCCTGTTGTTCATGCTTGTCTCATATCAGCTTAATCAAAGGCAGATATTTTGTAGTGTATTATTTTAGCTCTAGAATTGGCCACAAAATGAGTTCTGGGAGATTTCTAAGGTTAAAAAATTTAAGCTACGTAAGACTTCCTTATTTTAACTTTCTTTTTAATACATTCCAGTCTTGTGTCACACCAACGAAAACAGAATCTACGTACATACGCTTAGTGCGACTACACCCTCTGTTATAATCAGGGATGTGTATTATGTAATCAGTTGTAATTTCAGTTGTAGGTGGGGTTGTTTTGTTTTTCCTCATGTTGGACACAGTTTATTTTACAAACATCCCTGTAAAGGAATCTTTACCTGACCCATACATGCGTCATGCAGTGCTATTTTTTGTTGTTGTCCTAATCAAATTCCTGTTCTGTTTAACGGAGTAGCAAACGATTTAACAAGCACAAGCACAGTGAGTGTAGTATCTCTTCACTTGCCATTTTACCACTACGGGGGTTTAACCCAAGTCCTAATTGTTCAGTTTTCACCTTTGTACTTGATCGGTCAAATGGAAACGCAGAGAGGGAGAAAATACATTCAAAACTACCCTCTGTGACACAAGTAGTGAACAGCCTCGTACTTTCCTTTTCTCCCCTTTGTCTTGTCCCCTTTCTCATCGATTCCCTGTTGACTGATGATGCTTACCCAGCTGACTGCATTCACAACTTACTCTATCAGCCTGGCATAGTGCCTATATCTTAATATAAAAGCATTGTGTCACTGACCCGATTTGGGCCTTCTTTCTTCCTTCCTCATTTTCACCCCGATTTCTTTGTGGGCTTCTTGTCATCACACTAAAGTGATTAAAAATACTTTGAACACACACTGTGTAGGCTTAGTAGCAGGCTTAACCCACTCACAGCACTGATTAATGCATTGCACATTAATCATTACATTTCAGATATTTTTCATAGTGGTGCTTCCTCTTTAGTGTGCAGACAATCTGAATGATTCATATGTATGATCTGACCCAAAGTTTCTGTGCTGTTAAAATGTTTTACAAGATGAGGAGAAGACGGTATGTAGCAAAAAACAAACAAAAAACCTTGAGACAAAAAACTCCTTTATACAACCAATGTGGCAAATGCATATTGTGTGTAAAGATTTTATAAAGGTGTTCCATTAACATTTTCTTATGTGCCTGTTTGGGAGCTACATGACACCTAGCTTAATTTTCTTTTCTTTTTTTTTACCTCAGACCTACCTACAGTGAGGGAAATGGTGTCAAAATGTCTTTATCAGTTTAGAGGCTTAGCCAATTACTGAATCACAAGCAGAGAGTCACTGGGATTGAATGAGCCAGTCTTGACGGAGAGGCTTAGATAGAAGAGTAAAGAACGAGAGATGGGGTGGAGCCATACAGTCTTATGTAGAGGAGGAGTTTGCTGTCAATGGAGCATCTATAAGCACACAGCCTTGGCAGATGTTGCATAACGCAGCAGAAACTGGGTCAATTTGTTCACATCTACACAGAGATGGTTATTATGGCTTCCCATGTCAGTTCTGACAGTACGCTGTATTCCAGTATAGTGCCATAAGATTTATTCATTATTTATTCATCAGCATGCCATTATTTTTAACCTCAAAAGTCTTTCTGATGCACTTCAAGACTTAATTCATGCATTTTGATTTGGCCCATCCCCAATTTGCACACCTTTGCCCAAAAGGCACGGTAGTGAACAGGATGTTCAGAAGCACAGCGTTTTTTTGTTGTTGCTTGTGGGTGTCTGGGTGGAAGACACACCCAGCTCGGAAGTGATACTTATTTAACTGTCTGTGTGTGATGCGCTGTTCTTTACCACTGCAAATGCAATGAATTTTTCATAGTTCCTCTTTATTTCTTCCCTTTCCTCAGAGCATTCTAACCCCCCGCCCCCCTCCCTCCTCTCCGGTACATTTTGTCCTCTCTCCTCTGCCATAGTCTCGTCTGTCTTGCGTGTGGCTAAACTGTAATGAAAGGGAACCGTGATGTTTGGGAATCCAATCACCATTCTTTCTCAACATTTGCAAGACTCCTTTTATAAAGGCTGTTAAAATCTGGAGTGTTAATTTCTCTCAGTGTAAAAACGGACCTGTAAGAGTCCAATTGTACACTAAGAGTTAAAGTAACCACCAGGCTTTAGTGTGTGTGTGTGTGTGTGTGTGTGTGTAATGTGTACGGTCACCCACACTAGCTATATGCACATGGTGTTCTAGAAGTCTGGTTCTAGTAATTTTCCACCAGGAGTTGGAACACTAAAAATCAACTGTTAGTAATTTCCCCCCTCCTTATATGAGCCTTGGCACAAATTTTAAGAAGTATGTTCGTTTGTGTGACTAATGCAGGTGTGAATTCTGTGAGGAAATTAAGATCACTAGCTGGCACAGAATTACAGTGTGTCTCAATGTCAGTTTCCTTGGATGAGAGGCAATTACAGTAGTGTGGTTGGAAGTTGGCATTGAACTGGAATGACTGGAAAATGCACAATTTATTGGTTGCATGTTTCACGAAACCAAAGGCAGTTTTTTCTTGTAAAATTGTTGCTTTAGGGCAGTACTAAATAAGATGCAATATTTAGATTATTTGATTATAGAGTATTTCCAGTGTCCACATGCATACTGACCCTTGCACTGACTGTAGTTTATAACAGCTGAGGACAAGATGTCCCAGAATTAACAGGAGATGCAGCACAATAAGTGTCTTTCACACATGGCCATGGGCTTGTACAATGTGTTTGTGTCTGTTGCCTTCCTCCAGGCAGTTTGTGACTGTAGAGAAAACGTAATTTTGTTTTTTATTCAGTAACGGCACACAGAGGACGGAGTGTACCCACGTCAGTTAGCTGTCTTTTACCTTGTCCACATCATTTAGTTGCTCATGGAGGCACATGGCTTTGTGGTCCAGTTTGCACACTACCGTCACATCATATTGTGCATGTTCCTACTGAATTTGAAAGGGTAATCTGACTCTAGAGATCTTAACTTTATTTTACCTCTTATCTCTTCCTCAAATTTGAATCGCACAATGATGGGCCTCTAAACAACACCGAGGCAAAAGGAATTTCATTTGCATCCATAGGGGTGCCACAAATGCAGAAACATGTTTATTTCCAGCTAAATTAAGTACAAATGGTCTCGTAAGTCATGTAACTAACTATGACCGTTAAACAGGGGTTTGATACTCATACGGTTTGCCTATAATTACCATAAAATAAATGTGTGGGCGGGGCCCACAAAAAAATGCCATATATCATGAACGTAACATCCAATCATTAACAAATTGAAATCGCATATTGAAGGGCCTCTATAGAGCGCACCACTTTCACTTCTGCCCATAGGGGGGCGCTACAAAAAAGAAACGTTGCACCGTCTGTCATACAAACTCAACCGTATCTGCCCCCCCCCCAGCAGCTTCCTTGTGTCCTGACTCCTGACCCCACGAATGAGCTTTGTGGCAGCAGCTTCTGTAACAGTAGAAGGATGGCTCCATCCACCAGTCTGCCAGCTTCAGTGAAGGATTACCTTCTGGCCAGCGGCAACAACTCGCTGGCCACAGACCAGGGTCTGCATTTATAACCATTGCGTACACAGAACCAAATTTGAAAGAAGCACACTTCCCATTCAAAAGTTTGGCTTTATACAAACAAAATTGACAGGAGAATGTGCTCACTTCTGCAGTAAGTCTGCCCAACCGGATGCACATTTTGGTGAGGGTAAGAATTAGTGATGCAGACATAAGTGAACTTGGCCAATTGTTGCCAATCAAAAGCATCTTCATTCTAAAGATGGCCAAATTATTTGTGATCATGCAAATATGATTCTGACAAATGTTGCTCGATGGCCTGGCTCAACCCATGATTACTTTATTATTATGAGACACGGCATCTAACTTATGGTTTAAACATATGTGACTACTTTTTTTTTTCTTTACATGCTTGGCTTGCATCTGGTCATCTAAGAAAGATTTATTGAATTGTCACTTCATTTTGTTAAAGTAGCGAGTTCTTTCCTGCTACAGGACATTCCAGCTTTGTCACTAATGAATACCATTGTCATAATGATTATACATAACACACAGACACACTGGTGTCAGGAATGTGACAATGGCACCAACTTGTGTGACATTAACCTCCATATGTGCACATATATCTCCTCCTTAGGCCTATATTCACATGGGTCTTGAAAACGAACAGCTTCCAAGAAAGACCTTCCCACATGGTGCGTGGAAGCTATTTCAGACCTATAACAGGCACCTGTTGTGGTTTCTCTCCTTTTATCTCATACGGGGAGTCATAAAACTGTTGGAATTCTACTGTGATTTATTTGCCAAGACCCAGAATACAAACAACCTCACCATCTATGGCCCAACCCCCCTTCCCAAGTCCCTATTTATTGCTTCCCCATTGACAAGACTGACTTTAACTGAGTGATCTTGCTATAAAGTAGGTCGTTCCGGTGTGATATTGTGGCATGGATTGTGTGATTTATTTTTTTTCTTCTGTTTTGTGTTTCACCCAATTTGTGGTCTGTTGCAGCAGCTCGCTCTTGTGTGGTGTCATGTTTTACTAAAGCCTTAAGAACCAGATTCACAATAATTTGGGGATTGTTGCCGTTTGGCATAATCCCCTGTTTTCTGGAGGGCTGTGACCACACTGTCTCCTCCTTTGCAAGTTTGCTTGGTTTGTCATTTGGGAAATTCTAGAATGAATGTTCAAACTGACTTCATAGACATCAGAGGCGTTATGCACGAGGCCAGCAATATTGCAGAAGCCACATGCTGTGCATCGCTGAAGACTTGTTAAGAGTTGCACTGAAGGTGCGTGGGAGGAGTCGGGTAAAGCTAACCCCGCTGTTGACTATTTTTGTTCCTATAGTTGTAGACTGGTGCTGCTGGGCTGCCCTGCGGTGAGCTTGGTCGTTAAGAGACTTTTGAACACATGGGGCTGACTCAGGCAGCTGCAGCAAAGTACCATAAACAAGCGGCATCGATTTCAAATGAGCTTTCCTATTCCTCTTTGGACAGATCTTCTTGACTGAACAAACATGATGTCATATTTGTTATGTTACATTCCTCTCTCCCTCTCTCCTAGGTTATAATGTATGACCAACGCAGAAAAGGAACAACTCTATAGCCAACGTTTTCCCTGAGGACTTGATTACGGTCGCTTCAAGCCTGATAGTTTGCATTCGGTGCGGCTGCTACTGGCATTGCTTCTGACAACCCCTTCCCCCACCCACCCATCCTGGTGAAGAAGACTTATTGGCTCCCTCGTGGTTGCTGTCTACTTCGCCTGTTGCCTTCCTCTAGCTCTGCTCTACTGTAAGGGCTAGCACTTCCCTGGATTTACGTCATTCTCTCATTAGGTAAGACTATTACTAATGCATGCGACATATTATACCTTCACTTACAATGTACATGGACCTAATCTTAATCCCCCCCATCGCTGTGGTGAATTAGTAAAAACTATTTGGAGCAGTGCTATGTATTGATCATGCTGGACAGAAAAGGCATGCATGTGGGCTTGTCTGAACTGTGTTTTTATTATTTTCAACCCTGTTACCGTCAGGCTTTGTATCCAAATTCAGCAAAGATGATTCCAAACGGTTATTTGATCTTTGAGGACGAGAGTTTCCTGGATTCCACCGTGGCCAAGATGAATGCCCTGAGAAAGAGTGGACAGTTCTGTGATGTTAGACTGCAGGTACGTACAACTCCTACTCACCACCTCAACACACACACACAAACCTGTTTCTCACCTGCTTGATGCAATGTCTCCTGTCCCTGTCAACACCTCTCACACCACCGGCTATGTTTCTCTTTCAACATGCTAATACCCTCACACTCTTTCTCTGGGAATTCACCCTGACTCACTCTGTGTTCAGCGCTTTTTGTGAGAGCTGGAGGAAGGGGAAGTTTGCCTGGAATACAAATATATTTTTCTTTTTAAGTCAGGATAGTACGGCTCACTGAAGCCAGCTAGTTTCAGTTTAGAGTTGAAAACTTCATGTGGTAGTTGGAAGTTGAGACTAGTATTTACTTTATCCTTCTTGTTAACTTTCCATTGTTTTCATATCTCATGTTTGTATCACATTGGGTAACCACCCAGCCACGTTAATCACGCGATTACGGCTGTTGTGTTCTGTAAAGGCTGTTGGCTCATCTATATTTCTTACATAAGGCTGTTATGTTTCTTAACATAAGGATGTTGCCCTGAATATTATTTTGCCACACTCAAGCACACCCTCGTGCTTTCTCATCAGATCAGATTAATAAACCGTTTTCTCCGTCATACTCTGTGTAACCGTCTGCCCTCCCTCTCTCTCTCTCTGCTATTGGTCCAGGTGTGTGGTCACGAGCTGATGGCTCACCGAGCCGTGCTGGCTTGTTGCAGCCCCTACCTGTTTGAGATCTTTAACAGTGACCTCGAGCCCCACGGAGTGTCTCATGTCACCTTTGAGGACTTGAACCCGGAAGCTGTGGAGATCCTGCTCAACTACGCCTACACTGCCCAGTCAGTAACCAACTCGCTGCTCTTAGATATATGTCCCTGTTCGGACACATCATGTTATGCCTTTCTCACTGTTCCAACAGACCCAACTGTCACTTTTAGTTTAATGAGTGTCTGTTGTTTCTGTCCTCCAGACTGAAGGCAGACAAGGATCTGGTTAAGGAGGTTTACTCTGCAGCCAAAAGGTTCAAGATGGAACGGGTCAAGCAGGTGGGGTTTCATTTATTATTCCCCCCCACACAAATATATTTATTTTGTTCACTAACAAAGATATTATGTTATACATTATGTATATTCTCTATAGACAATAATAAAAATAAGGTACAAAGTTAAAAAAATATGTTGAAAATAATAATAAATGTATAAATAAAATGGCGTGGGATTTTAATATAATACAATTTTGGACCAGGGGACATAAGAGCATGGTATTATTTACATGTGTTCAACTGTAATCTTGCATTTCTCAGATTTGTGGTGACTACCTGCTGTCCAAGATGGATTCCCAGAGTGCCATCTCCTTCCGTAACTTTGCCAGCTCTATGGGAGACGGCCGCGTTTTGGCCAAGGTGGACGCTTACATCCAGGACAACCTGCTGGATGTGTGTGAAAAGGAAGACTTCCTCAAACTCCCCCGCCTCAAGGTGAGGTCTTTATTAAAAGTAATGTTTAACTTACGCTCCTACGTACAATGGTTTCGTGCACTGAAAATAGACGATCTACAAGATCACAGCACATCGCACATGCGATCGGCTTGTAGATCGGCTATTTTCAGTGCATCGCATGAAGTATAAATGGGGCTTAACCTGAAGTAAGCCATGTATTTTTAGCTTCATGACTTGACTTGAGATTATGACACTCGTGCAATTAGCACAGTGCTATATATCCGAACGCACCCATAGAGTTGGGGCCGTTACACGGCCCTCACACCTACGTCGCACCGCCAATCCGACTGAAATGCACATATACACATATCTGTCAGTCCTTGTCCCTCTTATGCCCATATATGGAGATCTCTGTATCTGTCAGTCCATGTCCCTTATGCCCATATATGGGCATGCCCCTTTTGTGCCCATATATGGAGCCGACTGATTTGTTTGCACCTGATGCCATGACGACACATTGAGGTTAGACAACACAATCCATATTTGGGCGTAGCTGCTTTGGGAACTCCTTATATGGTTATGGTTGAGTCATGGTGACATGAGTGTGACGACGTGGTCCGTATGCCTCCCCGTCCTCCCTTAAGCCAATTTTAATATAGGAGAATAGATTCAATTGGTTTATAAGTGTGGCAATAATATTAATATCCTCGCTCGTCAAAAGTGACCACGGCCATTCACTGATTACCCCATTGATCAGTGTTGGAGACATGACAGCTGTTGTTAATTTATTGCTGACTTCTGCCCATGGCCAGTTGCTGCAAGACAAGTGGTAATTTAATTAAGAATCTATTAAAAAATGATCATTTGGCAGAAGTTTTGCTGTTCCATTCAGTAAATTAACCACATGAACCCTCATAATAGGCGAACATTTGAGAAAATTGCAGATCTACAAACTCGGCGCATTGTGAGCTTGTAGATCGGCTATTTTAGAGAAGAGATTTAGTGTAGAGGGGGAAAAAAGAGAAAGCCAAGTACAGACTCCTCAGGAACCCCGGTCAACAAAGTATAAAGGGTTTAAGTGGTTAAATCAAAATCTCCCGTGCATGATGTGTTGATCATTTAATTGTCAGACTCAAAATCAAGCTGTCCAATGGACAGTAATGGCTGCTGTATCCTCAGTGATGCAGTTCAATTGCGTTTTTCCTTCTGCTTCCTGTAACTTTTCGCCTCTTTCTGTGCGTTTACAGTTAGAAGTAATGCTAGAAGACAACCTGATCCTGCCCAGCAACGGCAAGCTCTACTCCAAGGTGCTGAACTGGGTGCAGCGCAGCCTGTGGGAGAACGGAGACCAACTGGATCGACTGATGGAGGAGGTCAGTATCTCGGTCCTGTAGTCTCTCCACACTCGTCCACCACACTTCCCTCGCTGCATTTCCTCTCTTTAGGTGTTAAAGAAGCCATTAAGGGGGTCTGAACTAAAAGTGGCATGTTGTTGCCATGGCATGTCAGGATTGTCTTTTTTTTCCCCCTCTAATTTGTTCTTTCCAAGTGATAAGTTTTGCAGTAAAGACTCACTGTACAACTGAACCATACTACAGAGTAGAGGTGAGCCAAAAATAAATAAAAAAACGGAGAGTTTGCACTTTGTTTTTGTTTTTTTTCCCCTGTTCTCTTTTTGGGTACGTGGTTGGTTCTCACACAGCCCCACTCCAGTGTTACGGCGCTCTTCTCTTCGCAAACGCGCGTGCAGGTTCTTAGAGGTCTGTCTCACTTAACTCCATCTCACTTGATAACTTTTTTTCCTTTTCTTGGCAGGTGTGTGTGTGTGCGTGAATGTGCTTATGTTTGTGTCACTTCAGTACTAACAGATGGTCCTCCCCGCTGATTTATCTCTTCTCTAGGTTTATTAACAGCAGCAGGAGCCGGGACTGAGGAGCCAGGACTGAGCCGCCATGGTAAATGAGTCAGAGAGAAAAGAGAGAGGCGGGCAAGGCGCGAGAAGTACTGCTACCTCTCGGCAGCCCCTCTCTGCAGCCAAACGACACTGGGCTACCATCTGTCCATGCCCCCACACACAGATGCACCTAGACGACACATCCACATACGATAGAGGGCCATTTACTAAAACATGTCGCATTCCTTTTTAAATTTGTATTTATAAATCATACATGCACCCCTGTGTAAAGTCATTTTCACATAAATATAAGGTAACGTACTTAACACAGACCTTGTGATGCACTGGACTGCAAACGGACATCACAAGATTCAATTAGCTGCTGCGCAGCCATTTCCTATTAATAGTTTTACCATTAGCCTCCAGGCTCATAGCCTTCAAATACCTCCCTCTTGCGACAATGAGCAGCACAATCCTGGAATGTTGTCTGAATGCTATGTGCCTCTTTTACGTAACCACCTTGCATGTTTTTTGCAGGTTAACGTCAAAGTTGATCAACCAGTAGGGCTGTGGCACAAAAATTGGCCAGTGAGGTGGCCATATTAGAGCGTGCGTTGCCGTTCGTATGTTGTGGAAATGATGGTCCCTTAAGAATCTTCTGCACTCAATGTGCTCCGACTGGTTTTGTAATGGTTTGAAGAACCTTCTAGTCTCCCATGACTACCAGACAACATGTATGCATTAGCCTGATTGTTACATAACCACAGTGCTATTGTGTCATCTGGATGTGAAGACTGCCTATTCCTAAGCAACAACGATGTAACTCCACTGAGATGAAAGGTTTCCAAGAAGCTGACGTGAAAGGAACGGAAGGCCTCCCCTCCCCCATTCCCTCTTTCATCCTTCTCTTTGGAAGATTTTTCCAGATGCCGGCACTTGTTCTTCAGTTGCCAACACCTTTTCTTAGGCAGGCAAGGACCACAGAAGAGCCACGGCAAAACCAGGAAGTGTTTGAACAACATTTAACCTTCTCCAGCAGCAGTGTGTTTGTGTGTGTATGTATGAGTTTTTTATTTTGAAAGAAGCCCTCCCTCAAGGCAGAAGATTCGACACAAACCCCCCCGCCTCCCCTGCTGTGCTCTCAGCATATTGCCATGGAGACAGCCACATGGGTGTGTTGTCGCTGTGTGTCTTGCAGGTGCAAACGCTGTACTACTCAGCCGACCATAAGCTGGTGGATGGAGGGCTGGTGATTGAGGGGCACACTGAGGTGTTTGGTGGCGAGGAGGACCACCTCCAGTTTGTGCAGGTACATGGCTGCTTGTGCCTGGCCTCCAACGTGTAGTATCTTTATCATTTAGCCTGTGCTTGACCCTCACGTAAAGTATAAAGCAAATTCTTGGCCTGGTTATACTTAGATCTACGTAGCTTCTTTTTATTTTATTTTTAAGTATGGTCTCATTTTGGTTGACTATAACTGAATTAAGTGGATCGGCAGGACAGATGTGGGGTTGTAAACCCTGCTTAGGTTAGTTTGCATAAAAGTAGCAAATATGGACCAGTGGGGGAGAGCCGGTGGCTTCCTCAATATTTGTACTCAAGTTGGATTCTGATTGAAATATGTGCGTGTTTTGCTAGTTTGGGTCATAGGCTGGGTTGTTGCTGTGTTCTTGGCTTCAAAGAAGGGCTTCATCAGGGACTACGTTTTTTTGTATTATAGTACAGATTGATTCAATCCCTCTAACCCCTGTAGGGGGTTATGATGGATGAGTGTGTTAGTTGGCCACTGGGGGTCTTTTGGTAGCTGGTGTCTGTAGCTGCGCTGTGCTGTTGCAGAAAAAGCCCGTTCGGGAGAGCGCCCAGAGACAGCAGAGCTGCAGCTCCTCAGGAAGCCTGTCCCCTCCATCTAACACTCCCAAACAGTCTGCCAGGAGAGAATGGAAGTACATCGCCTCTGAGAAGACTACCAGTAAGTGTGCGAGAGCTGGAACTATACAGCCAAATCTAAATTCTACAGTAAATATGTTTGCCGAAAACATCAATCTAAAAGCTGCTTTTAGATCTGCTATCTTTTGTGAATGTTTGCCCCAGAACAGACTCTGGGGTTAATGTGGTTACATTTTGGTAGCTTCCCTTTTCAAGTAAATTTGTTTTATTTTATTTAGTCGGCTCAAATCTTTTCACTTTCAAAAAAAGAAGAAGAAATCCTTACCTCTGTTCAAATAAATACGCTTTGAACGATGTAGACAACTTGTATATATTTGTAAATTATCTTCTCTACTCCGTCCAGACAACCACTACCTTTGCCTGGCCGTGCTGGATGGCGTGCTGTGCGTGATCTTCTTGCATGGTCGCAACAGCCCACAGACCTCTCCCTCCGCCACCCCCTGCCTGATGAAGAGCCTCAGCTTCGAGGTCCAACCTGAGGCCGTGCTGGACGAGCGCCCGCTCTCACCCATGCACTACGCCCGCTCCGGACTTGGCACCGCATCGCTGAACGGCAGAGTCATCGCCGCAGGTTGGCACCGAGGATGACTTTTTCTACATGATCAATACATCTTACATGAGAGGCACTTATAATCAGACCTTGAGCTTAATCTTCAGAGGCACTGTTTTACTAAGAAGAGGGCCAATACAATGAAGCTTATCCTTGATAACATTTCATATTTTTTTTATTTAGTTTTGAAATTAATAAAACTTGAAATGAAAGTACAATCCTGACTTTTCTGAATCCTGTTTCTTTAGGCGGGTACAACAGAGAGGAGTGTCTAAGGACTGTGGAATGTTACGACCCCAAAGAAGATCGCTGGACCTTCATCGCTCCCATGCGGACTCCCAGGGCTCGCTTCCAGATGGCTGTGCTCATGGTACACAATATTGTCCGTTTAGATTAAAAATGCTTTCTATTAGCCTGGCTAATGCCCACTATAGTGCAAGCTGTATTGTCTAGTGATTTTTTTTGCCTGATTTGTGCACATCTTTGTTTATGTCTACGCTTATTACCTCATGTTCTCTTCAGCACTTTGGTCAACTAGAGTTGTTATAAATGTGCTTTTTAGATACATTTTATTTGATTAGGTTGATGTGTCATGTGACCTAAATTAAAATGTTTTGACTTTTGTTCTTATAGGGTCAACTGTATGTGATGGGTGGCTCTAACGGTCATTCAGATGAGCTGAGCTGCGGGGAGACATACGATCCACAGGCAGACGAGTGGACTCAAGTGCCAGAGCTCCGAACCAACCGCTGCAATGCAGGTCAGTCTGCAGTCTTAAGCATTATTATTATCATTATTATTAATGGACAGATGGACATTTTAACAGGCTCAAACTGGATAGTCAAAGTGTTTATATAAACTAAAGCATGCAAACCATATTAACTCATGTTATTTCTCTTGTCCACCTAAAGGCGTCTGCTCCTTGAACCACAAGCTCTATGTTGTGGGAGGGTCGGACCCCTGCGGGCAGAAGGGCCTGAAGAACTGTGACGCTTTTGACCCCGTTACCAAAGCCTGGGTCAACTGTGCCCCTCTCAACATCAGTACGTGTCTATGCAATACGGTCCTCAATCCCTAGTAACATCCCTCATCCTTGAAACATTGTGTTCAGATGCAAGTGGTGGTGTTTGCAGAGACTTTGTAAATGGTAACGTTGTGTATGCTCTGTGTCACCAGGGAGGCACCAGGCGGCGGTGTGTGAGCTGGATGGCTTCATGTATGTGATTGGAGGAGCAGAGTCGTGGAACTGCCTGAACACCGTGGAGCGCTATAACCCCGAGAACAACACCTGGACCCTCATCGCCCCCATGAACGTGGCTCGCAGGGGTGCTGGCGTGGCCGTCCACCAAGGTAAGACCTTGTTACCATGGGAGTAGAGGAGAGGTGGCACTGGGAGTGAATTTGGCATGGAGCATTTACATTACTGTCATAAGCCTGATTTGTATTTAGTTGTGCATCGTGTCGCACACCTAAAATAAAAAATCTACAAGCTCTATAATATAGGGGTGTGACACCGGCGAGCAAGTATAAATCGGGCTGCTTCATAATTCAGCATGGCAGATGCAGAATCCTGCAACTTTGGTGTCAATTTCCTGTTTTGTTTCTAATCCGATGCTGCTGCTGATCTTCTTTCTAGGCAAACTGTTTGTGGTGGGCGGTTTCGACGGCTCCCGCGCGCTGCGCTGTGTGGAGGTGTACGACCCTGCCCGCAACGAGTGGAGGATGCTGGGCAGCATGACGTCTGCACGCAGCAACGCGGGCGTGGCCGTGTTGGCCGAATCCATCTTTGCTGTGGGAGGCTTCGACGGGAACGACTTCCTCAACACCATGGAGGTGTACAACCTCGAGACGGACGACTGGAACGACTGTACCGAGGCCCTTTCTGCCTCCTTCACCTGAGGGTGGGAGGAGGAGGCGGAGGAAGTCGGGGGTTGGCGAGTTTCACAGTGGGGCACCGTCTTTCCAAACTAACAGGCTTAGTGACGTAATCGTGTTTTTCGTGATGTTCTGTGTAATGGGTGGGATTACTGGGGTTTTCAGGGTCCGAGGGGTCTTCAGTGAAGACTGACTTGTATTTAGGAGGGTGGGTGAATGGGGTGGGCGGGGTGGGGAGGGTTGCCCAAAGCAACATGACGCCTTTGCATATTGCATACAATATTTTCCGTGCTGTATATATTTTGTTTTGTTGTTTTTTCCTCAAAACTTTTGTCAAAGAATGCCAACATTTAATACACATTTAGTGCTTTTTTTCATAGTTGAAAGGTTTGTGCATTGTTTTCATTGAGGGTTTTCAGTGAATCTAGCTACTGTTCTAGTCACCTTTCTTTTAAGATTGCAGAGTCTAGAGTGGTGACGTATGGGACAAGTTGAATTGATTTTCTATTAGAAAGTAATTCAGTTTTTTTTTCTCACTGTCATTTTACTTCTATTTAAAGATCTGTGGTTTTGAAGCCTTACTTAAGGTGTGAGCTGAGTAACACCACCATGTCATGGCTCTTTGTGTCATTTTAAGCTAAAGCTGGATTTGCTTTATGAATCTTAACTAATGGCCTTTTTTATATTTTTATACACTGCTGATAGAAATAGTAACCAGACGCACATGACAGCTGAGTCATTGAATTTAACCAGTGCCAGTTTTAATAACACAACTTTTTGTGCGCGCACACACCACACACAACACGCACAACCATGCTTCTGTGCTTCTGCTAACCAAGTCTTGTGTTCAATTTGACTAATTCACCTATGTACTGTAGATGCAGTTTACTGGAGATCCTTTTTTTTTCTTTTTCTTGTGATGAGTGTTTAAAAAAAATCAATAAAAGTGTAAGACATTGGCATAGATTCTTTTGGGAGGATAGATAGAATGAAAACATTGTATCACATTTGTTACAAGTTATTTCTTAACTAATAAACCATTTCAACCTTGATTTGTCTATTTAATCTCTTCAATGCATAATGAACAACTGGATTCTGACAATCCAAGTTTTGACGAGTAGAGAAATCGGTGTGAAATTAGACTTGCTAACAATGGTTAGCAATTGACATTGTAGGATTGTGATCTTTGTGAATTTCAAGTCTCCAATGTTCATATACATTGCCAGTAATGACTAAGGATTATTTAACATTGGATATAGTTGACATTAAAGGGATAGTTCACCCCAAAATTTCTTTTCTATCGACTAGTCACCCCATGGAGACTTAAATTCATGGATATTTTTTAGTTTTTCACATTCCTAAGCCAATAATTTGATGACCAGTAGACCGCGGTCCCGGTAGGAGACATAAAGGAGACTCTTTGACTGCTGCCGGTCATCAAATTATTGGTTTAGGAATGCGACAAAAACAAAGTCTCCATGGGGTGACTAATCGATAGAAAAAAGGTCATTTTGAGGTTGAACTATCCCTTTAAAGGCGAAACCCACAGAACAAAATCGGTGCACTTCAGGAGATGAGCATGTTTTAAGGGAAAGCAATGTAACTGCCAGAGCCCTGAGGTATGATTTCTTCCGCCCCCCCCCCCCCCCCCCAACTTGAGTCCCCAAGTTCTTAAATGATGTGGCTGCCGGCTCAACTTTCTAGTCTCCATTCAATGACCTCCAAGCAGACCCGTTATGCTCGTTGAAGTGGGACGCCAAAAGCTGCAAGCCTTCACTAAATCCTGAATGTGTCATTACTGACCCCAAAATTAGCTCTTCAGGCCGCCCCCGCTCTTCTGCTGTGCTCTCTGTGGCAGGTCATTACTGTGTCCTGCCTGCTGCTTCATCTCTGCTACCTGGACGTCCCCACAGGCACTGCTGCACTATAAGCCTGTGCTTTTTCTGTCCCCATGCGGGTCTCATTTGGGAGAGATTAAACTAAGCTAGCTAGCAGATAGACACGAGAAGGGGGCGTGGGCCGGAAGACGAGTGAAGTGAGCTGGCTACGTCATCTGCATCACCCGTTTGTAGGACACGGGCCACCACCTGCGGTCTGTCAAAGCTTATGAGCTCCCTCACATGTCCGCCCATTCACAAATTAGCCTCCGCTAATCTCGTAACAGGCCTGTCAATCGCAGCAGAGCCACAGGGAAATGGGTCAAGCTGGGACACTTCCTGTCCATCTGTACCTGATGGGTCACTATTTGGACCTCTGCCTGGCCAATAAATGGCAATTATTAGTCATTAATACGAGAGCAAAGTATGATCAACAAAGCATGTAAACACAGGCCCACTGTCTGTCGCCGTCTCATAGGTTTACTGTCAGTTTGATACAATTTAGGGAGATAGACATGAAGCTGTAATGTGATGACAGTAAGCAGTGAAGTCACAGACAGCAGTGAAAGGTTGTCTGTGACAAGGGCCTGCTTGTGTAAATGTTAAAGGGGAAGCTTACCTGAGGATAACATGATCATGTGTCCCTGGTCTCACATTACGTGTTACAAAAGCATACACAATTTAACGCAAGTGACCTATGCATCCTGTAGGTCACCTAAGACGCAAGGTTAAAGTGTGACACTTTAAGACAGGGAGACAGAGGGCAACAATGGTGCATTAGTTCATTTTCACCCAACAAAACCAAGATTGAGAGTATAGGTTAATATGAAAAAAAAACTTTATTACAGAAAACAAACCAGCATTGATCAAATATTGATATTGTACAAATTTCACAACACATGGCTACTACCACCTTGAAAGTATTTTTCTTTCTTTAGAATATGACTTCCTGGAGATGCAGTGGTATTCTGTGTCAGTGACTCCAGGGTTCAAATTAACTACTTAAGTTCTATACTCTGTTGACTGGGATCCCCCTGGGGTCTATACTTGGTCCCCTCTTTTTTCCCTCAACATCAAATCAAATGTTCGCCCCCAGAATAAGGACACTAAGGTTATTAAACAAAGCAAATATTCAATAGAGCTAAACACACCCGCTGTGGCAGTCTAACGAGGGGACAGGAAGTGTCAGTGTTCAGTGAATTCTGAACACCACCCGTCTTCTGGTCTCTGTCCTCTCCTGTTTGGGTCCTTCCTCCTCTTTCCCCTCCACCCACAGACATAGAAAGTTAGACGCCTCCTCTGGCTCTGAGACGTCAGTATCTCAGGCTGTACTGGCCAATCACAGCGCGTCTTTTCCGGGACTTGTCAGAATCTAGTTGTATAAAAATATAACGGGACATTTTTATACAACTAGATTCTGCCAAGTCCCGGCAAAGACTTGCTGTGATTGGCCAGTAGTCAGGAAGCTTGCCTTCTCCAAAATGGGACCGCGATACAGGTCGCTCCAATGAACTGCAGAGGCCAATGAGGTATCTAGGTTTCTATATCTATGCCTCCACCTCCCACTAACTGACATCTTGGCGGGAGTGTAGATGATCTGCGTATGACAGCAGCAGCAGCAGGTGTAATCTCAACCTGCATGCAGCCATCACCTGGGCTCTTATCTACTTCGTCACCTCATGCACACACATACAAAGCATACTTGTGTTTGCATGCGTCCTTGAGCCAGACATTAAACTGCCGACTCACGCATGCTCACACTGTGACGCGTTGTTTTTCGGGAAGAGATTTGGTATAAAGGGAAAAAAGGAGGAGGCCAACTACAGACCTCTGGGGGTCCCCAGTCAATAATAAAAAATAAATAAAGCTGCAGGAAATCTGCCATGAGATCAACATGTCAGCTATGGCTACTGTAGCTGCACTGTACCCGTTTGTGACTATAAGAGGCAGGAAAGAAAATACTTAGTATTCAATTTAAATAAAATATAATACTGATATATAAAATAAAATCTCACAAAAATATATATTTTACTCCAAGTTGTTATTTTTTTTTGCCAGGAGAGCTGAGCCTTGGCATGGCATGCAGTGTGCTGTGACAGGGTTACACAGAGTACAGCTAGAAGTCAGGCTCTCAGATGACTTCAACACCGGTGCCAAGTAGATAAGTACAATCGCAGTCACCAAAGTGAGAGTTTACAAGGTCAGCAAACATATGACATCATCTGTGACATCATCTGACAGCGTACAATACCTGTAAATACTTGGTACTATCATTTCCTGAAGCTTTCTTTTCCAGACAGGCGCTTAACCTGAAAGGTTATACAGTATAGTGGCACTTTGAACAGAAGATTATGATTAATTGACTCCGTTGTACGATGGTGTTGCATTTGCGATGCATTGTGAGCTTATAGATTGTCTATTTTCCCCATGTGACACCATCGTAAGACAAAGTATAAATTGTATAAACTATAAAGTATAAATTGGGCTGTTTCAGTTAACAGCCTGCTACTTATTGCCATTAGATACAGCAGTGTACTTTTTAGTTTTGATAATTGAAAAGAGTGAACTGAATCATCAAAGGGCCAACAGCTTCTTGCTGTTTTTTGCATACCGGTAAGTAAAAATCCATGTAGTGTATGATTCCTACAAACTGGAAAACAGTCCACCACATACTACACAAACTAAAAAAAACATGGCCAGTAAAAAAATTAAAATAAAGTTCTCATGGTAAACACATTACCTCTTTGTATAACAAAGAACTCATTATTATTCATTCAACAACAAACGTGCAAGTTGAGATTCTATTTTTATAAAAATAAAACAAAGCAATAATAATCATTTAAGCTTCAAGTAACTGGTAGTTTGACGGTCTCAGTTGTGCATGGTTGACGCCATGTTGGTGTCAGTGCCGACACATGGCCACCACACAATGCTCCAGGCTAGCTTTGAGGGCCTCCAGTTTGGTCCCCCCGTTTTTCAGTTTCTCCCTGTAGAAATAAACACACACACGCACACACGCACACACACACACACACACACACACACACACACACACACACACACACACACACACACACACACACACACACACACACACACACAGACAGACAGACAGACAGACAGACAGACAGACAGACAGACAGACAGACAGACAGACAGACAGACAGACAGACAGACAGACAGACAGACAGACAGACAGACACACACACACACACACACACACACACACACACGATATTAACAGCCAGATACATAATATAGAAAGGGAAACACTGGTGGGAGAAAGAGAGAAACAGACACAGTTAGGGTGACCACCCGTCCCGAAATTCGCAGGACAGTCCCGAAATTGGACCCTGTGTCCCGCACAAGCAGAGCAATGTCCCGAAAATCTAAGATATGAAAAAAAAATATATATATATTTTTTGATAATAAATCGGTAAAATCAGGCAAAAATAAGAATTAAATAACATAACCCTAACCTAACCCTAATCCTAACCCTAAAACCGAAATAAAGAAACCGCGCAGGGGGTCCTCATGCACGCGCGCGGAAACGGGTTCATCTGTCCCTCAATGGACCTGTTTGAAGGTGGTCACCCTAGACACAGTCTCAAAGTGAAAGAAAAACAATTGAGACAGAGAGAGACATTTCCCAGAACACATTCAGTGAAATGAATGTCTGTCAGTATTCTGGGAGAATTACAGCCCCCACACGCACGCACGCGCGCACACCACAGAAAAGACATAAAAAAAAGGCAAAAAAGTATATCAAATTGTCAAGTGTATTTTATGTAACATAACAAATACAGTATGCAATAACATTAACTTTCTGCGCAAATGAAAGAATAATGAAAATGTCACGCCACACCAGACCACATGAAGATCATCAATAACTTCACAACTGCTTTCAGTTATGAGACAAAACAACAACGTTGGGCATTGAGGGTGAGGTAGGAGGGAGCATGGACAAGATGGCACGCTGACTCAATGTACTATTCAGATAGAAATGTTCTGTCCAGAGGGAACCGCACAAAAGAGCTTCTGTTCATAGCCTCCAGAGGAAGGCATGGCTGTTTTCATGGAGGCTATTTATGGACACATCTCTCTCTGAATTTTAGCTGAAACGCCAGCACACACACACAGATATACTGTATAGATACATGCAAGCACACATACAAACTCTTTAACACTGAATGTCACACACACACACACACACACACACAACACACACACACACACACACACACACACACACACACACACACACACACACACACACACACACACACACACACACACACACACACACACACACACACACACACACACACACACACACACACACACACACACACACACACACACACACAGGTCTCGTGGTTTTGGCATCGGCTGCTTGGCAGCAGGCACACTGAGGACGCTTGTTGCTTGTTTGTTCACGGCTTTGCTTTTGTTTCCATTGGATCGTTACGTAACCACGGGGACGTGAGAGAAGAAAGAAAGGGAAGGGAATATGTCACTTGTTGACGCCTCCTCTTCCTCTCCCCAGCCTACATCCATCCCTCCACATCCACCACCACCACCAACTGTGTCCATGAGTGTTTATGTAACCCGCTGAGACGACAAGTGGCGTTATATGGACGGTTTGCTCTTTTCTGTTTTAACCACATGAAACCTTGTAGCCTTAATCTGGGCACGTCATGATAGGTTAACATTCTTGCGACGCGTTGTGAGCTTGTAGATCTGCTATTTTCGATGAAGAGATTTGGTGTAGAGGGAAAAAGGAGGGGGTACCCTGGTCAACGCATATAGGGTTTAAGTGGTTAAAGCATATTGCATGGGCTTGTTACATCACGATGTGGCCTTGCATGGAGGGACTGAAATGTGTCGGTGCGTTTACATTGACCAACATATTTTTACAAATACGCAATGATCTTAGTTGGGAAATGGCACAAAACCGGCACACCCATAGAAATTGTGCACATGGTCACACACAAGATCGCTGACGTACACAAAGTGCACACATTGACACAAACCCATTGACCCATACATACACAATGTACACACAAAGAGCCAGAACTGTGGCCCTTTTGTATTACATAATATAATAGGCTATACGTGTCGGGTTGTCGAAGTTACGACGTGAACTTAAACCGTTAGCATCCCTATTCTGGTCATAATAGGCAAACATTAGGCTATTTTTGGTGAGATTTGGTGTAGAGGGAAAAAGGAGGGGGCCAAGGTCATAATAGGCTAACTTTATGCTATTTTCGGCAAAGAGATTTGATGTAGAGGGATAAAGGAGTAAAGACCGAATCTTCATGACATCACCACAACCAAAGAAATAAATCCGGGTAGATAACGCCGGCAGTGTAGCATTCGAGCAGTATTATTCATTAAAGGGATATTTCACTTTCAAACATGTTTGGGGTCATTTTAATGTGTACTTAGGATTTTGTGAGCCCCCAGACAGTTTTTAAGTTGCTTGATTCAGAATTTGGATATTTGATATACATTTTATCAGACACGCCCCCTTCCTATACAAACCCATTATAACTTCAAACTCAATTTCAACCATGATAGATTCATCGAAAACACCCATCCTTGGTTCTGGTGACTCATACTGCCCTCCTAATACGTGAGGGGGCCATGTTTTTCTGATAACTTTTTTCATAAATTGTATTTTTTGTATTTAATCTTCTTTTTCATTTTCAAAAAAATAAATAAAACATTTATGAAAAAAGTAGTTGAAAAAACACGGCCCCCGCACGCATTAGAAGGACAATATCAGTCACCAGAACCAAGGACGGGAGTTTGAAGTTACAATGGATTTGTATAGGAAGGAGGCGTGTCTGATAAAATGAATATATATATAAATATATATATATAACAAACTGTTCTACAAGATGGTTTACAAACATTCTGATCTGTGGGACCAATGGTCAACAAAGTATAAGTGGTTAACTTCAACCAAATGTCAGCACGGAACAGTAATAATTTACAGAACAGCGATGAATTCAACACGCAACAGTAAACGTCCGTTCAGGTCTGTTGTCCCCAATCCCAGCTGATCTGTTCAATGTAAAAGCGTCCAATCTGGTAAGACTCTCCAAGTCAACCACATGCCTGCCACTCACACACGGTTTGGCTACCGTGGCGACCATCTGAAACTCTTCATCTGCACCATCTTCTATGTCCTCATTTCATAAAGATTGATATCAAGGCAGGGATCTTAGATGGTGTCATTGGAAGTAAACCTTTTTGTTTTCTTTTTTATGTATTCAGTATTCACCCTACTATTGAAAATGAGCAGAATGTCAAAATCATGAACACATCAGCTACTACAAGAAGAAATATGACTAATTACAATTTACACCACTGATTTGTACAGTATATACACAGTAAATTAGAGAACAACCGCACAATTGTCCAGTGCAATTTTCATTCACTATGATTGTTAGACCATACAAGGGCATATCTAACTACATACTGTAGGTCTTCTGTTATGAGATAATGAGTTAATTCAACAGTTCAGTATGTTTCAATATTGACATGTTCACCTAAATGACAAAGGGCTTGGTAATGAAAACCTAGGACTGACACCCCTCTGGGGAGAGAGAACTACATGCGCCACACATTAAAGAGACAGGGCTCCACAGATGATGTTTCCAAGCTTCTATTTTTATCAAGAGCACTTGATGTGGAAGACATCCCATTCCCTGCAGCCCATCAACCTGTCAGGTCCATGCCAGTCAACAAGCAGAGGAAAGAGGCAGACAAGCAAACAGGCTGGCAGCCAATCAGCTATCATCCTCTCCATCATTTAACCACTTTAAACCTGGCATCTCTCTTTTGGGAATGTCATTATAGGCAGAAATAACTTTTTCAAAAATAGCCAATCTACAAGCTCACAAAGTGGCATGATGCAATGTGTTGTGAGCTTGTAGATCAGCTATTTTTGCCGTGCAACACCGGCACACAATGAAGTATAAAATAGGGCTTACGTGGTTAACCTCATGTGAACATGGCCTCTGACAATTCAGCGGACACTGACAATATGGTTTTCATGAAACCGAAGTTCACATAATACTTTCCCCATTTAAAACGTTCTTTTGTCCATCTGGAAATAGAACATTGAACTTTGGAGTGTGCCTCGCAGCAAGCATTACAGCCTCATACCGGAATGCCAGTTAATGATAACAGGCTGGCACTGGGGTCGTTCGCTACGTGTTCAGGGAACAAGGGCATTGTGAATAATCCTGTGTTAATGACAGAACTAATAGAGCTGCCGTTAATGAAGAGTCATTGATACAACAGTTTGGTGGTTCAAAGGTAGCAATGCCAATTCCATACTTTGATGCTCAGAGGGACATAATAGAGAGTATAATTTTATTGTTTCTATTAACATTTATGGTCACCTCAGAAGGTGGATTTTCATCAGTGTTCAATTGCCAGCCTATTAGGAAATCACTGACAGTGAACAATCTATCAGTATTAGCATACAAGTGGCAGTTAAAGCTGCTTTTGAACTGAACTGAACTCAAAGAGACTTGACCCTTGGGTCTTAACTTTGGTTACACTTCTACATAATAAGCTGCTGCTCCATATCAGTAGTAAGTATTTTATGAAAGAGAGCAGAACAGCACTTGCCTGTAGTCTTTATATCTGACTTGGCGGTTGATAATTCACTATGTGAATATTATGGCTTGTTATGACTCGCTCCTAGCAAATAAGAAACCATGCTTCCATTATGTAAACAATCTGTACCCTTGCTGTATTTTATTTAAAAGACTGAACAAGCATGAGTATTTCTTTTTTGTTTGGTTGGGTTTTGTCTGGTTTATTCTTGTATATTTAGTTTCTCTCCACTCTCTAGATCATACAGTATTGAAGATACATGCCCACATTATATAACAAATAACTATATACATATAATGTGTGTGTGTGTGTGTGTGTGTGTGTGTGTGTGTGTGTGTGTGTGTGTGTGTGTGTGTGTGTGTGTGTGTGTGTGTGTGTGTGTGTATATGTGTATATATATATATATATATATATATATATATATATATGTGTGTATATATATATATATATAAATATATATATATATATATATAATTTAAAAAATATATATATATATTAGAGATGCGCGGATGGGGTTTTTTTTTTTTCATTATCCATCCGCCATCCAACCGCATTAATTATATCATCCTATTTATAGATCTGCACCAACCGCATGTCAAATAATTATTATTTTCCTGACGTTAGTTTTCTTATAAACAATGTTACTCACCACTGTCGTGATGTAGTGACTGTATAAAATCCATATCCATGGTAACAGCAATCCCTCAGTCTTCATTGCGTTCATTCAATCACTTTCACTTTCTGTTGCCATGTCTGCTTTTTAAAAGCGACTTTTGGGCTTCTTTGGCGCTTGTTTTGGGCTTGTTTTCATAGACCTGGCTGCTTATTTATCTCGCAAAATCTGGCAACACTGGCTGCCTGCGGTACAAAGACCCCTTGTCGGCAAAGCAACGCGCAGTAGGCGGCTAATTTGTGCCTGATGTAAAATGACGTAATATTAAAATACTACAAACGCACGCACGGCGAGATTTCGTGCTTTTTAAAAGCTATAATAGGCCTATAGATGGATATCATTAATTTAATTCCCGCATTATTTCACCCGCGGTTTATCCAATGTTAATTAATAATTATATTTGATTGACCCAAATCCACCCAAACTGCGGTTATCCGCGGCTAAAACCGCAATCCGAGCGTCTCAGAATACGCACACGCACACACACACACACACACACACACCATCTGTAAATACACCACTTAAGCCTGATTTATACTTAAATAATAAAAATAGCCAATCTACAAGCTCACAACGGATGTGTTGTGAGCTTGCAGATCTATTTTTGATGAGAGACACCAGTGTGCAACTAAAAATAAACCAGGCATTAGCTTCCTTGGTGGCTTACAGCAGAACATGAATGGAGTTGATCCACAATGACATCACAGAGACTGGAGAACACATCTATGCTAATCTGGCTGCCGATGAGCACCCAATTGATGATGAATAGTTGTGTCGATAGTAGGGGTATATATGCTGTACATTAAAGGTAGGGGTAGTCATCCCCACTCCTATAAAGACTGTTGCAGTGTAAACATTAAACATGTGAAGTGTGCTGAATACCCTTTAAACAACAGTGAATTGTGTGATAAGAACTCTCAGTCCCCTCCTCACATTTAACCTGACTGTCACTGCATTATACAATTGAAAGCATGAGCAGTTCTCACCCTGACACTGCATTGTGTGGGCATGAGGACAGCATGCAGGAATAGAAATGTTGCAGAGATAAGTGAGCAGAACACTTGAGACTATCAGGAAAATATTGCTCCGAAGCTTAACTCGCTCTGCTCCACTGTTTCTCAACCAGTGAAGCAGGGACCACAAGTGGTCCATCCATGTTATAATTACAGGTCGACCATGGGAAAATATTTCAACAGGCAAACTATATTTAAACATATTTCTGCTCCAGAATGTTCTTGCAAAATGTTAAACTAGCTGTTATGAAATTAATCAATATTGAGTAACTGCATGGCCTATTTCTCGCCTAAAATGTTATCAGAAACTATTTTCTGATAAAACAGACGTCGGGGGCAGCAGAGTCGTGAAACTGCCTGGGCCATATGCTGTATATGCCTGTGCCCAAGGTCTGCAGCTTCTGTTTGCTCTGTTCCACTGTCACGGTTTGTGTTCGGTTTCCGTGGGCAATGCTATTCAATGAAATAGGGGCGGCACCAGACAATGAAATCACTGTTACAGAAATTAGTTGTGGACAAATTACGAATTTCTCCCACTCTCTTGCCCTTCTATAGCTCTATAAATATGTATAGCACACATGCAGATTAGTATTACATGCCACAAACATGACAAATCATGTACTGTATAGGTTCCATGCATAGGTAAAGTGTCCACTGGCAGAGCGATTAATGGTGTATCATCAATTGTATACTTCTCTTTAAACGTATGACTTTTCATCTGTATACACAGCAACATCCCAACAGGGATATTGCATGCAGCATGCTTCCATAATAGCAAAGCTGCCAGAGCCTTGCATATAAATGTAATAATGCTGTACAGGCTACCAGACGTATTGATGACTTGTTACTAGAAACACTATTCATTTGCTAGGTCCTTCTCAATGATCTGTTGCTAAGTAAATTGTGATTCTACACTAGCAGATTTCTGTAGTTGTAATGCTACAGTGGGGCCGCTTGTTAAATTTTTTACGGTGTGGTGCCGAACAAGTGCACATCAATAATAAAAGAATAAAATAATCTACAAACTCACAACGCGTCAAGCCAGTTTGATTGTCTGAAAGCCTTTTCAATTGAACAGGGAATCCATGCCGTTATTAGACTTAATCTTGTTTAAGACTCTCATTCTGGATGTGACTTTACGTGTCTCTGACCTCCTTTGGAAGGTGCGTCATTTTGCTCCCCCGCCGGAGGCTCCCAGTTCGTCTCGCTTGCTGTGTTTTACTGTCAGTGAATGAGTCTCCTACATGCATCCTGAACAAAGCTCCCTAAGGCCTTACATAACGCATGAGATCATACAGTACCGCCACCAGGTTGAACACCGCAATCAAACATTCAATAGCAAGGCAAACTGCTGGCTCGCATCACAACAACCGAGTTCACTTCACAGCATCTGGGCGGAATAAATAATCAAAATCCAGTGGGCTCGCTAAATCTTTTCCGCTGTGAGCGGTGTGGTAATTGTGGTAAAAGCAGGAATAAAGTGCATGATTAGTGCAAGCGGGGCTCTTCTGAGAAATGAGGCAGCAGCTGGTGTCATGTTGAACAAAGTGGCGTTTTTTCATTGTGGGATCATATATTTCCATCAGTGGTACACAATACCAACCCATGTCAACGTCCACGTAGCACTGTAGCTTTCTGACCATTCCTTGACTACCATTGTATTCGTAATATTTACATTATCAGCAAAACACTACCAGTATTACTACTACTATTACTATTAATAATGACAATTATGAGTAAGAATAAAACTGTTGGTGGTACTAACAAAGTAACCAACCACTAACAGGTAAATAAATAAAATATAAATAAATTATAACATTCAGTCTCTCTCTGTGCTGAACAAATGTTGATTTGCAGAGCTGAGGTTATGAAATCACCAGGAGCAGCCTAGCTTTCAACACAGCACACACAAACATACGCACACACACGGATAGATAGAAACAGGCAGCATAAATAGAGAAAGCATAATGGCCTGGAAATAAATAATCCCTTTAATACAGAGGCTTGTTTCCATAGAAGCAGCTGGGTTCACTCTTCGGTCACAAACAACATGCAATTTGGCTTCCGAGCCCAATAATAATGAACCGTAGTGCAGTATGTTGGTGTATGTGTACGTGTACGTGTACGTGTACGTGTACGTGTACGTGTACGTGTACGTGTACGTATATGTGTGTGTGTGTGTGTGTGTGTGTGTGTGTGTGTGTGTGTGTGTGTGTGTGTGTGTGTGTGTGTGTGTGTGTGTGTGTGTGTGTGCGTTTACATGCATCCTGTTGCTTTCTCCCTCTCTCTAGTACAGTTGTTCATGTCAGGTCTGCTACAAACATAAGACATGCTCAATACTTTCCACACAAGGTGTACAGGGGGATGTTATATAATCAACCAGAGAGACAGTTTAATATTATATGGTCGGAGAGACAGAGTTTCTATTCTAAAAATATCTTCTGATGCTTCTTGAGTCATTTGGACAAATCTTATTTGAATTCAGTTATTAGAAGGAAACCATCCTACATTTAAACCATCCTACATTTTAAAATAAACAATAACAATATCATGGGTTAGTATTAGTTACATTTAAAAAAATCGAGACACAGTTCAGGGTAGGTCAGGGTAACCCCAAAAGTAACAAATGATTATATTTCTACACTCTCACAGTTAAATTAGCACTGAGGATTTTAACGTGTAGAAACCAAGAATAACAAGTACCTGTACATCCCAGAAATCTGAATCATCTACTATAGCATCAGGACACTGATGCTCACCAGTATCTGAATCATTTACTATAGCACCACCAGTATCTGAATCATCTAATGTAGTGTCAGGACACTGACACATCCTAGCCAGGAAGCCAGGACAACGACAGAGTCATCATTTTTAGAATACGGAATGACACTTTGTCTGCACAGAGTTACTCATTAGGGGTGTGCCGATACACTAATTTAACGAAACGATACGATACGATATTGGGCTCACAACTTCGATACGATTTCGATACGATACGCACTTTTTTATTATGAAAATATATGGGGGAGAAAAAAGGAAATGCAAACTAATAATTCTGTTTTTGCATTATTCAGACATGCAAACTTGTAGCTTTTCAGCTACAATAGCCGTTTTGAATCCAAATAGGGCAATAGTGTGACACCTGACCCGAAGAAAAAAAAAACATGTTGTCACCCTTTTCACCTCAGGGCTGTTTGCATGCCTGATTATTATTATTGTAAAAAAAAAAAAATCAAAACGATTTTTTTCCCCAAAAAAACGATACGTATCGTCACGAAAACGTATCGCGATATATCGCGGGACGATATATCGGCACACCCCTTACTCATGCTTTTTTTCTCCGCCTGGACCACAGTAATGCACTTTATACATACACATTACTCACATTACTGTACACTGGCTGCCTGTTTTTATTCCGTATTGATTTAACAATTTTATTGATTACCTTTAAGGCTTTAAATGGCCTCTCTCCAAATTATATAAAGGATTTACTGACATGTGCCTGAGCATTCTCTGAGATTGGTGGATACAGTTCTGTTAAATTGTTTTAACTTTATTGTATCCCCCGGTATTATGATCCCTGTCTTCTTTAATATGTTTCATTTCTCAATAATCTCAAACTGTATTATTGTCACATCTCAGTGTTACAGGTGCAAAAGAATGGGTGAACTTCTTGTACAAGCTCTCATATCCATAGCAACATGGTAACAGTTATTTTATTTTATTATTTTAAAATGTGAGTGCATTAGATCCATACTACTCAGCCAAGCTGAGTTTACTCTGTCATGATATCATCATACTATATGGCATTCCACAGTACAGGGTCGATTTATTTAAGCCTGGGAGAGACTCCAAAGGAGTTGTACTATTGGTATTGCCCCAAAAGTACAAGGTAGATCAAGGTATCCGAAAAACTCACCTGTACTCCTGTTGTGCAAAACAATCCAAGAGGTCCTTGGCAGTGAACTTGGCATCATCCATGGTAAAAATCTGAAACACGAAGGATGTAAGCCAACAGTAAACTTCAAACGTCAAAGTGAGATACCTTTGACAGGAGAGAATAAATCGAGGAATAGCACGGAAAGACTCTCTGTATTGAACGCAGACAATTTTCCAGAAACGTTCCTCAAGCAGCAAAATTAATATTGGACACCAGATTTTATTTGATTTGGACATAATAGATTAACTCTCTCAGTGCCAATGAAATAAAAAAATATGTTGCTACTGTGCCAGCAATTGTTTTTAAGTAAAAAAAAAGTGCTCAGGAGCCGAGATACAGTCTTTTTCAGTAATAAGTTAAACAAGAAGTGAATGGAGCAGCAAATCTTAGGATCACGATATCTTGGGTTCTGAACATTCTTTTCCAACATTCTGAACGTTCTTTTTTTTTTTTTTTTTTTTTTTTTAACTCTGGATAACTCGTTCTTGGCACTGAGGGCATTCAGAAAAAACTTGGGATAACTCGTTTTTGGCACTCAGAGAGTTAATGAATAACAAAATCAGAATATAAAAAATATATAATAACGTATATAGTATTTTAAAATATTACATGGGAAAAACAGTGAATATAACATGATGCAATTAACTTAAATTCAAATCAATTAGCACGCTTGAAATAAGGATTAAGCAGGACTACCAACCTCAGAGTAGATGAGGGTGTGCAGCGCCTGAGTTTCATCTAAACCACTGTTTGACCAAACCCTGAAGGAGACAAAAAGAGGGTTGAATTATTATTGTGAGCAAGATTATGCAAACGGCCCTTATCCTTGGGGTCAATTTTACAATTGCAAAATTGTCATAATTAACGTAAATTAAATTTTCCATTAGAAGCTAGCGATTATGGAAGTGAAAATTCTACTCTGCAGCAATAACTCCCTCTCAAGTTAAAATTCATGCTTGATATCCAATTCGGAAGCTAATTTAGACCAAAACCTAGTCTGGTCCAGAGACTTTTTTACTTTCAAAACACAGCAGCTTTTTGGTGTGCTGATGCACTCTTCACATAGAATACTACAGCAAACTGTGCTACTACAGTAAGTGGAAAGTATTAGAGGACCAGGACCACTTCCTCGTGACAGAGCATGGTCCATTACAAGGTCCACTGCCCCTCACATACAGGCTGGTGTCTTCATGGTTTCCTCTGCCCTCAGTGTGTGAATGTGTGTGTGAATGGGTGAATGTAAATGCATATTGTAAAGCACTTTGGATAAAGGTGCTATATAAATGCACCATTTACACTATATGCTGCCATGTGAAATTGCATACTGGTAAGCTCTGTGTGAGTACAATTCTGTGTATTAAATTCATACACCCTCTATGTCAGGGGTTCTCAAACCTTCTTTCATTAAACCAGGACCCCATTTTATGGGGGACGTTTTTTGCTGACCCCACACTTGATTTATAGTGCACTTTCCAAGTTTAAACAAAGCATATTTAAAATACATCGGTAGCCATGAATAAGAATATTTATTCGAAAATACATTTACAATGCTTTGATCCCTGCTGTCTTATCAATGAAATCAATAAAAGCTATGAAAAAGTGTTTTGTACACATTTTGTAAATGGAAGCAGACAGTATAGCCTATATCTGTTTCAAAAACAAATAACAGAATTAATGGGAAGGATACATTCTTCTTTTTTCACTTCAATGCGTGCCCCCACCGTCACCTTACCATGACCCCACTTGAGGTCCCGACCCATAGTTATCTGCCTAGGGTGCATAACATTCCGCGACAGTCCACAGTCTACTTACTTATACACAGAAATGTGCCTATTTATGTATTCAAACAAGTATATATTTATATATTCAAACAAGCATGTAAACAAGTGCATGCTCCCTTCTCACAAGGTAAATAACAATGTGATGAAGGCAAATGAAGGTAAAAGAGGGAGAAGAGGAAAGGAAAGGAGCGGAAAAGAGGGAGGAAAGCAAAGGGTGAAGGATGGTGGTAAGCAATTCTCTCTCAGAAAGACTGACTCGCTGAGAGAGAAAGAGAGAGCGGGGGCAATATGGCAGCAATGAGTCATAGCTTGTCTCCAAACACATGACAATGAGTCTGGCTGCCTCCTTGGCAACAGCAATTGAGCTGCCTCAGTAGGGTTAGACTGCCTGTAAAGAGCTCATCATATAAAATGCACAGGCATAATTCCTGACATACTTGTAGAACAAAACGGCCCTAATTACAATATGCTCCTGTGTTTGGGGAGGGGGAGGGGTTTAGAAGTTTATTCTCCAATAGGTGAACAACTAACACACATGGATATATTGTACATGTGACAGGCTCAAAGGACGGACACGGACAGACGACTTTTAAGATCACAATTATATATTTGCAGGTAGCCACGCTGCTTGCCATGCCTCCAGTTGTCTTCAGTTAGTAACAGCCACAAGAAAACACTGTTTGTCACTTATGAGGGGAGGGGGAGCACTACACGCGAAATCTCGCGGGACGCGGGAATCTCGCGAGAGTTCACGCATCAGAGCCGTTCTGTACGAACGGCAGCTCATAAGTGACAAACAGTGCATGTGTGAGTGCCAGGACACTACATGAACAAAAAAAAAAGAAGTTTGGAACGACGAAAATAGCCGAATTAGAGTTATGCTCTAAGCTCCATTCTAGCTGTGGAGGGGGTCTGCAGAATGGAGCACAGGGGCTTCTATGAAAAAAGTCAACTGCATCAGGTATATTGGTGAATGATTATAGGCAGACACAATATATATGTATTTGAGTCCGGATCTCTCCTTTAAGTTTAAAACAAGAACGTTTGTAATGCACCAACCGCCATCAAGTTGAATTAGATTCAGAATAGAGTAGAGGGCAGCCCAACAGTGTTTCCATAATAATAATCAGCTGTGTGGAGGAACATTGGGCTATGGGAACCACACAGGGGAATGAAACCACGATTCATGATTATTCATAGGGGCTTGCTGATTTGTTTCTGACATAAAAATACATATGAATGGATTTTCTTTTCAATTGTTTGGCATCTATTGATCATGGATATACTCTAGGAATGTGAATAACATTGTTTATTAAATGAGCCATCCCACAATAATATATCTCATTCTTTCACACATGCACAGAATCAAACAAACAACCTCCCAGTGTTGTTGTTTTAATGCTCCATTTGAACCTGTTTCTCATCAGCACTTTGAAACTTGGAGCAGGTGCAAATTGGATGCACATGGTCTCTCATGACAAGTAATAAAGTCTTTGCATGCAGATAGAGATAAATGCTGATTGGGCCCACTCAGTATGCACCTGAAGGCAGTGCTGCATGATATGGAGAGAATTAGAAAAAGGATTGGTCAAATCACACAATATATGTGTAGTATAATAAACACGGCTAGTCTTTGTACAGTGTTTTAACAACAACAACAAATCTTTAACTGGAAACAGCTAACTGCAGGTTAAGGAATACACAACTGAATTTAACACACAGAGCTGCAGAAAAACAAGCTTGATGAACTTGGAAAACTAAAAAAACAAAGTGAACCAAACAACGCTAAGCAATTTAAACAGGCTGTCAAAAGCTTTAATGACTGGCGTCAGGATAAAGATGTAGTTTAAAATCTTAGCATCTTAGCACAGCATCAAAAGATGCAGGTCAAAAGTTGTGAGATTTTTATGCCAGTATGAGAAACAGCAGAGAATGCATGAGACTGATGAACTTGAAGAAAAATGGAAATGTACTGTAAAGGTTGCATAGCAACTGCCTTGTTTGTGCAGGCAGTCTGGGACTACTTCTTGTAGAAATTATTGTTGTAATGACATTTGTATTAAAATGTTTTAATTGGGATATACCTGTCATTTTAATGTGGCCATATTTGGTAACTGTAAATGGTTGCCAAAGACCGAAGTAGAAAACAATGAGATTGTGGTTTGTTAGTCAAGTATGTGGGCAGCAGTATTTATGGGAACAGTGCTTCATTACATTTACATCCACACACACAATACAGCCATTAGAAAATCTGGTAACACTTTACTTAAAGGTCGCGTCTATGTATTATAATCACATTTATAACGAATTATAATGCACTTATAAGGCATTATAACACTTGTTATAGATGTTTATAATTATGCATAACAACTTATAACAAGGGTAACAGGTTATAAAGTATTATAACTTATAATAATATCATTTATAAGTGCTGGTCATAATGCATTATAAACTCAGTGGAACAGCACACTATAACTACCAGGTAACACTTTACTTAAAGGTCTTGTCTATAATGCATTATAATCACATTTATAATGCATCATAATGCATTACAATGCACTTATAATGCTTCATAACACTTGTTATAAATGTTTATAATTATGCATAACAACTTCTAACAAAGACACTTTATAACTAAGTTATGATAGTTATAATGTGCTGTTAATCTGAGCTTATAATGCATTATGACCAACACTTATAATACGTTATAAACGTTGTAAGAAGTTGTCATACATGATTAAAACATTTATAACGAGTGTTATACTGTGCGTTATAATGCGTTATAAATGTGATTATAATGCATTATAGCCGCGACCTTTAAGTAAACTGTTACAGAAAAGCTCACTTATTATGGCGCTTTCCGGTTCAACATAACTTGCTATTGGAACCATGGCATGTACTGTACTTCATTTCCCACTGTAGTTAGTACTATACCCCTTCAATGTAGCTGGTGGTCATCAAAACAACATCCAGCCCTCTGCATAGGAGACCGCTAAGAACAATTGTTTCTGATAACATTTTAAGCCTAACTCACACTACAGGATAACTAAAGAGATTTTGGGACGGGAAGGCCAGATTATCCAGTAGTGTGAGGGGTTCAAAGAGCCGAGCCTCCCGATTTGCTCAAAGACAATTTGGGGCCGCCCCAATAATGTTCAATTATGTTTGATATTTATCTGGATGATTACATCGCTATTGTCCGAGTGGAATGGCAGGAGTGTCACGCGACCAAGAGAGTCTACAAGGCGACAGACGTGAAGTGAATTTACATGGCGACGGTCAAAACAGCCTCATGTTATTGGTAGCTTATAGACAAAAGTTTACAACTCAAGAACGTGTAGAAAGGTGTTTGAATGCACTGCAATGGTGACGTGGATGCCAGCACGTAATGTACACAATACAAGGAACAACAGACACACTCTCGTTCCAAACGGTACAGAGAGATAAAGCCATGTTTTACTGCGTCATGGGCCAGCTGATTAGGCAGAGGTACAAGGTCAGACAGATTACAGCCTGGCCAAATACTAGAGGGAGTCTATTGGAGGAAGGGACACGCCGAGGACAAATTTAACAATGGGCCTACTGAGAGGCACTGGTTTTATAGACATATTTGACACAGAGGCCTGGGAGTTGGGACTGAGTTTAGAGACAGGATGGTGGAATGACATTTGTTGAAAAGAGAAAGAGACACATAGAAATAGAGAGCTCAGGGCCTTAAAGAAGCATTTTAGAAGGTAATCTTCTGCAGATTTTTTTTTTTTTTGTGAGAACCACCCCCAGTAGTGCTGCAGTCAGCACAGTATGCCAAGAATGCACACTGAACAATTTGCTCTTTAGCCCTGGATTCTTAACCGTTTCCCCAAATAAAACTACAGCCAAGAGCATTCAGAGATCAGTAGTCAGGGCTCAGGACCCTTAACCCTTGTGAAACCCCCTATTCTAGGGGAGAACATTCTGCACATACACTACATATACAATTTCACAACGTGTTGAAACGCTTGTATATAAGTTATTTTCAGGGAGGAGATTTGGTGTAGAGGGAAAAAATTGTGCGCCCGTTCAACTAAGTATATTTGGTTTAAGTGGTTAAGCTTAAATCCGAAAGATAAAGTAAATAGGCTTTCATTCATAGCTACAATGTTCATGGGCCTCCATTTGACACTAAACATTTTTATTTTATTTTAGGCTGGGAGTAGTGACAGAAGTAGACGGGGGGAATACCTGAAGAAAGCTTGGATCAGCTTAGTGACCACGGAGGATAGGTGATGCAATTTGGCCCAGGCTTCCTCCACGTGTGGTGGAGGGGGACATCCCTGTGGCCAATTCACCTGCATGCTGTCGGGGTCAAAGTGTAGAGTCTCAAACACCTGCGAGCTGGAAAATGACAGCAGAGAGCAAGCGAACTGAAGTCATTCAGATATAACAGACCAGATTCAGGATTATTCACAGGGGCACCCAAGCAATGCTCCATCAAAATGTCTTAAGTTTTTGCTCACCGTAAATGGTCGCACCTCATCCAGATGTCCTCAAACAGAGCCCACACATCCTGGTGAGAGTACTCCATAGGCATGGGGACGTTCTCGTGAGGGTGAGAGACCTGTGCAGGTACGGCCGCTTTCTCATCGTGGTGAGAGGCGGGCACAGCTACTTTCTCCTTATCCTTAAACATTACAACAACCAAATAGTTTTGAGAACACAGAAAAATACTCATTAAAATAATAACTTTATTTGTATAGCACCGTTGTTTAAAACACATTAAAACATAAATAAAAAAACTGTCACTGGCAACCTGTAATGTTACTTGATGTCTCGCTTGTGGGAGAGCGCCCCTTGGCGTGATTACAGAAGCATTTACACACTTCCAGGCACTTTATTGGCTGGACCTGACGTCGACCTGATGTCGTACGGACAGCATGAGCAGGTGGTGGATATTCTGTCTTTTCTACAGAATTTGATAGACAAAGGCAGAGCCTTCTCAACCGTAAAGGTGTATCTGGCGGCAGTTTCAGCCTGCCATATTGGCTTTGATGGCAAGTCAGTGGGTCAACAGTCAACACTCATTTGCCGGTTCATGAAAGGGGCTCGCCGCCTCCTTCCAGTTTCTAAATCACTGATCCTGATTTGGCTTTAGTATTAAATTCTGTCTCTCAACCGCCTTTCGAGCCGTTGGATCTCGTGGGTATGACGTTTTTGACGCTTAACACATTCACTGCCAGGGGCTTTCTAATGCTGGCAGGTAGCTTCTGCCAGCATTTTTAAGCATTCTGACAATTTTTTTCAAGAACCACAGAATATTTATCTCCAGTATGATCGATCCCCTGATGGTTGCTAATCACGGAGGAAATCACTGTGCTTCCGTGAAAAAAGAAATGTCATTGTGACCTCCCGTTCTCTTGTTATACCCAGTTGAAAATAGCATGTTTCGCCAAAAATACATAGAAAAAAGAAAAGTACACAGGAGCCGAGATACAGGATTTTAAAGTAATAAGTTAACCAGGAAGTGAATGGAGCAGTAAATCTTTGGATCACGTTATCTTTTCTTTTTTTCATGACGGACATATCCGTCTTTGGCGGTTAACGGTTGGATTTGAAAAGACGGATATATCCGTCTTTGGTGGTGAATGTGTTAAGACAGCGCTGCATCTGGCCCCAGCGACCACTAAGCGTGTCAGTGATATTCATGCGTTTTCCGTGCATCCAGTGCACGCGTTTCGCTGATAATGATGTCAGAGTGGTTATTATACCCAATCCAGGTTTCGTGCCTAAAAACCATTTGACCAAGTGTGTTCCTGTACATTTTTTTGCTTCACAGGAAGATCAAATGTTACATTATCTCTGCCCTGTTAGGGCATTGAGGTCATATGTTACCAGGACTAAGGATCTGAGGAAATCAGATCAGTTGTTTGTTTCATGGGCAAAACAGTTTACTGGTAAGCCTATGACAAAGCAGAGGTTCTCTCACTGGATGGTGGAGGCCATACAATTGTCCTACTCTAGTAAGTGTCTGCAGCCCCCAGAGGGTCTGCGGGCACATTCTACTAGAGGGATGTCTGCCTCCTGGGAGATCTCTATCCAGGATGTCTGTGCTGCGGCGACTTGGTCTTCACCTTGGACCTTCGCCAGGTTCTACAGACTGGATGTGACTGCACCGCCTTTGGCGCATGCAGTCCTCAGTGTAAGTTCCAAGCAGGGGTTAACCCCATAGGCTGACTGATTGGGACTTCGAGATAAATCTGCAATACGGGAGTTTAGAACTTCTCCCATAAGCGAGACATCGAGTGAGTATTATGATAAATAACTATAGGTTACGACCCCGGTTATTTGATTAATACGAGCGAGATGTCTCGCCAAAACACCCTTCTTGCATACTCACCGAGAAGGGACATTGTTTATCTTGAATCTTGAAGTACAGAAAAGAGCAGTAGCTTTTTGAGAAAAGGGGCGGAGCCCACCTGCTCATGTGGTCTGTACGACGTCAGGTCCAGCCAATAAATTGCCTGGACGTGTATAAATGCTTCTGTGACCACGCCAGGGGGCGCTCTCCCCATAAGTGAGACATCTCGCTCGTATTATTCAAATAACCAGGGTTCCGTTCGTAACATATAGTTTTGAAGAGGGTGTAGACAACCACGTCTCCTCCGATACACGTGGAGCCGTCAGCCACTTCTTTACACCTGACAGTGAGTAGTTTCACAGTGTGTTGGTGTCTATACACAAATCCACGGAGCACTGCCCTGTGGGCAACCATTGCTGCGGTGTCAGACTCAGTCAGCTGCTGCTGTGGAGTCAGTCAGCTGCAGTCACTGACTGCTCACGTTACTTTTTTACCTGCTTTTTACTAACTTTTACTAACACTAACTTTACAAAGATGTACAGAAAATCGAACCACCTACGTCAGGTGCCAGTAGGAAGTAGGCTAGTTTATGGCTGCTCTGCTAACGTCAACAGACAGAACCGCAGCAGCAGCTGACTGACACCGCAGCAATGGTTGCGCCACCTACAGGGCAGCGCTCCGTGGATTTGTGTATATGTCACAGGGAAATTGGAGAACCAGGGAAATTGGAGAAGGCGCGCTCGTTTTTAGGCACGGGGCTTCGGGGCGAGGCGGGGCTTTTCGAGACAGGGTTTATTACGCGAGGCTCGCGAGGAGGAGGAGGAGGAGGAGGAGAAGGAGGAGGACGCGGCGCCGCGAGGCGGGGCTTTGATGCGACGCGGACCTGTCTTTTGTTGTTCCCCCCCACATAGCAACCAGGAAGCTACGCTCGGGGAATGCTGAACACGCGTTCACATGCACAAGTGATAATAGTTATTGTCCATGACGGAGGCGCGCCGACTCAGCAGAGCTTGAGGCCGAGGAGGCGCGCCCTCGCGCCTCCAGGCGCGAGTGCCCGCGCTGACCGGCCGAAGGTCTGCTAGTCGAATCAGCGCCGTCCGAGTAGTGAACCGATAGGGACAGAATAGTTATTTTCATGGATCACTATCCGTGTTTGTGTGTGTGTGTGTGTGTGTGTGTGTGTGTGTGTGTGTGTGTGTGTGTGTCAGGGAGAAACTAAAACAAATGTTAAAAGCCAGAACACAATAAAAGTATCTTAACAGACATGCTTTCAATAAATCAAATTGAAAGCATGAGCGCATGCACGTGTGCGTGCGCGCGTGCGTGTGTGTGTGTGTGTGGTCGCGGCCATATATGTTTGTGCACTTTAGTTGGGGAGCCTGGCTCGTGGCTTGCATTCGTGGCTCCCTCTAGTGTCTAGTGTCAGAATTGCTGGGTGGGTGGTAACAACGAGCGCGCCTTCTCCAATTTCCCTGGTTCTCCAATTTCCCTGTAACATATATACTAGGTGGGGGCATTGATATGGTTATGGTGGGTGGGTGTTCCACTAGCAGTTAGTAGTAGTAATGATTGTACCTCAGGTTGCTGTGTTGTCTGAGGTTGTAGCTTCCGTATAATGCCATCCAATGAGGAGAGAGTGGTAGGAACACGGCTGCCATAAGTGGACCTACACTGAAAGTCCACCAGCAACGACTTGGCTTCACAGAGAGCCACCAGCATTGTGCTGCAATCTACTGTTTTACCTGAAGTGATGAGAAGATAAAACAGACAGCAGAAAGGATCAGAAGGGATAACACAGAAACGCAGACAGACACGCATACAGTAGTACATAAGAAATACTAGGACGAGTAATGAATGTTAACAGCATGCTATGTTTACCAGTAGGAATAGCTGTACGTGAGCTTGCAAAGCTCTGCAGCATTATGCAGAAGATTATTATAATAGAGAAAACCGTTATGAGGATAAAGGTGAAGTGGCAGAAAAGGCAAACAGGAAATCAGTGAGATATCCTTTGCAAAAACAAGCCAACTCAGCTTGACTGTGTGTGTGTGTGTGTGTGTGTGTGTGTGTGTGTGTGTGTGTGTGTGTGTGTGTGTGTGTGTGTGTGTGTGTGTGTGTGTGTGTGTGTGTGTGTGTGTGTGTGTGTGTGTGTGTGTGTGTGTGTGTGTGTGTGTGTGTGTGTGTGTGTGTGTGTGTCTTGCATGCATGTCATGTGTGGGTTGGGTTGTTTCCCTCTACAACCTGCTTACAATGTCACACTCTCACTGCAATGCCCTCTCTCGATCACACAAACATTAGCATATTAGCATGCACGTGTGAACTACACAACACACGTGCATGTGCCGCACACACACAGACACACACCGCACACGCACACGCACACACGCACACACACACACACACACACACACACACACACACACACACACACACACACACACACACACACACACAGAGAGAGAGACACACAAAAAAGCCATGCACAGGCGGTGATCAGCAAAAATAAGCAGTACTTTTCCACTACTGAACTTGTTTTTAGCTAGGTTATTCTCCTCTGCCCCTCCCAGTCTCGCCTCCTCCTCTTCCCCTTCTTGCCCTACTACCACAGAGCTGGCACAGAGCCAGTATGCGAGGGGGGGTTAAAACAAACTAAGAAAAGGTCCAGAGTCATGCTACAGAATGGAACAGACAGGGGCCATGCGATTCCATCATAACTTTTATCTATGAACATTCTTAAAGCAGGTTAGGGAAACAGTGTTGGTCTGAGCAATCACCCCCACACAGACGGATGTGGCGGAGGAGAGGTTGCGCACACGCACACACACACACACACACACACACACACACACACACACACACACACACACACACACACACACGCAGGAGGCATAATGGGAAATAGTGCAGTGCAGAGCAAGGGGTGGCTGCAAGCCGGGAGGGGGCTACTCAGCATCTTTATGACACACTTCTTACTGACACACTTTTGAACGTCCCATTTTAGTGTGACCTTATTCCTGGATATATAGTTTTGTGGTGCACTAGCACCATAGAGGTATAATATAACTAGAGGGCGGATTGCCCCGCCCCCAGCTATTCATTTCAATGAAATTGCTCAGTGGCGTTTTGAAGCACCCGGAAGTAAGAAATATTGGTTCCATATTGGTTCCATGGATCCATTCCATTGGTTCCATGGGTCGTGACGCGCCGTGAGCATGCGCACTAACGGGAGATGCACTCGCAGTAGCATTTTAAGTGCATTCTCAGATTTGACCACCAGGCTTGGCTGCTTCAATGTTCTACCATGGTTCTGGGGGCTTGACTAGCACAGGGGGGCAGGACAGTCAGACAGAGAGAGACAGACAGGTAGCCCCCCCCCCCCTGCCCCATGAAAACAGGCAGGCGGTCCCCCCACCCACCCCCGGGGACAACTAGGGAGTATAGCAGAGGATGACTCATCCTGTGAAACTTATTTATGGTTCTGCTTGGGTGGCAAATGGATGCGATGGAGCGACTCTTTCCGCGGAGCACATGTTTGGAAATCAATGGTGTCATTAATGAAAAGCATTGGTCTTCCCGCTTTTTGAAATGCTGAAAAATCCTTGCCCATTGTTTGTCAAGATGACATATTAATTTCTGTCACAAAGCATCTGCGTGTGGCTCTGATGCTGTCTATTAGCATTACAATGGAAGGAAAACGACACAACTTGAATGTGTCAGGGAGCTCGCTATCATGTGTTTTCTGTAGCTTTCAATGCCAAGCAGGACGGTATTTTAAAAGAGTGGATTCAGGGCTGGGAAAGGGTCTTGGGAAGACCAAAATAGGTCTCTTAATCAGTCTAGAGAATTTGAAAGTAATCCCAACTTAAAGGAGTAGTTCACCCCAAAAATGACTTATTTTCTATCAATTGCACATGAAGCCTTGAATCCATGGATTTATTTTTGTTTTTGTGGCATTCCTAAGCCAATAATTTGATTCCCGTCTCCTACCGGCTATTGTATCCGGTAGGAGACACAAAGTAGATTATTTGTGTCTCCTACCGGATACACACCCGGTCAGTATTTCCAGTTTTCAGTACTTTTACTTCTAATCCACTACATCTCAGAGGCAAATATTGTACTTTTTACTCCACTACAATTATTTGAAAACCTTTGTAGATTTAGATTATTATTACAAAACATACATTAACCACTTCAGCCCTATATACATTTCGCAGATCTAAAAGCTACACACTACCGTCTACGAGCTACAAGCTCACAATGCATCGCATTGTGAGCTTGGAGATCTGCTATTTTCAAAAGATTTGTAGGCCTGTATACACCTACAAATCTTTTGAAAATAGCATTTTAGACATTTAAAAACTTGTGAAACAGGACATTCTGCATAATGAGTACTTTCTACATTTGGTACTTTAATTACATTTTGATGCCAATACTTTTGTACTTTTACACAAGTAAATTCTGAATACCGGACTTTTACTTGTAGCAGAGTATTTCTACATTGCAGTATTGATACTTTTACTTAAGACGTAAGAAATGTGAGCACTTTTTCCACCACTGCTGACGAGCAACGACCAACACATACAGAGACAGCTGAGTGAGTGAGAGACTAGGAGAGCAGGGAGGCGGGGCTGTTAAGGCCCCATTTAGACTGGCAGCCAAATCCAGCCTAAATCAGAACTATGCCATATCAAGTTTGGAATCCGATTTGTTTTGTCTGAACAGAGACAGGTCACATGGAATACCATTTTTACAAATCCGACTTGAGCCACATTGCGGGTACATGGACAGTTTTATTCGGAATGAATACACTTCTATTCGGAATGAATGAATGGATGAATTCATTCAGAATAGAAATGCTCATGTAAACACCTCAATTGGAATAGAATATTCCATTCCAGTCTGACCCGAATTAATTTTCATTCGGGTTAGGAGGGGTGGTATAGACCGTTTGAATCGGGATATACCAATCGGAATTGACCATGTAAACACTTTATTCGAAACACTCCTCTCTGTTTGGAATACATGCATTACTTTGCGCATGTCCGTGCTTAGTAGTGCTGTCAGAATTGTCCAAAAATGACCTATCAAATCTCTAATTCGGCCACGGTCGCTCCTGCGGAATAAAATGAATGATTCTATTCTATAGCGTAATTTAATAAGCCTGTAATGGTTAAGCCCAGACTTGTCCAGGAGAACGGACGCTTTTTTTTAATCCCTGTCCACACATAAACGCAGAAACGCATTGATCAGCTGCAAGTTTCAATTTTAAATCAGATTTTACATTTATTTTATATATGAGGGGCCAAATACGTATACATTTTTAATCACATGTTAAGGCCCAATACTGCAATAGCTGCATTGTTTTAATAGCATACGTGAACAAAAATAAATGAAAACAACATTATTAGGGCGCAGCTGCAGCGAAAACAGATGAGTTTTACTTAATCAATTCATTACATGGGCAGCCGGAACGGTCGTCCCAAAACACCACGCCCCACGCATGTTTTGAGCGGGCCATCCACGGCCGCTCCATGGTCGCTGGATTTTGACCCGGGGCGATTGTGTTTTAGGGCGACAGACCCCGCATTCAACTCGTGTGGCACCGCGCGCTACTCGGCGCAGAAAGAGGGTTTTCGTCTCGAGTTACGGCATGTTTCAAAGCTTTTTCATAATAATACAAGAAAAACGTGACACTCGGTATAATGAGTAGCTTATACTTTCTACTTAAGTATATTTTGATGCCAATACTTTTGTACTTTTGCCATAAATGAGCGTGCCTTGTTTCATAGACTCTCTCTCTCCATTTATTATTATAATGACCATGAGCGGTCCAGTGTTTATGTATTATTATTGTCTCCGCCGAAGGTGGAGAATATGTTTTCGCTTTGTGTGAGCAAACATTGTTAGCCAAGCTAACATTGGGCAAGCTCCACGTGACACGTGTCAATTTGTTGACACCAATGCCTCTGATTGGCTAGAGGGACGCGTGACGAAATAAAATTCTATAAATAGGTGTGTCACTTCAAAAAGCCCTTACTTTTTGAAGTGAGGTAAAACAGGATCAATCAGACTTGATTGGAACAGTACCTTCAGTAAGTCCAAGTCACCCGTCTGTGCGTGTGTGTATCCCTCTGAGAACACCTAACATTGGTCAAGCAAAGGCGCAGAAGGCCAAAGCTAAGAAAGCATACTCATCTACAATTGTAACGTAGAAGAGGACTAGAGTTGAAATGATCCCACAACAAAGCCGAACTCTTAATACGTGTCAATATGTTGACATCAATGTCTCTGATTGGCTAGAGGGACGCATGACGAAATACAATCCTATAATAAAAAGGTGTGTCACTTCAAAAAGCCGTTTACGTTTTTGAAGCGAGGTAAGACAGGATCAATCAGTCTTGATTGGAACAGTATCTTCTAGTCCAAATCACCCGTCCGTGCGTGTGTGTGTCCCTTTGAGAACACCTGACATTGGTCAAGCAAAGGCGCAGAAGGCCAAAGCTAAGAAAGCATACTCATCTACAACAGTAACACAGAAGAGGACTAGAGTTGAATTGATCCCACAACAAGACCGAAATCTTAATACGTATTAATATGTTGACACCAATGCCTTTGATTGGCTAGAGGAATGCATGACGAAATACAATTCTATAAATAGGTGTGTCACTTCAAAAAACCGTGAGCTGATCAAACACACCAATCACTAACTGCTGAAACTGTTCAAGACAATGAAGATGAAGAAGACAGACAAGTATTTGAACAAACCAGTCAATTATGACGACTCCCATATGATAGATTGCTTCAATGTAAACAGAGCATTGCTTCAATTAAACAGAGCTAAGAATCATAAAGAAAGAATGAAATTAATCAGAGACAAAAAATCGCTAAATGACAAAAGACGAAGACTAGCCATGAATGCTTACAATATAACAACTGCAGGACTTGCACCCGTTAGAAGAAAGGTTGATAAGGTTGATAAAGTACCCTTATGGCCGTGGTGGTTTAAAAACAGAAAGAGAAAAAGACATCACACAGAGAAAATATTTTAACCAACGCCTTTTGCATTATGATGATGATATTATGAAATTAGAACATTCCTAGAGAACTATGGTTAAAGATAGGGTAGGTGATTTCATTTGATTAAAATAGCACGGGTCCGCTGGCGGAGACTTGTGCTCCGAGGAGCACATTTTCTAGTTTATTATTATAATGACCATGTGCGAATGCGCGATGACGTCATCGTACCTACGAGAAATGTGAGAAATAGTATAGGCTAGCCTACGTTTTACCGTGTCTGGTACCAATACAAAAAAAGAAACTGGTCTGAACTTGTAGATCTGCTACTTTTGCATTAAAACGGCGATAACAAAGGAACACAGGCTTGTACCGCATACAAAGCTGCCTGGCCAGGAGTCGGTGCGTTGCTTACCGGCCTGTCTACGACCGACAGACCTCCGCCGCGGAGGCACAAGGGGGCTATTGCCTCCTCCCATGCCCACCAGGGGAAGCTCTGCTCCGGGTAGTGGCCCCTGGTCCATGCCCGGGCGTAGGCGGGAACCACTTTGCGCATGTCAAAAGTTATATTCCGAATGAATGCTTTGGTCGTGTAAACAAGGAATACTTTTATTCAGGTCCCATGTAAACAGGTGAGTGGAACAGATTCCTCTATTCGGAATGAGTTCATTCGGAATGAATTCATTCTGAATGAATACATGATGGTCCATGTACCCGCAGCCATTCAGAGGTGGTTTCAAATCTGATTTCTAAAGATGCATCTCAGTCTGAAATTTTCGAGAGCGCAAGGGGTGTAATGAAAACAAAACAATAGTGCAACATAAGTTTTACAGAAGAAATGGCGAGAAGCATTCAGTGGACAGAGAAATTCAATGTGTCCTAGCACTTTGGGGGGATGCCTCAGTACAAGTGAAACTTGTAGGAATGTACAGGAACAAGGCAATATATGAATACATATCTCGCGGCATGTCAGAAAATGGGTTCACAAGGTCCTTAAAGTCATGACGTCATCGTTACCACGATGAGAGTGAATTTAAATAAGACCAGGAGACCTGGTTCTGCCAGACCCAGACTTCACATGACGTGTCAGCCTGTGTCTATGCCCATGTATGGACGAAAGGGGGACAGACTTTTATGGCTGGGGCCTAAGGACAAAGTGACCAAACCCTGTTTTTTGCCCATGTATGGAGAAAACAGCTACAAAACATGCCCATGTATGGACGAAAGGGGGACAGACTTTTATGGCTGGGGCCTAAGGACAAAGTGACCATGCCCATGTATGGACGAAACAGGTACAAAGCCTCATGTAAGCCAGACCCCCTGGGTCCGGCAATAAATGCACAAGGAGTTTTTTGTTTGTGCTCAAAGAAAAATAAATATCTTGAAAACACATCTGTAGGTTTTTGGATATATTTTGGATATCATAATATGATATGGCATAAGTGTTGTCCTTTCCTGGTTTAAGCCCAATTTTACACTCACGTGTTGCATTGTAGATCAGCTATTTTTGTTCTCTTTTTTTTTTACAATAGTCACAAATGATATTATGGTCACAATATTGATATGGAGGTATTTGGTATACATATCGTAATATAAAATTGTGTCCATATTGCCCAGCCCCAGCCCTACATTATGTACATACAGTACCACACATCAATTTACTATATATACCTGGTGAGAAGAAGTCAATAAGATTCTTCACAGTTTGCTGCCGATGCCTTGGGACAATGCTCCCAAAAACAGCGATCCAGTGTTTTTTCAAACACTCCAGGACAGCCTTAAGGCTCCAGGGTGGTTTCACATAAACCATCTGGTGACAGAAGGAACAACACAGTGACCAGGTGAACTCAATGGACAATGAACAATGAAAGTGTGGAATTAAAAAGTGATAGGCTACATTACAACTTTGCAAGTGAGTTTGTCCTTATTACATAACCTAGCAACCTAGACCTCCCTTAGAGCAAATACACAGCCATTCAATTAGTTATTTTACTCAATCATTTACTCACGCTCACCCACACATGCACAGATCTGTTCTTGGATGAGAGTCCCTTTGACCTCATACATAATGTGGATAGGGTAGAGATTAATCCATGATGAATTTACACACCATTGCGACCCACTATATAACAATTCTAACTGCTTTGAGTATGTAGCACATTCACACTGGCAAATTACAGTATACTTGTGAGTGCTACAGTTTGAAGTCCTAAAATGTGGAAGTGAGTTTGCCAAATTTCAGTGCTTTTGCACCACATGGATTTTGATTTATTATTTATGCTTTGCCTTTTTCTTCCACATTTTCTTCCCCATGGATTGATAACTTTCTCTTCCGTGTCAGATACAGAAGCATTGTAATGTGAATAGAAATGTCTGTTCTAAAATGTTATTCCTGTGATTTACCTCAAACCATAGGTCGTCAAAGGCAGCCTTCATCTCTGCCTCCAGTATGGCAGACAGCGCCTCCTTCAGGCAGTCCTCCATTAGTGACACGCAGTTGCTGAGCTCTGTCGTCCTTTCCTCCGCTTCCTTGCCTCTTTCATTCTCCTGTACTGTATTGAGGGGCGTAACTGGAAACAATAGTGTGATTTAAATAAACACAATGTATCTATTTGTACTGTGTATGTCAGATGTATTTATTTATTTTTACAACAGACCTATTTTATGTGCTTAAAGGACCATAGCAACAGTGTGGAATGCTCAACCCTTTGACTATGCCTCACTGTATACTTGACATTACTGACTATTTTCCAAAGCATACTGTAATTTGTTAGATTTTTTGGGAAGCAATTGGATTTCTTTCATTTCCGTACGGTATGAAAATCATGGTTACAAATTGCATGGTTATTTTTGCTAAATTACATATCGTATACAAATGTTCATGACAAGTGTGCAATGATGTTTAGCCAACATTACTCAATTACTCAAGTATGTTTGGTAACGTTTAAATGATTATGGAGGAAATGAAATTTTAAATAAAGCCATTAACGGAAAGAATGTATATGTTGTATGATACATGGCCGAAGCTGTGAATAGACAATGACATGTATAGATGGAGGTATGGTCCTTGAAGTCAACTATATACACCAGACAAAGATGCAGGAAAGAAAGGGAAGGACGTTGCCGTTGAACCTGCAAGGTATGTTTTCCCGCTTTTTACAAAAGCAAATCTGACCTTTCTCCAATCGTTGCCAACCGCCAGTTCTCTCGCCGAGGGTGGGTGCTGCTGTCAGGGTATTCACGATAGGTCTCCTCCCATCACACGGCTCCAGTGTGGGGTGAGGACTATGTCCATATGTATTCGCCCCATCACGCACCTCCAGTGTGGGGTGTGGACTATGTCCATATGTCTTCGCCCCCTCCTCTAAGTCTGTTTTGCTGAGGGCCTTCACCCCGCTAAACAGAGACTTACTGCACAGGTTCTTGTCATTACTGGAGAACAGAGGAACATAGACATCAGATTTGTCGGTCTATTCAGTCAAATTAATATTCAGGATTTTGCTGTGTCTACAATCATATGACAGAAATGGACTTTTGCTTCATGCAGAAGCTGGCAGACGGATGTAGCAGTGAGAGTTAGTTTTTAAGAGGATTTTTGTATCCATCATCAGCCTGGTAGACTGCTGTTCATGCTAGACGACAAGGCTTCTGCAACGCAGGACACAGCCACACAACCGATGGATATGATGGTGGTGAGGTCTTTAAGTATTTACAAGAAAAGCATTCCCTTGCTTCACCTATTAGTTGTTTTTCTATGACTCCATGTCTCTGGCTCTAGGTCTGTCTCTACTCTCTCCTTCTGTCTTTCTCTCTGTCTGACACTTCCTGTGTCAGTATGTCTGCCTGCATTTCTCTCTCCTCCCAACTGGAACTATCTTGAGCCGGACTCAAGCACACTGACACGCATGTACAGTATCCACAGAGGACACATGCACATGCACACACTGCGGTATTGAGCAAGCAAGTAGTTCTGTAGTGAGGCTGGGGTGACAGGGTGGAGTGGGTTGTGTGTCTGTACTGTAACTCACGTGCACAGACAGAGAGCGCGCTCTGGGTAGAGACTCTGGTACTGCAGGCAGCACTGCAGTACTCGGTCATCATTGTTGTAAGTAGTCAGGTCCTCTGTGGGGAGGGACGGAGACAAGGACAGAGAAACAGACAGGTCACACAACACAAGGACAAGATGATCAAAATGGGGACATCAGCTAAGTGTTATGCGCTTTAGCCCTCTGTATTACCAGGAAACACTAGAATTTGGAGAGAAAAAGACAATGAGGGGTCTATAACATGCACAGACATATTCATAAGATAACTTTCTTTTTAAAGGACATTCCTTGACACTTCCTCACTATCAGACTTCTTGCAGGAGAGCTCAGCTTGAATTGCAGAGAAACTGATGCCTAATTTATCATTTAAATGAACTACATAATGTTTTTGTATAATTTATTTCCTACGATGCTGTCCCATCGTGAGGTTGTAGATCGGCTATTTTCGGCGCGGGACACCGTAGTACAACTAAGTATAAATCAGACTTTTGAGCTCAGAAACTATTTCTTCATACAAGATTCATACAAGGAAACAGCTTTGGAACATGGTGCAGTGACTGACAACACAGCATTACACATGTGCAACGGGTTCCTGCACAACTAGGGTGCAGCACTCTTCACATTTCTGGAACGAATATGAGGTCCCTGTAGCTGACTCTAATCATGCACAGCTAATTAGAGGCTTATCAGATGTGCGTGTTTCAGACAAAGTGGTTTTGTTCCCGGGCATCCGGGCACCTAGGCTCTAGTGTAGCCTGACGGCGCATCTGACCTTTGCTACGTGTCTCTCCCTGTCTCTCTCTCCCTTTCCTGTCCATGATCACTTACAAAATCTATCAATAAAGGCAGGAAAGCCCCCCCCACCAAAAAAAAAGCGTATGTTAAAAAAAAATAACTTGTTTTGTTCCCTGAATGCGCAGAAAGAGAAAAATGTTGATTGTGTTGACTGTCAATTATTTTTCAGGCAGCACTATTGTGAACCTAGGATACCTTGTGTGAGAATGCGGACTTGTCTTTTAAATGCCTACTTTTGTTACTTCAAACAGACAGCGGTCTAGAATATATCGCTAGTGCCACCTGGTGGAGGTTGCGGTGATTTCTTTGTATGTGTGACTCATCTAGAACGGTGATGAATCTGCATAAATAAATGCAGGAGTTTAGTTTGATATCATCTTATTTGAATAATTTATAATATGTTTTTGTGTCCGTATAGTCACTAATGGTGACCGTTCTAAAAGCATGCTAGACAAAAGGCCAGGCATTTTTCTTTCTGGGAGACTGGAAAGGTTGCCTCTACTGGAGGAGCGTTATCTGCCTGTGGGAAGAATGTGAAGGCCATGACCAATTACACCCACGCAAGTGTCGAGCAGGGATGCATTTGATGTCAACTTTGCTCTCACTTTAAGACAATCTGACTCAAGTTGGGACTTACGGCAACTCTGAGAGGCCTGTTGCATTGACTGTCCCCAGACACCTGAATCCTGGTTCTTAAGACACGTGTAAATGAAGTGGACTGCAGGACAGGCCAGGCGAGCCACACATTCACGCAGCTTCTTTCCATTCTTCAGCGAGTCCAGCTCCTGCAGAACCACCCAGGGGATCAGTATCACAGGGAAACCCATTGCTACAAGACAAATAAGGGAGGAGGCATATTAGGGCTAATTCATACTTTATCGTACTAAGGAAAAAGCAAGGCAGGGAAAGTAGGCAGGGATCAGACGTATAGAATACAATAAAATGACCCGCACACCGTCTACACTCTACACTTGCACAATTAGGACAACGTTATTTTGGCAAAGTTTCGGTCAATAGACCTTCTTCAGGCATCTCAAGAATAAAGTTGTCCTTATTTTGCAAGTGTAGACGGTGTGCGGGTCATTTTATTGTATTCTTTACTGTATCGTACTGCCTACTTAAAAAATTCTGACTGTGTCGATGCTTTCTTCAGTTTAAATAAATGACACGTTTGTGAGACACGGTATACACTAAGCATTAGGGGTATAATATTACTAGATTGGACGTGTAGTGATAACTCTGCATTCCACAAAAAAACAAATAACGCACATCCTCCGTTCTTTGCTTCTGAGCTTTAACTGTAAGAACAGTGATAATGAAACAAAGATAGGGCTCGCAACTCACTTTTATGCTCCAAGGTTTTATTCAAACAAACAGCAGATACGACGTTTCTGCTGTGACTGAAAGGGTCGAAACGTCGTATCTGCTGTTTGTTTGAATTAAAACTTGGAGCATAAAAGTGAGTTGCGAGCCCTATCTTTGTTTCAACTCTGCATTCCACAACATGAGACAAAGGTTGCTGTGGATTTTCTGAAAATTAACAGAGGACAAAATACAATTAAAACTAAAACTCACATGTGACAAAATCACAAAATATTTCTGTACTGCTAAACCCTATAGGGCATTCACCGAATAGTCGAATATTCGAATATTCGAATATCAAACCGACTATTCGACTATCAAACCACTATTCGATTATTCTATTTAAAAAAATAAAAAATAAATGTTTAGTGTCTTTTCTACAGCAGACACGCAGCTGTGAGCTCTGGTGTGACGTCAACTCGCATTCCTTGAGTCGAGTCATCAATGCCATTGAAAAAAAAAATAATAAAAAAATAAATAAAAAAAAATTTAATTTTTTATAATCAAATCGATTAATCGAATATTCGAATACTTATAGGTGGAATAATTTGAATGCTAAAAATCACTATTCGTGAATGCCCTAAAACCCTAAATGGTCATATTCTATATGTAGGCATGTTGCACTAATAATAGATAAGCTTACACTACAACAGGTAAGCTGACAGAAACAACTGTTGACTGGTCTCCATTCCATACACTAATGGCAGCAGCAGGGTTCAGAGGGCACATACAAAGCCACTCTCAACTCAAACTAAACACTCTACAACGATGACTAACCCCCAAATAGGGGGCCAAACAGTTAATCGAAATAATCTATTTAATTGATTATATATATCTAAAATATATATATATATAGATAGTTGATTGTATATAATGACATTATTTTTTAGACTCAAAACATCACTGAGAGAACTGAAACTATAGGTAGGAAAACCATATGTAGATAATCCATAAATTCATCTATGCACCTCCAAGGCCATGAGACATGATCTTCTTCACAAAATCCAGGTGACTGAGGAGAATATTTGTGTCCAAAGCAATGATTATCCTACATCGTGGCAGTCCTTTAAGGGAAAAGAAACATAAAATCATGCTGAATGAATTCCTGCATGGCATGACAGTTTATATTAAAAGTCAAATCTATTATGTAACAATCACGCTAAGAACAAAAATGCACAGAGAATGAAAGGCAAATACATGTTTTTGTTTTTCTTTATCTCAATTAGCAACTGCATGTTTCCACACTTGGCCAACTGACTACCTGACTGACTGATCATGATGCTGCTCTGATGTACAACTATTATATAACTCCTAAGAGAATTCTTTATCAGCAAATAGTTTTCATTAGGAAATTTTCTAGGACGCTTTGGGGAAATTATCAAATGTCTAACATTAATGTCCCCTGTCCAGTCAGAGATCTCCAACATGACTCAAGCACATATTGATATAACTTTTATAAAATGTGCTATTTCAGTTCATCCTGTATTGTTTTCTCTGTAGTACATGTGTATCTGTTGTGCATCTATCATCTGTTCATTTTCTCCACAACAAGAGTGGCACCAAACAAAAACATACAATTGGTGAAATCAAATTATGCTAATTACCCCGTGCAATGTGTGGCAGAGTATAGTAATTCAGTCATGTCTGATGGCAAAATAACTTGAGAACAGATAGCCGAATTTACATTAGGCTGCCCCAAACTGAATATTCACTTTTGGGTTTAAAGGGTCAAAGGTCAAGGTCACAATCAAGGTCAAGGTGCATAAATGGTTCATATCTCAGTAAGGGATGCATAGGACAAAACATGTTAGCGTGTGGGATGGTTTACACCTCTAGGCTCTAGGTACACTTTTTACCTAGATATACAAGCTCACAGTGCGTCACTTCGTGCCGTGCTGCGAGCTTGTACATCTGCTATTTTTGAACATTTTAGAAAACTCTTGAAAGTGTGAGAACTACTGATTTAGATGGCATATGTAGAATCTGCCTCAAGTCTTAATAGGTTGAGTGGTTCAATTATTATCAGGTGTCATTTGATAACGGTAAAACTCACCAGGCCCCTCTGTGGCAACCTTCACTGATGGGTCTGTAGATAGATCCATAGAGGTGAGTTCTCCATAGCTGTTCTTCAACGTCAGGCTGTCCTTAGAGCGAGCCTCATGCAGCTCCTCAACCACCTGCATCTACAATATATTGTACAAGTTTTTACTATTAATAGGCTACATTTGATGAAATTAGCAAGCTTGCAGTGCAACACGTTGGGAGTTTGTAGATCGGCTATTTCAGCTAACAGATTTGGTGTAGAGGAAAAAAAGGAGGGGCCCAAATATAGACCCCTGAGGGACCCTGGTCAACAAAGTATATAGGGGTTAAGTGGCTAATAACTAGGACTGGTTGAGGAGCGATGCCAACTTCTTTACATTATCTGTAACCTACAAACAGCTTCCAGCTATGTACGCATTTGTAATTTTCTGCTCATTAACATTAATAATGAAAGTGTGATATAATAGTAATAATACATTAATCATCATGCTATACATTATTGCACTGGTGTACTGATAGTACTGGTGTACTATCCTCATGCCCATGACTACAGCATACCAGTGCCATTATCTCACAGTATAACACTCCCTCTCATGTTATGTATTACTGCTTAAAGGGATAGTTCACCCCTAAGGTGACTTTTTTTCTATCAATTAGTTACCCCATGGAGACTGGAATTCATGGATATTTCATTGTTTTTGTCGCATTCCTAAGCCAATAATTTGCGGTTCCGGTCTCCTTTATGTTTCCTATACCGGAACCGCTGCCTACCTGATCATCAAATTATTGGCTTAGGAATGCAACAAAAACTAAATATATCCATGAATTCAAGTCTCCGTGGGGTGACTAATCGATAAATAAATTAAATAAATTGGGGTGAACTATCCCTTTAATTAAATAACATTAAATCAGTGGAAAAACAAAGACAATGCAACTTTGTCCAAAATAAAATAAAGTCTGCACACTGCTAAATATGCTCCCACAGTTTATTGCGAACTCAGGAACAGTTATTTTAGTTGATCGCTTTCTTGTCCTGCACCTGGACACAGTGGACGTGCATGCACTGCTTCTCTCATTGAAACTTTTACTGCCTTCAGACTATCACTGAGGCCTTTGTAAAACCAAAGCTAGTTCCATAACATATTGCATTATCATACAGTAGGTAGCAGGGAACTCATTCACCAATAACAACTTCCTCAAACTTGTTTCATTCACTTGATGTCAAGGGTCATTGAAAATTGGGAAACATTTAAGAATAATACGAAGTGCTGAGGACAATCATACCTACCTCAATGTCATTATCATAGACCTGTGTTCCATCATGTATACTCTGCAACACATTAAGAGTCACATTAAAACAAGAAATGGGCATTATAATGTAGCATTACAAAAAAAATCTGCATATTATTTTACATATCACAAAAATGTATATATACTAGAGGTTCGGGCCGCTACGCGGCCCTCCCGTCTAGTAGCCTGGCCCGCACATCGGAGACAGAGACAGTAGAGCGTGTAGACGTTCATTGCAACACCGGTGCTTGTTTCTCGCACATGATTTGGCAACACCAGAGCCCATGATGGTCTGCTTGTTTTTCATTTATGTGGCAACACCCGGAGGCAAAAACGAGACCGAAACTTAACTTGTGCTAAAGGGTTTCCCCTTCCGGTGTGGTCGCTACTGTGGCAAAATATTGTTGGAGGATAATAATTATGCTACAAAGAGGCAAATGTATAGAGAGCAATGGAAAGTGGACGAAACAATGCGTAAATGTAGTGGGCACGTTGTGGCTAGTGTTGTAGTGACATGTGATATGTTGTTGTTGTGTTGATACTGAAACAATGAATTGGCTTCAGGGGGGTAGCTTCAGCGGGGGACAGGAAGTGGTGACTTTTCTCAATTGTAATATAGGAGGTCTATACAACAGGTTTGGGGATCTGTTGGGAATTGATTACATGAAACAGGCACCTGCGCTACAGTCTCAATGGTTGTAAACAAAAAATCTGTCTATAGGAACACAGAGGGCAGCTTACAGCCTGTCCCTATTGGCCGTGTGAGAGCACCTACCAAGTTTGGGAACTTTAGCATAATGGGAACTGGAGTTATGGCTTTTTAAGCCCAGCCAAAAGAAACACAGAGGGGGTGGGGCTTAAGCAATAACAGCCAGTAATTGGTCATCCAAGAGCACCTACCAAGTTTGGGGCCTCCACACATGGTCCACACGTGGTTCCTGGTGTGGCTATTCTGATGGCACTCACTTCTTTCTTAGGGGGCACCTGAGATTGTAAGGGCTTGGCTTTCGAAGGCACTTGTGAGACACTCCTTTGATTTGATGTTCCATCATGTACACTCTGCAACACATTATGAGTCATATTAAAACAAGAAATGGGCATTACTTGCTGTAGCATTACAAAAAACTGTCTCCACTTTGGTCTGCACATTATTTTACATATTACACACAAATGTGTGTATATATATATATATATAGATATGTCTCGGCCAAAAATATGTCTCGGCCAAAAATACATAGTAAAAAAAAAGTACACAGGAGCCGAGATACAGGATTTTTAAGTAATAAGTTAACCAGGAAGTGAATGGAGCAGTACATCTTCAGATCGCTGGTTCTGTGTGAAAAAACGATTAAAAAAATATGTCATAAGTCGTCCTTGGCAGCCAGGAGCTCCCCACCTCACGTCTAAAATGCACTTTTTGGTAGAAAATATTTCACCTGAAGGAAAAATGTTTTAGTTACTCCACTGTGCCCTTTACAAATCTAGTCAATGGAACTTCTATTGACAACATTTCTTCCTTCCGGTGAAATATTTTATTTTCTGGCCAAAAAGTGTATTTTAGACGTTAGGTGGGGGGCTCAGTGTTCCCACTAAGGAAAGTGGGCTTTCAACATCTTAAAACCATCTTTGTTTTGGTGAGTAGCAAAAGTATATTTTAACGCAATTAATTCCAAAAATTAATTACCGCCGTTAACGTGATAATTTTGACAGCATTAACATATATTTATATTCTTTTTTTAATAGCACCTACCAAGTTTGGGGCCTCCACATATGGTCCACACTTGGTCCCTGGTGTGGCTATTCTGATGGCACTCACTTCTTTCTTAGGGGGCACCTGAGATTGTAAGGGCTTGGCTGTCGATGGCACTTGTGTGACATTCCTTTGTTTTGATGTTCCATCATGTACACTCTGCAACACATTATGAGTCATATTAAAACAAGAAATGGGCATTACTTACTGTAGCATTACAAAAAACTCCACTTTGGTCTGCACATTATTTTACATATTACACACACATTTTTATATATATATAATATATATATATATAAAGAGCACCTACCAAGTTTGTGGCCTCCACACATGGTTCACACGTGGTCCCTGGTGTGGCTGTTTTGATGGCAGACCCCTGACCAGTGTTGGTGCCAAGTTTGATTCGGATCGGAGCAACGGTGCGCCTCGCAGGTCCGCATGTTACGTTTGTGACGGCCACCCACCCACCGTCAACGAACCGTCCACCGTTGACCCACCGTCGGTTGAACCCCTAAGCAATTTTAGTATAGGACACACACACACACACACACACACACACACACACACACACACACACACACACACACACACACACACACACACACACACACACACACACACACACACACACACACACACACACACACACACACACAGATAAAGATAGATAGAGAGAGAGTAGATAGATACGCACACTGATAAATATAATTTTATCTTTTATCATTTGTATGTTTGGAGTGTTATTAAATAATTGTCTCGTCATTATAGATACAGTTCATATAGTTCATTATCTTATTTGAGTTTTCCAATAGTGTAACTCTGTGTCAGTATGACCTTAAACCTAAACTGTGTTTATCAACATGAGATGAGATCATATTATTGCAGCCTTACGCTTTCCAGGTGCCTGGTACGGAAGGATCACAGGGCCCCTTTCTTTGATGTACCAAGCTCTCTCTCCCTCCCTTGAGGGGAGTGACTTACTGACTGTATGTAAACTGTTGCTTTACTCTGAATGGGTCAGAATGCATTCTTTGAATAAACCAATGTATTGAACTCCGTATTCTCTCCTCATATTTGGTTCTGCGTCACGGTTTAACTTTAACTTTAACTGAGTATTTCAGACTCAAGATTTTCCTAGTTATCACACACACATATGGAACACATGTATATATAAATATTAGGGCTGTCAGTTTTCCTCTATAATCCCATTCGAATTTCAATGCTTTATTATTTTTAATATTCAAATATTTTATATAATATATAATTATATAAAATACACCCACGTGCACACATACAAATGCTAAACAAAATAGTGAAACCAACTATATCATTTAAGGGCTATGGCTTTAATTTAGGTACATTTTCGGGTTTTTAGATAAGAGGACAGTAATATATATTGTGGCTCTCTTTTGTCTGTGATCCATCACCGCTTTATGTCTGTGCGTTCGCTTCCGTGTACAACAGTGTCGCACACAGCTGACCCACACCACGTTGCATCAGCGACGCATTGTGGGCTTGCAGATCGGCTGAGGCGGAGCCACAGCTCAACTGCATGTTTATGAAGGCACGGCTGTGCGACAGACAGAGAGAAGCAGAGAAGAGCTCCTCTACATTAAATACAGACGGACAATGTTACATAAAAACTTTCGCTGTTGTCATTTATTAAAGTTTCTTAAATGTTTCAAGTGAAGTTTAAGGGGGGAAACTTTAAGGGCTGAACCAACATGGTGTGTCTCAGCGTGATCAGTTTTTTATTTTATTTTATACTACATTTGGATGGCAATTTTAGCATTCCAATGTAAAAATTTTTTTTCACATTCAAATCATATTCGAATCAGGAAATTTGTTCTGACAGCCCTAATATATACAGTATATATA
>NC_137607.1:28107387-28139887 GCF_963280865.1 Gymnoscopelus braueri
ACACATACTGTTCAGCTTCATGTTACATGATAGCTTTAGGGCAGCTTCATATAATCATGTTATAACCAAAATAAAAAAAGCATTGCAATTTAAGTGAACGTTAATTCTTACCTCCTCGCCATTGTCACTTGGAGAATATGTCTTAGCCTTCTTCTTTTTAGACATTGTAGCATTGAGGTTCTAACAAAAAAGCAGACGTCTTGGTCTTAACACGTTCAGTCACTCATTCATTTCCGTATCCTTAATTGCCATTTAAGTTATTAAGTTGGAGTTATTTTAACTTACAAAGAAGGCAGGGGGGCTTCGATTGTTCTAATGGGCTAGGCTACCGCTCTAAGTTAATTAATTGCTACACCGTTATGTACTAATATAGGATAGAATAGAGGTATGACGTAGAAAGTAACGCTGAATGAAAAGAAACATTAACCGTCAGTCATATTAGCTTGTTGTCACTCACGCTTGTCACTTCTTGTCACTCGTCACAAAAGTTAACACTGAAACACAAAATGAGGACTAAAAAGAAAAGTGTACGTTACTACGCAGGCAAATGTACGTTTACTTTACCGTTAGTGACACTAAACTCAACAGACTACACACGCTTAAAAACTCCCTTACCAGTGCTCCGTCAGTTACTACCATAGAGCTTACTACACACTCGTGAATCAAAGTAAGCATTGAGCTTCCGGCTGGTGGATTTCAAGATAAGAGTGTATAGTTGATTAACAACTATTTTGTTACTATCTACTTTCCTTTTAGGTTTCTGTGGTGGAAATTCACGTTGACAAAAATAATTCTACCATCTCAGAAGAAAAATACTTACTAGACAGTCTCATGTACAAAGCAAATTTATCGCAAAAAGGCAACTGTGTTACAGGATGTTAGTGCTCTTGGTTGCTAGGGGCTGTCGCTAAGGAATAGGAGAAGTACCAACCGTAAGCATCCTCTGCCTGATAGGTCAACAATACCCGGATGGAGCTTGACTTTACTGAACCCATGATGATTTTTAAGTTAAAGGACGACTTCACCGATTTTCAACCTATCTTCATATAATTGGTCCTCACTAATACTCATGATAAATGGTACAATTTGTTTCTACTTGGTCTATGTCTCATAGGAGGGCTGTGGACAGTCCAGAAACCCGTCTACCAGTGACATCATCGTTAGGCATGATTTTTTTTCCAACAAGATTTCACATTTTTTATTTAGATTTGTATTAACATGAGAACAATGGCTTCTTTTATTGCATTGCAACTTTCCAGGAATAGAAAGCCTGCAGTTTCTATTAGCTTAGATTCCCCATTGATGATGTCACTGGTAGATTTTTGTTGTGAGTGAGGACATGTAACTACGTGAGCAGGAGATATGATGCATCTCATCTCATTTAAGCATCAGTGTCCTGATTAAAGCATGGCGTCAAGTAGGCTATATCAGTATGAAACACAGCTGAGAGAGAATCACTGTATTTTTCAGACAAATCAAATGCCAGTCCTCAGAAATATAACAATTTGCATCCTTGTAGAAATCTGTATCTAAGCTTCACCAACTTTCAGATCAGGCAACCGGACACTGTCAATTTTCTTTCATTATACTTTATTTTATTCTCATTTTCATTTCATTACTTTATATTATTGTCATCTGTTGTATCAAATAAATCTACTAAAAGACATTTGGTAGCAATTCTTAATTTTCTCACAGAGGAAATATTTCATTTCCACAACAGGTGCTATTTTCTAGTCACTATTATTAGGGCATGTCTGCTGGTGGAGATGTAGGCTTACTGAGTGCATCTTTCTAATAGTTTCTAATAGTTAATTTGTCAACCACTGTCAGGCAGTTTGGTGTAACAGCTTGGGGCTCCTGGCTCAGTATAAGACATTCTACAAAATGTTTAAATATGTTTTTGTCAACAAGCCAGCTGATGTTTGACATTCTTGAATATGTGTGTTCAATAAGAGTTTCAACTCAAACATTTGTCCCTTGTGTGTGGAGGAATTCTGGACTGGAATGAAAGGAGAAGACAAGGCCTTACCATTTTAGTTGTGCAGTAGTCTGATTCCAAGGCTTATAATGGAAAAAATATGTGTTTATGACACTTTTAAAAAATTGTACAAGTCTGATAAAAGCCATCATTTAGACTATACCTACTACTACCTCAAATTTAAAGCAGTTAATGCCCCCCCCCCCCCCTTTTCTTTTTCTCCTCTTGTACATTTTTTTCACTCTTCATACCAGTAACCTGTAAGCAGATGATTTGTGTGCATGGGGGTCTCATCTTAAGCAAGCTCAGTGTTTAATGGGATATTTCACTTTCAAAAAAACTTTGGGTCATTTTATCATCTACTCAGGCTTTTGTCAGCCCCCCAGACCATTTTTAATGAGTCTTCCAGTTTAGTAGACCTTGTATTGTGAATTTGTACTTCCATGTACTGATGTTTTCATGTCTTACTAAATAAAGTACATCAATCAATCAATCAATCAATCAATCAATCAATCAATCAATCTGTATGCAGTTCTAAAACAAATATCTCAAGTTCTTGGAGAGACAGATCTCTCTATATCACTGTCAAAGCATTGTAAATGGAGATTGTAAATGCGATATTTTTCATTATTGATGATAAATAAGCAAATGCGTGAATGTTAAAATCTATATAAGAATGACAAACAGCAGCTGGCTTGTGAAATTGTTGTAGATACATTTCAGTCCCACATGGCATTTTTCACTGTCCCAATTAACAACTACAAAATATAATATAACACATGTATTGGCCACTTTGATTATCTTTTATTATTTGTACAACATGCAGTATGTTCCCGTCTCCCGATACGTTCTACAAGGATTAAGCCGCTACGTGGTCAACTCTTTATTTTGAAGTCCACTTACCGGAAGTCAAAAAGCTTAACGTAACGGGTTAAATTGACGGAAAACTAACGTAAACATCCGTAAATAGCCCGTAGAACGGAAATAGTAGTTGCAGGGTTATTATGGGATATGTAGTTTATACCTTCAATGCTAAAGCAATGGCGGAGCTCGAGGAAGGAGACGCTCTTCAGCTACACCAGGAGGACGTCGATATAAAAGGTAAATTACATCGGGGATTTGTAACTTCTGTAGCATTTTTTTTGTGTAATATGTGATCCCGAGTCAAATGCGGGCCTCACCACGGAGCTCCGCCATGGGACCTACCAGTAGTAAATTACGCAGTACGAAATGAGGAAATGGCACGGCCTCGTCGCGGAGCTCTGCAACAGGACCGTGTGTAGGCGCACCGCACAGTGTTGACCGTAGCTCAGTATTCCTCGCTGGAGTAGCCATGGGTCCTAACGCAGGGTAGGCTCAGTGGTGTAAAGTAACTAAGTACATTTACTCAAGTAATAATGTACTTAAGTACAGTTTTGAGGTATTTTTTACTTTACTGGAGTATTTACACATTTCACTGTTACTCTACTCTACTTACTTCTACTCTACTACAGAGGCAAATATTATACTTTTACTCCACTACAATTATTTGAAAACTTTAGCTACTAGTTACTTTGTAGATTTTGATCATTATTACAAAAAATACAATCTACAAGCTTGTGAGCTTGTAGATCTGCTATTCTCACAATATTTATCTGTGGAAACTCAACTCCTACAATTCCAAGTGCTTGTTGGGATGGGGGGGGTCCCCAGTTCAAATATGATTATTTTGGGGGGTCAACTAAGGCCTGAATAGGTTGAGGACCACTGGTTTTAACCATGTTCGTTCTCAACCTGTGGGCATGACTTGTATGAATATACTTGTATTTATTTTACCCAAATCAAATCAGATGATACTATATAGGCAACTAATCAAATGACCTTGCTGTCTCTTTTTCGTTTGTCCAAAAGATGGTGGTCCTCCTGCACCCCCACTCAAAGATGACCCAGCATCTGAGATCAAGAGTGAAGCAAGTGGTGATGATGCCAAACCATCCACCACAACTATTGGTAATTTCATATTCATAAAGGTTTCTCGTTTGTGCTTGGCAACTGAGTTCAGGAATCAACTTTGACAACATTATTTATGTATATATTTTTTGTATTATATCAATGTTTTTATTTATTTGTTTTTGTTTGTTTCTTTCTTTTTTCAATGGTAACTAAAATGATTTTGTTTCTTACAGACAGACATATTTCAATTCAGACCAAACTGGAGGACTTTGAAATGCTTGTTGACCTCAATAGTAGTAAGTTGATGAAGAGTGAAGCAAGTGGTGATGATGCCAAACCATCCACCACAACTATTGGTAATTTCATATTCATAAAGGTTTCTTGTTTGTGCTTGGCAACTGAGTTCAGGAATCAACTTTGACAACATTATTTATGTATATATTTTTTGTATTATATCAATGTTTTTATTTATTTGTTTTTGTTTGTTTATTTCTTTTTTCAATGGTAACTAAAATGATTTTGTTTCTTACAGACAGACATATTTCAATTCAGACCAAACTGGAGGACTTTGAAATGCTTGTTGACCTCAATAGTAGTAAGTCAAGTCTATCCAGAATTAGTTCTGTAAAGCATATTTCTCAGAAGGCTAAAGGGTTTAAATAACTAAATACTATGGAAATTGTCTCCATTCAACAGCTGGGAGGAAGACATGTCCTCTGTGTCCAGAAGAGAAATTTAAAGCCTGCTACACTCACAAGCTCCGGCGCCATCTCCAGAACCTCCACTGGAAAATCCATGTGGAATTTGAGGGTATGAGTATCTTTCCAAATAGGCTAATACCTTACAAAATATTGCACTCCTCTTTGTTTCCCCCCCCTCTGAACACTACTCATCCCAAGAGGTTTCGGCACCTTTAGCTCATTGTTAAATGTTTGATGATCTATTTAAGATTGTGTGCATAGAGTTTGAAAGTTGCATTGCATTTAAAAGGCAAAACATTTCACAGAATTCCTAGTTGCACCAACATCCTTATTGTGAAGCAGATGTTTACTTACAGTTAAAGTATTTAGAAAGACCGCTATGCATTGAAGGAAGCATGAGCTCGGCCCTGGGCTCCCTAGGCTGGTGGGGGGAGTGTAGTGCCCAGGATCACTTAGAAAATTGGCACCGGGTGAAAAAAAAGGGTCACAAAATCGAGGGATAAAAATGTATTTAAAAAAGAAAGACCGCTATTTCCATTTGGCCAAAGCAGACTGTCACCACTCTCATTGACATGGCAAAACGAACAGTTCATCAATGCTGTAGATGGGCTCCGCTTTGCCACTGAACACCGCAATGCGATTTGTGCAGCTTCTTTAATGATCTGCACATGTTGCAACTTTCTTAGAATGGCTAAAGACTAGACACGGAGGCCAAAGACTAGACATGGAGGCCAATGTTATTAGACTCTTATGGCCTCTACTCTAGCTTGTGTGTAGTAATCTTTATGTTTAATGGCAGTACAATTGATGGATTACACAGCAACGGTTTCAGTACAGCTGCTGCTAAAGGACAAAAAGTGGGCCTAATGAAAAGGGACAACACCACAAGAACACTGGCTTTTGTTGCCATTTATATCACCCTTTTATATCACGATTTTATATGTGCCCTATCAAGTTTGCATGGTTCTCTAAATAAAGGAAGTGGGAGGTAATTTTTGTAGTTGTCAGCTGAGTTCACCTGTTCACTAGCCTGTAACTACTAGAGGCCTATGGATTGCATTTTACAGCATGGCACAGAAGAGGCCTTGCCATTTAGAACAGGGTTTGTCTATATCTCTCTGTCTGTCAATATTTTAATATGATCTCTGTATCTACTTCTGTATCGCTTTACAAAAGTAGCTCTGTACCTATAAAAGTAGACCAATCACAGCTCATCTCACAATGATGCATGCATAAAGTAAACTACACTACTCACTTCATGCTGCTACGTGTGTATACATCACCACAAGGCCAAGCTCTGTAGGCAACATCAATGTTGGCATACATAGCATGTTAGCAAATCATTGTTTATGTGCATTGTTCAAGATATATGCATAATACGGGTTTCACAATTCGATTTGGCTCTCAGATTTAAGCTCACGATTAAATTCTCGATTTTAATTTAATCACACACTTTTTTTTATATAATTCTAATCCTCGTGGTTTCGATTTTTGCACATTTTTATCAATGATCTTTATTATCAATAGTGTTTTGAGACACGCTTATTACTGTACCCCAATGTAAAAGGATGAAGAGAAACAATTCTTCCAATACAGTAACTGAAGAAATGTGTTTGGCTATTCTATGTAGGGAGATTCAAGCCTGTAATGCAGATAATTGCTAATGAATATAGCTGTATGAAAGCGTTTTGAACTGCACAGGGAAACCACACCATTATAGGCTAGACTGTCCAAAACGGTACAGTTACAATTTGCTGCCCTCTGGCGGTGATGAACTGCTTATTTCGCTTGCTGCCCTCTAGCAGGAATACATTGTTTTTACTTGAAGTAAATAGTGAGGGCAATGTAAAACAATAAAAATTACACACAGAATAGGATGCATTTAATGACCACTCAACCACTGGCGTCTCCATCTGATATTTCAAATGGCCTCCTCCTTCTCATAACGTATTAGAAAGCTAGAAAGATTGTACCCTAAAAGTTCATAAAGGGAAAGATGGTGCTGTTGAGCAGATTAAAATGTATTTTTTTATTTACTATTGAAAGACTTCCCATCCAAGTCTAAATATAACCGACATTGATGGGCCAGGGTGGATCTTTACAATGAATGGCAGTTGGTTTTCCAAATGGGAGAGCTCTCAGAGGTGTGTTTGAATTTGGTCTGGTACAGAGTGGGGATATTTTTAGTAAGCACTTTTCTGTAAGACCTAACTGTCCTAATAGTTAAAAGTACATACTAGCCTAATCCTTATGAGCCACAACTTTAAAGGGCAATTTTTTTCACCTCTGTAATTTACTTTAGCAGTCCAATTGTTCATTCACGCCCAGATTTCACTAGAAGCAGAAACGTTCTGGGCTTAGTTTGGGATAATAGTTTTTCTTTCAAAACCTTTTTGTCAAAACTTAATTCTTAATCAATTTAAGCTTTGTTGTAATCTCTGTCTACATTCTATACTGTTGGTTTCTTTCTACCTGCATTCCCACCATCAGCAGTTAGTTAGATGTTGGGAGGAACAAGTTTGTGGAGAGAAGTACAAACCTCTCCCAAGTACGCCACGACATAAATGACTGTACAATAATGCAAATGCTGATTTTTCTATTTAATCTGATCTCTTCACCTTTTAATGACCTTTTCCCTATCAACCCTCAATAGGCCAGAGGATGGTTATCTGTCACTTACCCTGCAGACACCTGAAACCCAATGGGGACCAGGTAAGACTAATTAAACACATAGTTTGTCTATAGCTCAAGTTACGGTTGGTTTGGAAGTTGGAACACGGGTTTAGTTTCAGCTGCATCTCTATTCCTGTGTCGTTGTCAAAAATTGGCAATCATCTGCTTGCAGGGGCTTTGTCAACTTGCAGATGAGCTGTACCTGAAAAATAAACGGCTCTTTCTTTCTGTCTTGCATTTGAATTATGTTTGGCAAGCCCCACTTGGCACTACTGTGTTGTGTTTTTATTCGCTCTTATCCATGCAAATCAGTCTCTCACAACCGTTGTTTGTTTTAATCCCCTACAGACATTAGGGAGACAGGTGGCCCACTACCATTGTGTGGTGTGTTCCGTCACCATCGCCCGAAAGACGGACATGATAAGTCACCTGACACGACATGGCAACAAAGGCGAGACAAAGGCCAGCTATTCAGGGGGCTCGGATGTGCCCTTTGAGGAGCCAGGTAAAACTATTATACATCTCAAGAAATACACAATTACATTGTTTAAAATGTTATGCTGTCGCCTCACAGCTAGAAGGTCCTGGGGACGCTGTGGGCACTGGGGTGGGCGCTGGGGGCGTGTCTTCTCCTCCGCGTCATCAGCGCCCATACCCTAGGTGGGGTTGGCGAAAGGGCCTCCTCTGTGTGGAGTTTGCATGTTCTCCCCGTGTCTCCTAGGGTAGTTAATACCTTAATACCTCACAAAAACATGTAGTAATCCTGGTCACTATACTGCCTCCTCCTGGTCAGCCGGGGCGCCTGATGGAGGGGAAGGGAACTGGTTGGAATAACGTGTTCCTTCCACGCGCTACGTCCAACCAGGGAAACCCCCCCCTGTCAGGTAACAAGAAGGTCAGTTGGCTCTCATGCATTGAAGGAGGCATGAGCTCGGCCCTGGCCTCCCTAGGCTGGTGGGTGGAGTGTAGTGCCCAGGATCACTTAGCAAATTGGCACCGGGTGAAAAAAGGGTTACAAAATCAAGTGATAAAAATTATTTTAAAAAAAATAAAAGAAGAAGAAAAAAGCTTACCTCACATGGGGATCTTGTCCATAAGCCAAGATATAGATCATGTTTCTTTTTTTTAAATAATTACTTAATTTGTATTCATTTTCCATGAAACAAGACGTAAGACAAACAAGTAGACATCACATACTTGTTTGCCAGACATCATCTTATATTAAAGAAAAATGCTGTTCTATGTTGTTAATAGGAGATTGCACACAAACACAGATTTTCTTTCGGTCTCAAGTAAAAAAGTGGGAGTAACAAGATAATGTTATGTCCAAACTGAAGCACCTATACAGTATGTAAAAGATCCCTTACCCTTACAAACAAGATGTTTGAATGTACTGTATACAGACACAGTCTATGCTGGCTCTTCTAATCTTATGATACATGAGAAATGGTAATAAATAATGCATGTATCCTCATCCAATGTGTAGTGCTGTTAGGCTTTATCCGCCATCTTTCTGAAAAACTAAACAAATACTGGTATGCACTTATAGCAACACATAATTTGTCCTGGTAGACTTTCCACCCTTTTTTATGACCCATGATGTCAATTCTTTATTATTCTTTACACTGTACATTTCATTAAACAAACATGCTGGTGGGTTTTATGCTCCAACTTTGTGAAAAGAGGTGTTATGTAATATAAAAGCAGATACATGAAGGAACAAAGTGCTACACTTGCAAATCAAAAAGTTAAAAATTTGACATTTAGGTCCCATATGATCCTTCACCAGGATATTAGGAAACATCTCAAGAGTGGAGCCATCGATGCCAGGTAGACTAGAGAGTACCTTACTGAAATGTTGATTTTTAGTGTACCTTTTTGAAATGTACTGATGCAAGTAATGATAGAAATGTATGTTTTCCTGTCTGGCCAGCACCCTCTGGACAGGCTTATGAGATCATGAAAGAACTTGGGACCAACGTGCAGCTCCTTCCTAACTACACCACACCTCAGAAGAGTGACACTTACTTCAGCCGTAAGATGAAGACCAACAGGTTCGTGGACAGGTTTTGCTTGATTCAGAGTTATACAATGAAATGTCTCAAATGCTAATTGTCACAAGGACAGGGGAACTGCAACTCTCATGCATGACACAATTGATGAGCGTTATAATTATGATTAAAGCTACAATCCATCAACGGAGAGAGGTAATTGAAAACTATTATGTCGTGAACTTCAATAACGCTTGTGGTGCCTCTAGAGTTCAATCCAGGGCACCCTCTGCTTCAAATAACTTTGTCATTGTCAACTTGTATAGTAGTAGGTGTCTTACCCGATTAGGGAGACCACCTCCAACCACTGCAGATCTAATTGTATTGTATTAACATACTCTTCCACATAAATTAGATTGGTTAAAATAATGTTTTATTAATTAAAATAAGTTTCAGATTGTAGCCTTAATGGTGTCCAGCTCAGTATTCATACAGTAAATGTGTATGCATATTTCAGGCAACTGGCGTTTTGTTCACTGGCTGTGTTGGCAGAGGAGAGGAAACTGGCTGTGTTGGCAGAGTTGGCAGAGGAGAGGAAACCCTTGGAGTGTCTGGATGCTTTTGGGGCCACAGGTAAGCAATTAACAGTTGATTATTTATTTTTCATCTGTGTAAATTATTTTAATAGGGTAATTATACAGATATGTTTTGCATGTACTGCAGCTGCATTTTCCCCAGGTATAATTAACCTGGCTTCAGTAGCTGGAATATTTTGCCTCACCTTCAAATACAATTGTGTAATAGTGTTGACTGTTGAGAATTGTTTGCCATTAGCATTCCAGTACAACACTAGGAATAACTAGGTATTCATCACATAGCTGGGAATGTTCTGGTTGTTTATTTGCATCAACTTCCTGTGTTTCACAGGGATAATGGGCCTCCAGTGGGCCAAGCATCTTCGTAATGAAGTCAACGTGACCATAACAGACATCAGTGACCTATGCGTCAAGATGATAAAAGAGAATTGCGAACTGAACAACATCCGGGTGGAGGACAACTCACGGACGTCCAGCGGACCTGAAGAGGTGAGCAGTGAAAGAGAGGGAGGGCCCATAGCCACAGTGGAGGTTGCTAATATGGACGCCAACGTCATCATGCATCTGCGGCCCTTTGACTATATGTGAGTACAAGTGTAGGGTAGAGAATGGGGCTATTTCCTTTTTAAAGTTTTCAATTTTGGTTCTTTGACACAATTAAATTCGTATGAACATTCTGCAAAACTATTGCTTTACACTTATGCTGCGGTCTAATGCATGATTGAAAAGCGATGGGCTGACATAGTCTCTGTTGCGTTTTTACATTCTTTAGTGTTTTAGATGGAGACTAATTAATGGGTAGGTTGATTACGTAATAAATAATCCATTTGATTGGTGGTAAAATCTTTCAGTCACCTTGACCCATTTGGCACGGCAGTGCACTACCTGGACGCCGCCTTCCGAAATGTCCGGAACCTTGGCATCATCTCAGTGACATCCACAGACACGGGCTCTCTCTACGCCAAGACTCCCAGCGTCACCCAGCGTCACTACGGCTGTCACATAGTCCGCACAGAGTACTACAAAGAGCTGGCCGCACGAATGGTGGTAGCTACTGTTGCCAGGTAGACTCAATCTTGTGTTAATATGTGGAGAGTGTGTTTGTGCGTGTATACATATATCTGTCAATTGTGTTTACACAGTGGCGGCACAGAATTGTCATGAGGTAACGTTAGTAATCTATTCATATTTATCATCATCTTCAGAGCGGCGGGACGCTGCAATAAAGGCATCGAGGTGCTGCTGGCGGTGGCAGTGGAGCATTACATCTTGGTGGTGGTGAGGGTCCTCCGGGGACCAACCCAAGCTGACGAGTCAGCCATGAGGCTACGGCAGCTCATCCACTGCCAGTGGTGCGAAGAGAGGGTCTTCTCCAAACAAGGCAGCATGGTGCAGGGTAAGAGTAAGCCCTAGTGACACCCACACTAGCTCCTCCAAGAATGGCATACCTGTAAGTTTGTAAAACACGTGGGATTTCTACACTGAACACAGCTGTAGAATTCTCTAACCAAGATAATTTTACATACGTACAGTATTAGGTAAGGGAACATTGATGTTACCGCACTTATTTTTACATTTTGACAAATTGGCTGTTGAAGGGAAGCTTCTCTACAAACAAAATTGACAGAAATAATTAGGTAGATTAGTTCAAGGTGTTCATTGTCACATACAATACAGCTGGTAAGATAGAATTGCAAAATAGTGGGGGCACCCAATAGCCAAGTGGTTAGAGCTCTACAGTACCCTCTACAGTAGAGTAGGCTCTGATCCCTGACAGCGAGTTCCCTGTTCAATTTCCAGGCAGCGCAGACTAGTTGCTGCATATTACTCCCCTACTCTTTCCTGTCTCTCCCCACTGTACGATCAATAAAGGCAGAAAAGCCAAAAATTAATAATTGTAAAATAGTAATCATAATGTAAATATAGCATTTCTATATTTACATATATTTCTATAATTCTTTTCATATCTGTATCTCTTCTAATTTGCTTGTCTTGTCTCTTTTCATCAGACAACCTCTACAACCAGCTGCCCTGTAGCTGTCATGGGAGCATGCCTGGAAAGACGGCTGTGGAGTTAGGACCATTATGGTAGAGTAATCACACTATTTCACTATAAAATGTCAGAAATAGCTGAAGGGCATTTGTCTGTGTAATTGGTATAATAAAATACACTGTAAACTGAACTGTGCCATCATTGCAGCGAAGACATTCATGTAATGGGCTGCATTTCAACTTGCATACCAAATGATTGTTTCCAGGTCAGGCCCCCTGTTTAACTCTAGTTTCCTGAGGAGTATGTTGTCTGCAGCAGTAAACCACAGTATGGATGACATCCAGCCCCTGGTAAAAACTCTCATCTGCGAGGCAGAGTGTACCATACTAAAGTCTTCTGTACACGGGTCCTCCGCTCTCACCAACCAAGGTGAGATCCACTAATGTGTGTTTGTGAGTGTGGAGCCATTATTTGTTTGTCTGTTCCTGACTTGTGGGACAACTTTTAGACATCAAGCCTGTTGATAGTGGATGCAACTGCGTCCCAAGTTTGATTTTATTACAGTTTCATAAGGTTATGGTCAGGGTTAAAGTCAGGCATTTATTGTGGTTAGGGTAAGGGGATATGGAATGAATTTAAGTCAATGCAATGTCCCCGAACGTTTGCAAAACAAAACCAACCTGTATGTACATGCGTGCGTGCGTGCATGTGTATGTGATGAAAATAAATGTACATGACTTTGAGATCATACCTGTTTAGTGCTGTTTATTTTCCCTGGAGCTGTACCCGCACTAGTGTTTAGTTTGACTTTGTTGGTTTACTTTTCCCTTCAGTGGAATGTGGAGTGGTGATTAAGACCTTACAAAGGGTTGAAGAGTCAGGCACTGCTGACCAGTCTGGTGAGTCACTTATATTCTTCTCTGTAAAACTATGCAACAATCCCAGCATCTTCCCTCTAGACCGCAGATCTACCATGGTCCTCTAGAGGGCAGGTTAAGCTAAAACCTAATCCACACATTTCCTTCACAAGAGAATTTCAGTGAGGATTCTTTTTGAGGAGGAATTAAAAAAAATCTTCTTAAATATTTTAGTTCTTGCTGCCCGTTTTAATTTAGAGTTTTGTGTTCAAATTTTTTTCCTGAAGGAAAGAGGAAGACTGTTGAGGAGCCAGGTAATGTCACGAAGAAGCTGAAGTCTGACGCATCCCTTGAGCACCCAGCCTTCTACTACAGTATCCATCGTCACAGCATCAGAGGAATGAACATGCCCAAGTGAGTTACACCTTACTTTTACGTCAACCTGTGAGTCTGTTGGTTACAGATCAGAACTATAAATTATGTAATGTCATTCTGTCTATCAAACACATTTTTCCCCCACACATGCTATTTGCATCCCTCAGTTGTGTCTTTCCTGTTTCTAGGTTAAACAAGTTTCTCCAGTACTTGACAGAGGCAGGTTTCAGGGTGAGTCGAACTCACTTTGACCCCACAGGGATTCGGACTGACGCCACGCTAGAGCAGGTCAAGTCTGTCCTCGCAAAGCACAGCACGACCGACCAACGCCTCCACAGCCAGGCGACTGAAGAGACGGTGTGATACACTAAAGGCTGACTTATACGTGGCTGAATCTTGACCGAAAATATCCGATCTACAAGCTCACAACCAGCTCAGTTGCCTTGTGGTTACAATGTCGCCCTGAGACAGGGGGGTCAGGGTTCAGTCCCCAGTTACAGACTATAAAAATGCCACCCTGCTTGGCACTCCGTATCAAGGGTAGGATTGCTTCGGGAACTGTTGCTTCCCAAGGTTACTTACAAGCTCACAGCATTGTGATCTTGTAGATCGGCTATTCTAGGCTATTTTGTGGATTAAGATCAATTCCTTGTGAATGTCATCAGTTCAGAGATTCTCTTCGACTGGATTAAACATATTTTGTCCTTTTGTCTTTATCAGGCCGACAATTCGGAAATTAAAAAAATAACTGCTTCACAGAACCAATGCAAAGATTTTAGGGCAATCCACCATATGGGATGGTATTAGGATTTGTTTTCAAAGCAAAGGGCGTAGGCAGCGATCTCTGAACGTCTTGCTACGCGAGACAACGCAAGATTTCTGCCTAACCGGCGTTTTTCTTTTTCTTCAGAACACACTTTCTACTACTTTTGTCAAAACTGTCTTTAATATATGAAACATCTGAATTGACTCCATTTGCTAGGAAGCTAAATGTTTGAGTGCACAGATGTAAGCTTAATACTTGCCTGTTATTATCTATACTAGAGATTGTACTTTTATTTCAGAGCTTAGTACAATGTAATACAGCAAACAGATATATATTTTTGGAGACTATAGAATATTTATTGTTTTCCGTTTATAAAAATATTGGATCCTGTTCTGTTTATTTTTTTCTACATTTTGACTAACTAATAAAAGTTTGTTGTAAAGCCTGAATAACACTGGTTTCTGAGGAATGTGATTCATGCATTCCTCACCTGCATTCCTCACACTTCCTCTATTTCTTGACAGTGGGGGAGACATGTATGGACAACCTTTTAAGCCTTGCCTCCCTTATGCATTCTTAAAATGTAAACATTATAGAGGCCTCCTTAGTTTTTTGTGCTTTACCTGGTGCAGTTACTGTTATTACGCCCTACTTGTGATCTATACATTGAGATGTACTGTTGCACTCATTGGGGTTCAAGCTGTCAGAGATTGAGACAACAAAGGATAAGATGTAAAACAATAACTGATATTCACCTATTTCTCAGTGACCATTTACAATTTAGGCATTTTTAGAGTTGTCCTGTTGCACTCTAATTAAATTTTGTACAGTATTTATTCTACACTGGATTTTGTATGACTTTGTACCGAAAAGATGTGTATTTTCTAGTGTTAAGTGACACGGAAATACATAACTTTTCAGTACTGTTTTCCGAAATATGAAAATCAAGGGAGCAGCAACCTGTAGTTGTCCCTCGAACCTGGGCAGTGGTGGAAAGTCACTAAGCACATTTACTTAAGTACTGTACTTAAGTACAGGTTTGAGGTACTTTTACTTTACTGGAGTATTTCCAATTTTTTATACTTTTACTTTTACTCCACTACTGCTACATCTTAGAGGCAAATCTAGTACTTTTACTCCACTACAATTATTTGAAAACTTTAGTTACTACTTACTACACGTAGATTTTGATTATTATTACAAAAAAATACATGAACCTCTTCAGCCATACATACATTTCTACATACACGATCTTCAAGCTCACAATGCATCATGATCTGCATGCAGCTTGTAGATCTGCTATTTTCAAAGGATTTGTATACATTTTATACATCTGAAAACTTGTGAAATGGGACATTCTGCTTAATGAGTATACTTTCTACTTTAAGTACATTTTGATGCCAATACTTTGTTGTACCTTTACTCAAGTACATTTTGAATTCCAGGCTTTTACTTGTAACAGAGTAGCCTATTTATACAATGCAGCATTGATACTTTTACTTAAGTACAAAATGTGAGTACTTCTTCCACCACTGACTCCTCAAACCTGGCGCCTCTGGCAGTATAGCCTGATGAATATGGCAATGAGTGCGTTTACGCCACCTACAACACAACAGCTGGCGTGCCTTTCCTTTCCTCCACGCCCGTCATTGAATGACAGAGAGAAAGAAAGAAAGGGAGAGAGAGACTAGAGGGCGTCTTCTTTCGCTGTCGTTGTCGATGCAACAGTCAGTGTGTATATTATACCTGAGGAGAGGAGCCTACCTGTTGGATACATTACTCTCCCGTGTCCCCTACTACACTGACACACTGACAGCCTGGCACCATGGGGACATCCGCGTCCAGTCTGCTGGAGGAAACCAAATCAAACTACATCAAAGGTAATGCGACGCGCGTCTCAGTCCGGACCGACGCGCTTTTAATTGGCGGCGCCGGCGGCTTCGTGTGTGCGTATGAGAGACATCATGTGTTTATTGATTTATTATGGCCGTACAACTTTGATATTAACCACTTCAACCCCCATATGGGTAAACAGCGGAGTCCCTCAGGGCTCAATGCGAGTGTATTTTCTGTTTTCTGTTATTGTGGGGAAAGCTTTTCGTTGAAAATAGCCGATTTGCGTGGCATTGTGAGCTTTGTCGATCTGCTATTTTCAGCTAAAGCTTTCCCCACAACACCGACGCTGGGGTTTTAAGTGGTTAATTATTTTAGATTGTGATGTAAGCTAGATTTGAAAGCGTAATAGTAGTGTCTCTACGTCATTATTCTTTGCTTTAAAGTCAGTGTGTGGTGGCTCCGTGTTTCATGGAGATGGGGTTTCGCCTCCATAGGAGGGAGGGAGAGGGGGAAGGGGAAACTATGACGCATTCTGGGGAGATAAAAGTATGAGATGCACTTGAGAAAAGAGGGAATTTATTTACCTCCCGGGTGCTTCCTTCCAGAGACAGCTTGAAGTGTCAGGCTTGTTTTGTCTCCTTAAGACCAGTGGTTCTCAACTTTTTCAAGGACACGGACCCCCAAATTGATATGTATTTGGCCGCGGACCCCCCCTCTAAAAGATTTTATGTTAAAACAAAAATCGAATTTATTCAACATTTCCCAAACATTTCCCACAAAAATAGCAGATGTACAAGCTCGCACAGTGCGGCACGAATTCCGAGCTTGTAGATCTGATCTTTTTGAATAGCCAACATATAAATGGATAAAGTGGTTAAAATGATTGTGATGCTATGTTTACTACTTTTGCTGGGGACCCCCTGGTACCCTCCCAAGGGACCCTGGGGGGTCCCAGAACACCACATTGAGAACCACCGCCTTAGACCATTATACCAGCTATTTAGCTTTTATTCATATTTGTCTTTGTGCAAAAGATTTAGGGCTATTGTCAATAGCCCTAAATCTTTTGCACGTTGTTTTAGGTTTATTTGCCTAGAAAGAATAGCTGAGGGCAGACATCATGGCCGGTCCAGCCTCCCTGCAGCTGTTTTAGACAAAAATAACCTCTATTGAATTTATCTGCTCAATCCTGATATTCAAGCCCTGCAGGAGGGAAAGTGAGAGGGAGTCAAAAGTGCCAGTACCAGTTTTACTTTTCTTTCCTACAAACAGTAGGCATAGGTGTGCCTGTTGTTGAGCAATATGGGTGGAGACGGACAATGGACAACATATATTTCTCTTGTTTATATTGTGTAGGCTAGGCCAAGGCTATGTGTGTGGCTTTTGTGAGTGATGCGTGTAATGGTAAGGTGTGAGAACTGATGGGCGGGTGTGTTGGCCTCTGCTGACATTACTAGAGGTCCAGTCACTCTGAAATTTACTGAGGTCTGAGATATTTGAGCAACATTCAAATAGTAGGCTATTACATAAATTGGTGAAATTACAGTGGTCATAAGACAGAGATATGACAGACTTATAGAGCCCAGCTGAGTGTGGTGGAAATGATTTCTAACCAGATTACTTTGGAATTTTACGCGATGTTTTAAATATTTGTCTTATGCTGTGTGTTAGTTTAATGTCCCTATGATTCAGTGGGCAGTATAGTTTTTCCTTTGCCTGATCCATGTATTCCTTGCCTAACCCCAAGGGCATAATTAGTTGGGAGAAAGTGGTGATGACTCAGGGGAACCCCATATCAGAAATATCTCCAAAGAGTCTAGGAGTTTATTTTTCTACACTGTAAAATGGACCCACCCGGGTCCATGTTTACACTCTCAGAGTTCAATTGACACTTTTTAGTTTTTACAGTGTAACATGGTCATAATTGCATATGACATCTTGTTCTCTTGTACTAAGTTAACTAGTAAGACTATGTGTTCAAGGTTAGATGTGACATAGCTTTCACATGCCCTTATAATAGGTCCCTTTGGGTGCTCGGATCTCGTAAATTTCATATTCCTCCCCACCACTGTGGAATTAGCCTAGGTCCTATAAGGCCTCATCCAGCGGGGTTTGGGAGAAATCTTGGCTTTCGTGTTTGCTTCTCCCTGCCTGGCCCATTTTTCCTGGCTACCATTTTGTCCAGACTAAGTCATTGAACAGAGACTTTTGGGCCGGAGCGATGACAAAGCACAACCATTTCTCATAGTGAAAACATCATTTATAACATTATTCTCGACCTAATGCAATAATTGTGTGTGTGTGTGTGTGTGTGTGTGTGTGTGTGTGTGTGTGTGTGTGTGTGTGTGTGTGTGTGTGTGTGTGTGTGCAAGTGCATCTGTGCTTATAATGTGTATGGAGGTTGGGGAAGGGATGGGCGAGCACTTTGGTTTAGTTGATGTAGTGATCCCATGATGTTGGGTTGGGTGGGGTACCACCCTTGTTGGGTTGGGACGGGTACAACCCTGTTGGGTTATGTGACAGGGTGTCTTCTCAACTGGCTACAGTGTCAATAGCAACAGTGAGTAAACAACGTGAAATCTCTAATTAGATCTATGGGAAAGACATCAGTAATAGGGTCGGAAATTGTGGTAAAAAGTGCACATTCAATGACCATGATGCTCATGGTATTAGTGTGATATGTATGGAAAAGTAGAAGAGCAACGCTTCCTCAGGTGACTGAGAATGTCTATCCAGGAGGTGATCACACTGTCTGCAAGTCTGTCTCCAGTAACATAGAGAAGGCTGTTATAGTCATTCATTACAAGGATGAATGTACACTTGAGAGTTCAGTGATTCAAAAAACATTGACAATGGTCTACAGAGAAGTGTAAAAAAGTGATATGGTCAGATGAGTCATCCTTCTATATATACTCCACAAGTTGGTAAGTGCATGTGAGGTATATACCATGATAATGGTACAGGCCTGAATTGTTGAACCCTACAGTGAGGGGGCATTTACATGCCATGGTTTACAATTTAGGCATTTAGAAGTCCACTTGTCCCCATAGAGGGAAAGGTCACTGCCAATATAAAGTTATTCTGACTGATCACCCCTAGTGGTCTCATCCAGGACGACAATGCCCCATCAACAGGGCACGTGTCACTGAATGATTTGATCAAGTATGGAAATTATGTGAATCTCATGCTAAGGCCTTCACAGTCACCAGATCTCAGAGAGTTTGGACTGACATGTGAGACACAAAAAAACAAGGGAATATGTTTTGATTATTTTGTTAGAATGGTGTTCCATGAGGCAAGGCTTATATAAAAATAGAAAACTATGTTTGAGAGCCAATGGCATAGACTGGCCAAAACAAATATAGAGAATGTCTGCCGTTTCGAGATATATCGTTTGTCCCATTTCTCAAGATTCCAGTGATGCCAGCTCTTATCAGAGAAGTAATGGTTTCTGCCACAGACTGACAGTCTGATATCAGTATCCATCAGCCTTTTACACACTCTCATCCCTCATGTCTTCTCAGTACTTACCCTGAACAGTTTATTACCCGTATGAAACTTTTTTCCTGAGTAGTAATATAGAGATTCTTGAGTATCTCAGTGGGGTGCAGCATCTGTTTCCTTCTCTGCAGCAACAGCTGGTATTGTGATTCTTTTGGTTCATAGGAGAAAATGTATGATTCAGTTGCGTGTTTATGAGCAGCGTGGAGTGAAATGATAGCCAAATGGCAAAACCACTAAGTTGACCTCTGTTTTGCTTGACAAAGCTTCACCCCCTTGTAAAAATGAGTTTTACAAGACAGGCATCAGTCAATGCATGGTCGAGCTCCAGCCAATAAAATGTGTCTCTGCATAGTCTCTGCGGAGCACAGTGAATTTTGCAGGCATTCGTAGTCTTTGTAATTGAGGTCCTTTTGCATTTTCTTTTGTCTTTGCGTGCTTGCTCTCCAGCTGGTATATTACACAATTTCTCAGATATTCCAGACCAATTGGCCAACGTCAGCCCTCAGATCTGTGCCATTGCCAGTCTCCACAAAGAAAGGAAACTTCTCTCACCCACTGCTTAATGACCACCTGTTGTTTACCCCAACTTGCTGACTGAGTGTGCAAACACAATGGAAATGGAGCAAAATCTGCTCCCAGTCAAGCAACCATCCATTGCGCTACTAGTTTTGAGTAGCTAGAGTATGCAAGTGGTGTGTGTGCCGGTGGCTCTGGCTGAAAGGAATGGTCGTCACCTAAGCGTGATGCATTGAAACCCAGCTTATGAATGAAACTGGAGAATACATTTTTATCAATGATTTATTTTCTAGTTGTGATAGAAAAAGTAGATTATCACACACGTTCGCTATTGGTGAAGCCATTAAACCTGTTTGTGATTTGTGAACTGCTGAGTGGGCTGTTTCAGATTTGGAACTGCTGGGAACAGGTTTTTTGAGGCCTGCATGGTCAGCTCGTCTCATTAGTCTATTGTGCATGAGACTGATAGCGAGGTGTGAAATTATTAGTTGAGACGTTGTGGGTAGAGTAAGTATATGTAAGTCTAATTATAGCTCTAGTCTGATGTGTAGTTAGGTCAGATCCATAATCATGAAACAATGGAGTTCCGAATGCCTCTCCAAATCCCAATTAGAAAGTTGGAGATCGGAACAGATTTCAGACTGACACAGTAAAGAACTAATTCAGTCTACTGTGACATCATCTTATGAGAATGTGGGTTTCCCGGAGGCCAACTGCACTAAAGTCTGTCTCTTTGCATGATGAATGTGTCACTGTATCCTCCCACAATACAGAATACAGACCTGTGTACTGTTCACAATCAGATTGTCATCTCCTTGTGTAGGTTAAGTTCATGCTAAGCTATACTAGGATTTGGTATAGTATATGTGATTGTGCATGCATGACTGTTTGTATGTGTGTGGTGGTGTGTAACAACCTATATGCGCCATTAGGGCTTTTGCAAATAAACAAACCTGCACACTCAAACAGATACTCTAGTTAAGATCTAGGCGTTCCTATGTTGTGACGTTATGGTATGGTGGTATGCCAGCGCCTAAGCACCAAACTCGCTCTGCAGGTCATAAAAGTCACTGACAGCCAGGTGAGCATTACTCATTTAAATGCTTTAAATGTGTGAACTAGACCTTTGGACACGGTCTACTTGGGGACCACATAAGTCGAGAACAATGTATGTCGGAAACCATGCAAATTGGGAATGCATTACGTTATGGTTATACAATCCGCGTTGTACCTGTTGTGAGAGTACTCACCGTACCCATTGTTAGAGTACCCACTGCCCAGTGCGGAAGAGTACCACAGTACTAACTAGAAAAAGTGCTCCTCGGAGCACAGGTCTCCGCCAGGTCAGGTAGGTTATTGTGGGCCAACAATGTTCGTAATTTGCCAATCAGGATGGAATATGAAAAATCGGACAGAACCATCTTGATCACTTGACTATAGAGATAATGGGTACCGATTTGCATGATGATTGGACAACATTTGTAGGAGTAATACAACAAAGAAAAGTTTTGAAAAAAATCGGCCTCCTGGTGGCGCTATAATAGGGCAATGTTAAAGGGTGGCATTTGTTCTTCAACTTAGTGCGAATGTGCTTGTAAAGTGTCAGCTCAATCGGATAATTCGGCCTATAATTCATAAGTCGGCCTCTTGGTGGCGCTATAAAAGGCAAATGTGAAAAATGTTTTTCCTTGGCCTCTAGGGAGTGTGCGTGCAAAGTTTCACGCAGATCGGTGCAGTTATAGTTAAAAACACAAATCAGCCTTTTATAGCGCCACCATGAGGCTGATGTGAAAAATGTCAGGTGGCATTTCTTCCTCGGCCTAGTGGGAATGTGTTCACGGAAATCACAAGCTGCGTTCATGATTTGAGGCATTTTGTTCAAAACGGACCAATCCTGCAAATTTTGGAAGGCAACCTTAGCCAATGAGGATGGAAGATCCGTGTTGATCACATGACTATAGAGATACTGTGTACCGATTTGCATGACGTTTGGATAAAATCTGTAGGAGTAATATAAAAAAATGGGTTTTGCACAAATCAGCCTCCAGGTGGCGCTATAACAGGCCCATGTGATTCAGAGGTTCTGAATTGGCATCCAGGGAGTGTGTGTGCACAGTTTCGCAGCAACCGGGCCAACGGTGCCGGAGATTAGCTGGTAACACACGGACAGGACACACACACACACGGACACACGGACGGACGGACGGACGGAAGGACGGACAGGGGGTAAAACATACTCTCTCGCCATGCCTTTCGGCCTGGCGGAGACAATAACGTTAGATACTACAATCAATAGGTTATTAATAAACGGGCACCGGCCTGCTCTGGAACGATGCAAGTTGGGAATGCATACCCCACCCGTTGTACTTGTTGTATTGTCAGAGTAGCCGTTGTACCCATCAGTACCCTTTGTGGTACTATATGACCCACCATCGACTAAATTTGGAGATACAGGGATCGCTGATGTCGTCAAAACGTTGTTAACATACATGGGCAATTGGGCATAAATGGGAGACAGGCTGACAGACCTGCAGGCAGACAGATACAGACATTTTGTGCACCCCTGTTAAAAATAATGAAGTTCTATTGTGCACACTACCACGTGGATTGGGTTGGCCAACCAGCGATGCCTCATTACTGTGCTATAATAGTTCAAACTACTATGATGTGATATCATCTCTGGTAAATACCAGGGAGGAAGAAACCTCTCTCCCCATTACATACTAACCTCTTGGCTGACAAATACACACACTCATGTTTCCGTCACTGCACACCTGCAAACCACACCCCCCCCTTCCCCCACTCTGTCTCTTTGTTTGACATACTATTGCCTTGTAGTAACTTGAACAAAGTCTCAGTCATTTCCTGAAGTAACAATGAGGGAAATTCACGTGTCATACTAGCAGCAGCATGAAGCCGTGTTGCATATTTTACACTTTAGTGGAATGGAATCCCTGGCCTGGGTCTGTCTGTAAATGTAATAGTACATGCTAGTGTGGCTGGTGACTTTGCATAATCACATATAAATCTCATCACTGAGCACACAAGTATCATCTGTCTGTTTGTTTCGGCAGTGATTCTCAACCTTTTTAATTTCACCAGTTTGAAATGCATTAGGCCACAGACCCACATTTGATATGATTTTGGTTTTGGGATCTCTGGAACCCCAATCCACTCCAATCCTCAGTTAATCTAACACTGAGAGTTTACAAATGGTCCATCGGGTTCCATTTCTACACATTTCATACACACCCGTAAGGGTCCATTTAGTTCTAAACTATCTATCATTTAGCTGGGGACCCCCTGGAACCTCTAGTCTAGGGCTCCATGGACCCCACATTGAGAGGTGTACATAATATTGTGAAGAATACACGGCTTGTGTTTTGTATTTGTGTGTATTTACGTATAATGTGTTTGTCTGTATGTGCCTGAGTGCTTGTGTGTGTTGTGTGTGTAGGGAAAAAAATAATGGATGTGGTGATGGGCTCATTTTCCCGCAGGCACACACTCTGTCAACCACAGACGTCTCTCCTCTCTTAGAGAGACCACACCATGACGAAACGTCTCTGTTGGAAAAAGTGTCTGTTTTGGAAACAAGGGATGTAGTGTAGTGTAGTACTCTAGTTTGTGTCCTTGAATGTTTATATATGTGTTTATTTGTGTGCGTTATGAATGTGTTTGTGTGTACTTACTAGGCAGAGCCTTGTGTTTTCTACCTTCTTTTATGGGACTGCTATTGTCGTGTCAATCTGAGCTCTATCAGTGTTGGGACAACAGGCTGGAAGAGCAGGTCTCTCCAGTGAAACAGGGTTTTGTAGTCACACTACCCCACTGCACCTATCCGCAGTATAAACACTCACTGTGTCCTTCACCATGCACTGATTGAGTTGACAATAATTTGTAATCATTTAAGTATATCACAATGTGAGTACGAGAGAGAGAGAGAGGGGTAAAATGAATCTGTGTACCTTTTAATTCATAATAGACGATGCTGAAAAGGAATGTGGCTGGTGACAGGTTAACTGGCCAGTGCAAAGTGTCAATGATCTGGACTCAGGTTACATGAAATGTGCTTTGTAAATGGTATGATGTAAGACTATAACTACTCCTCCTGTTGGAATGCATGTTGTTGAACTACGTGCAGCCAATATATTATTACCTGTTCAGAGTTGATCCCTGTTCGACAACCTACAAAACCCTACACTTTATACTTAATACTCATTAGTTTTGTCACGTCTCGTAATGCACGTGGGCTGAATACCTTCTGTTTATCGACTTCTGTGGTTGCATCATGGTATGTGTCACCCTGACTGACTTTGTTGTGTAAATGTGTGTATTTAAAGGTATAGTAAGTGATGAATAGCTCTATATTGTGATAGTAATCATTGCTATAGAATGTTTGTCCAGCAACATGGGTCTCTCCCCGTCTCTCCAGCTCTTTAGTAAACAGAAAATGCATTTTCAGGTCAGGATACCAATTTAATCCAATCAGGAGAGAAAACTCATACAGGATACAGTACAAACAAGTGAAATTGGAAGTGATGACACAAAGAAATTAGCAGACAAAATTGGAACACTATAAAATTGAAGCTGATAAATGGGTTGGGCCTACTATCTCCTGATTTGCTGAAATTGGCAACCCACCTGAAAATGTATTTTGTGTTAATTAAAGAGCTATATAATATAGAGCTTTAACCTTATAACAAAAATAATTATTTTCCATTTCATTATATAACAATCTGGCATGTTGTGCTTGTAAATCTCCCAGATGAGAGCATCAGCTAAATGCCTAAAATTAATTTCATGACTGAAGTGCATGGCTGGCATTCTTCCTTCCCTTCGCTCAGATTATTTTTCTTGCAACCGTTTTTTGTCCAAACACCACGCCTACGCTGCTTTTGATTGGTCGGGAGAATTAAGGTTAGGTACTGTTGGTACAGTATGGTTAAGTTTAGTCATGGGTTTAATTAAATAAGTTCAGTTAAGGATAGACACTCTTGGTATGGTTAAATTTAGTCTTGGGTTTAATTCATTAAGTTAATTTAAGAATAGACATGGTTACTTCCTGGCTCCCTCCAGCCTGTGTTTGCATACCCATTTTACATTGAAAGGGAAAATAATAAACAAATGCAGGCTGGCAGGCGCTTTGCATAAAGAGAGCCTCCACAATCACGCCTGGGGTTTTCAGAAGGCATCAGTGCATTAAGAACATCAAAGATTAATGTGAACTCAATTGAACTCTAAAAGCGCTTGTATTGTGGAAGTTCTCCGACCCAGCGGCTATCCTACTATTGCTCTGCGGCTTCATCCCTCAAATGCTGTACAACAGAGCTGAACGAGCGCATTGTAACCCAATCCTCGTGTATCTGAAACAGCTGCCTGCTGTAGACATGCTTCCTACGGCCTCTGGTACGTTTTGACAGCACACAAAGACACAATCAACATCTTTATAAAAAAAATCCCTCCATTAAAAACTGTTAAAAGTAACACAGTAAAAAGTTAGACACTTATATCTACAAGACAAAATAGTGGTCAAGTTGCTTTTTAATATCATTGAGGAAGTTCTCTAACGGAAAAGTTCAGCTCCATTCGAATGCTGCTGTTTAGACACAAAGGCAACATGAGCAGGCTGCAGCAATGACCTCATTCCAGAATCTCATTCATTGGCAGTCATATGAGAAGACACTGTATTCCAGCTCTCTGGAAGAATGGGTGTTGCCTTATTGAAAAGGTCTTTGGGGATAGTGAGTGTTTATGAGGTAGTCATTTCAGATAATCAATGGTCTCTCTTTCCCTGCAGACACATATCGTAGGGTGAAATAGAAAAAGAGAGGGAGAGAGAGCGAGAGAGAAAGAGGAACCAGCTAAGATAATGAATGAACTGGAATCCCAGTGCACTGAGTGCAGTGTTGCCAGTTAGGAGACGGAAGGATATCCTGTGTGTGTGTGTGTGTGTGTGTGTGTGTGTGTGTGTGTGTGTGTGTGTGTGTGTGTGTGTGTGTGTGTGTGTGTGTGTGTGTGTGTGTGTGTGTGTGTGTGTGTGTGTGTGTGTGTGTGTGTGTGTGTGTGTGTGTGTGTGCATGCGTGCGTGCCAGAGCAGAACCAGTGGCCCAAATTTTCACATCGGCCTGTTATAGCGCTGTTATAGCGCTACTCCTACAGATTTTGTCCAAACATCATGCAAATCGGTACACAGTATCTCTATAGTCATGTGATCAAGACAGATCTGTCCGTTTTTGTCCTGTCGTGATTGGCTAAGATAGGCTTCCAAAGTTTACAGCAGTGGCACGTTTTGAACAAAATGCCTCAAATCATGAACACAGCCTCCGATTGCCGTGAAACCTCGCCTATATTGACAAAACCAAAATAGGGACGCCAGGTTGAAAGTGAAGTGGTTAAAAATAGAGACGTTCCGGCTGCATAATTGCCGATACCGCTGTCGCCAAAACAATCCAATAATGGCCTATTGGCCGAACCGATATATCTGCCGGGCTCTACTTCTGAGGAATGTTTTGATTAGGTGATCAGCGGGAGAATGGCCTTGTTAGTGCCGACAGGGAAAGGATGCGGAACTGCACTTAAAAGCCAGTATTGTTTAGCAGCCCAGAGACGAGGAAAAAACAAGGAGACCCCCTGGGGATCCGCCTCGCTGTAGTTCCACCGCAGCTGTTGACGAAGAGGGTAGATCCCCCTCTCTGTCTCTGTCTCGTTTCACAGTTTCCCTCTCACTCTCTCTCTCTCTCTCTCTTTCTTTGTCTCTTTATCTCCTTCACCCTTTTTTGTGACAGTGACCACCACATTACCATAAAACAGTTCTAGACATTCTACACATACACACATCCTTTATTCCCTAACCATTCAATAACACTTAATTCACACACCAATTCAGCTGTGCTCCGTTTTAGTTAAAATAGTCCTGCTTAACTCCCGGCTACTGAGGCTGCTGTGTTTCAGTACTGCAGGTAAAGTAAAGCGAGACAAGGTCCTCACCTCGCCTCGTTTAACTGTGAGTGTTACCATAGTGATCTATCTATCTACAGTACAGTAGCTATTTAACAACACACGCTGTTGACATTCAGAAAGATAGCACACAGCCGTGAACAGGTCTCCACCCCACCCCACCACCAGACAATGAGCCACAGTCACACACACATCAGGGCTAAGCTTGTTGTCAATTAATGCATGTGTTATTGCCTGTTAACTCCCACAGGTAGGGGGTAGACTATTATTTATTTGAAACAGATAGTTTTTTCCCCCCTGTGGTGATAATGTGCTCTGAGTGCACTGGAGCTGAGTTATACAAACAGAAAAGAATGTCTCTGAATGAGAATCTGGTACCATTGACAAAATAAAAGCCCCTGCCTAGTGTACCCCTGCGGTCTGCACTTGCTCTGCTTCTCCTGAGTAATCTGATCCTCTGTGTTAAGGACTCTATAATATAATATAATCATCCCACAACACAGCCAGCCATCATGGGCTGATGGTCCGCAGAGAGGTTGTAGTTATGCAGAGAGCGGAGCACAAAGCAAGCCAGAGAGCGCTTATGAAACGGATCTGTTTGATGCCACAGCTTGCTGGTGGCCTTGGGAGACTCGCATGGCTGCACGAAGAGACGCAAAGTCTGATTGTTCGCCACGTGCGCTGGCATTCGCTCACGCAAAGCAGGAAGACACTAATGAGTGGTAACGACTGCCTTATGTAGTGTTAGTGATCACATTACAGTATTGCGCTGGGATCACCTGGAGTATAGTGCAGTGTGACGTCATTTTGTGTTAGCCAAAGCCAGGTTGAAAGACACATCCCGGGCAAGGCATGTCATCGATCAGGTCTGAGAAAGATAATACTTACTGGAAAATGACTGTAAAAGATGGGCTCAGGTCTTGTTTCCAGTCAAATTGTGCCATTTCATGCAGGAAAAGGCAGAGGAACCGTGGAGTCATTAGGAAAAGTAGTGATATATGCACATCCAAAACTCTTGACAAGTTGTTGGATACACAGTGTGGAGAAATGAAGCTGAGAAAAATACCCCATTCCTTTGGGTTTATATCATGCTGCATATCAGCCAGCTATGGTCTTTTTCAGGGAAACAGAGGATGACATGTTACCCTGAACATCTAGATACCACAAGGTTTTTAAAGCTTTCCCTTGGCTTCATGTTATAAACTGGTTCATGTTTGTAACAAGGAGCTTTATAGGATACCTCCCAAGGTCAAAGGTATGAAAGTAGATGTATGGATATTTATCAAACATATAGTATAGAATTTGTAGTGCGGATGTTTAACAAACATATAGTATAGAATTATGTTGTGCGTAAAGGTCTCTACACACCGGGAGTGTGTGATGTATAAACAATAGGAAAATGTGTCAGTGAACATGAACATGCATCAGACTATTCATATAGTTAATACCTCATATACATACAGTACAGGTTGATGCTTTTATTCACTGTGCAAAGTTGATCTCATTCCGAATAAGAATTGTGTCACTTTCTGTGTGGATGCACTCAACAGTTCAGAAAAAAATGTTTTAGTCGAATTTATCACACAGAGACAACGCCCCTGGTGTGTAAGGATTAAGTGTGGGATATCAGAATGCTTTGAAATCCATGCACATTAAAATCCTGAGTGTTTATTTTAGAGTTAAATGAACACTCCGAATTTTTCTGTGTGTATGGATGAGGGAAGTTTTGTGTGGGAGAGAGCAGTGCTGTTATTATGTCCTAGTCTGACACACACACACACACACATAGATGTAATGTATTTTACTGTGACAAGCCACCCAGCTATGTTTACCCGTCACCAAATAGAAACAAATAGAAACAGGAGAGGACAACAAGCAGACTAAAAGCCCATTTATTCTTGGAGCGACAAGTGTCGGAACGTTACTACGTTTGGAGATTTGAGCATTCATACTGTTTGCGACTCACTGACCGCCTTGCCAGAAAAGGTAAACAAGGAAGTGAATGTGGTGCACTGCACCACACAGACACAATGCTAGAGGGAGGTAGGGTTGTGACTCCTGGCGTAGGTCTGCGCTCCACTGAACGCACCTTACTTGTTACAGGAGCGACCAGGCTTGTTGTTTTCGTCTGCACTATTCTAACTTAATTGTTGTTGTCACTGTCAGTGCTGATATATTTCCTACTTCTCTCTCTCTCTCTCTCTCTCTCTCTCAGGTCAAGTGGAGGCTGAGCTCAAAGCATTCAGTCCATACTACAGGAAACAGTTTTCTATAGCCTACTTCTCTCAGGTGGAAGATGAACTTGAACAGCACAAAGACCAGATCACTCAACTGCTCAAACAAAGGGTAGGTTAGGGGCTTCACTTTACTGTGTGTGTGTGTGTGTGTGTGTGTGTGTGTGTGTGTGTGTGTGTGTGTGTGTGTGTGTGTGTGTGTGTGTGTGTGTGTGTGTGTGTGTGTCTGTGTGTGTGTGTGTGTGTGTGTGTGTCTGTGTCTGTGTGTGTGTGTGTGTGTGTGTGTGTGTGTGTGTGTGTGTGCGCGCGTGTGTGTGCGTGTGTGTCCATACCTGTGTGTACAACTGTTTGAATAACTTTGTGTGTGTGTGTGTGTGTGTGTGTATCTACCAGTTGGGTGCTGAGGAGGGGGAGGTGCTGTATGAAGAGGGGGTCCAGTACTTTGACGACACCAGGAAGTGGAGGGAGAGGTACGTGGTGGTGAGAGCCAACTACTGCCTGGAGTGTCATGACAGCTTGGAGGTAAGTGTGACATGATAACACTGGCACAGGAATGCGTGAGAGTTTGCGTCCCTCAATGAGGGACATGCGGTGTCAAGTTTTAACCACATGAACCCTATTGTCTCTATTCTGGGGGCGAACATTCAGCGAAAATAGCAGATCTCCAAGTTCACAACGTGTTGCGTTGTGACATGTTGTGAGTTTGTAGATCGGTTGTTTTCAGCTAAGATATTTAGAGTACTGGGAAAAAGGAGGGGACTTTGTATAGACCACTGGGGGACTCCGGTCAACTTCGTTATATAGGTTTAGACTCTCGAAAATATGCAACCTACAAGCTCATGGCCATTCGCTTTGCGTCGTGTCGCATGTGATGTGATGCAATGTGATGCGATGTGACGCTTTGCGAGCTTGTAGATCTCCTATTTTCGGCTGATGCGACACAATGCAGCGTGTTGTGAGCTTATAGATCCTCTATTTTGGTGAGCTACACCGTCCTACGGTGGAGTATGATAAATTAAGCATTAGATGGGATTTTTGTGTTCTTGAAACACAGACAAACTATTTAAGGGAAGAATGTATTTTTCCCCGGTGCCCAGTTATAAACTATTTATTCATATTATAGTCCTCTGCTGGGCAGAAGCGCATTGAACTTCGCTTTAAGTGTGATAGAAAGTCAGTGGTCACTGGGTAATGGGAAAGTATGGTGGGAATATTGTGGTATAGTGTAAAGCAAGAGATTAAGGAACAAAACGAAACAGGTGCTGAGGGAGAAGAGCTTCTCTCATCTGCTGGCGGGATCCTTTTAAACAGGATTAAAGCTAGGTTCCCCAAATGTAACTGATATCTCTCCGGCTCCGCCCACTGTACACCTGCCCCTAGACAGAAACAGAGCAAAAACACTCAAGCCCTGGCAGACAGAGCCTTCGTAGTGGGATTTCCGTTGTTGATTTCCGTATTGTCTGTCGGTAACAACAGAATTCTTCGTCATTGTCTTCATCTTCTCCTTACCTCTTTGTCCTGCATTTCTACTCGTCTTCCTCTCCAGAGTTTCATGAAAGGGGTTCCTCCACGCCACAAGCTGCTGCCTACAGGGGGCACTGTTCTAACCACAGAGGAGAAGTACATGGCCATGGTGGATAAGTGTTTCCCAGATGAAACCAACAGTGAGTGTAAAAGAAAACACAAGAAACCATTGTACGCTATTGTTACCCTCATCTTTTAATGCAAGAGTCCTGCAGGGAGAAAGCCTGTATGCATGCAACAAAAGAAGCACTCATATTGTATCAGTAGTGTAGGACGTTCTGATATTCTAGTGGCCCATTACCTCTATGCTTTGAAAGACTAAGCCAATGTTATACCAGGAAATCCTGTTAGTTAGGCTAACCACAGATCCACTTTTGACAAGGTCAAACCCAGACTGAGATATGCGCAAACATATAAATGTTTGTATACACACCTCAGGGCCGGGCCTAGCAGAGTTCGCGCCTCAGGCAAGCTTGCTTTGGCTTCTCTTTTGTACTCTGTGCCGGATGGTTTTTGCCTTTTTATTCTCTTGTAGTCTGTCTCCACTTTAGTCTCAACATAAGCCTACCTAGTACCCACTCCACTCTCACATCATGATGAAGAGCAATCATGTGTTACATACAGTTTTTATTTTGAATATATATACATATTTGATAAAAATTAGGACATAAAAACTTAAAAAACACAAGCCCTGAAGATGACACAGCCGCAAACATTTGTCACCCCCCCCCCTCCCTTCAGCTCATACCTCCAGGCTGGGACTGGCTGCAGGCTCCTAGTCCCAGGCAGCACTGCAGACAGGCAGTTTGAGTACGCTAACAAACACATTAGAATTACAAGGTTAATTGAGCCACACGGTGACGTGACTTGCAAATGAGTGCAAGTGTCATTATTCAGAATCCCCTCCAGGGGGAAACTAAGCTATTAAAAAAAGGCTTGTAATGTTGCCCTGGGGGGGTGCCGGCTAGGTCGCCTATGAGGCGCTGCCCGTGCGTGCATGCACACACGCACGCACACACGCACACACGCACGCACGCATGCGCACACACGCACACACACACACACACACACACACACACACACACACAGGCCAAACATTTGCAGTGATACACACAGGAATGCAGATGGTGCACTTCTTCAGGCCATCAGCCACACCCACAGGTGAGTCAAGCAAATGGGTGTTATTTAACATTTGGACTTCCCACCTGGCATCCCTATTTTGGGCATGTCATTTTAGCCGGCTATTTTCTAAATGTTTGATCCTATCTCTAACCATAACTATAACAGATACATAGCATGCCTGACCTTAACCCTTGCCCTAACCTCATTCAACCAATGGACACATGCCCCCTCTATTCCCTGTGTGGTATTGAACTGAAATGTTTATTACTTTAAAGTGATCTGAGAATGTGAAGCAGCATGAGAGTAGTTAGTCCTCTGCTGATTGATTGTCTTGTTTTATGTATGACAAGCTGTAGGCTTCCTCTCAACAGTATGGATTGTCCCTGACTTTATTAACGTCATCCATTACACCTGTCATACTTATTAATGTCGTCCATTCAGTAACAGGTGATCCATTTGTGAGCTCAGCTGTAATAGCTGTAATTAGCTTTGTGCTCATGCCTCAAGGTCACAGACAGAAGCCCCTATTGTAAGACTTGGATTTTGTTATGATATTATACATGTGCAGATATGCTATATGAATTCTTTAGTGCAACTAAATTAATTATTTGCATTGGAGCGCGATGATGTAAATAACAGCTTGTAATGGCCAGCACATCTCCTATTTATTATATATGAAAATGAGCAGCTATCATTTATGTTGCAATTCATTAATGAAACTGCTTCTTCTAAATGGCTTGCCCACACAGCCAGGCAATTACTTAGCCCTATCGTAAAGGACAAATGCCTGCTATTATCTGAGACAGGTGGCTGACGTCTTCCATGTGGTAAATGAATGGAAAGCTCAGGGTTCTGACTCTGGCAGACGTAAGAGCGAAATGGCCACTTTGTGAATAGGTAAAATTATCCCTAAGAGACTGTTATCATCCATTAATGGTCAGG
>NC_137607.1:28142387-28289887 GCF_963280865.1 Gymnoscopelus braueri
GCTTTTATCAGTGGTTTGTTCCAAAATGTTGAATTAAATTAATTTCGTACTGTCAAGGCAATTAGCCATCTTATGGTGTATTTAACCATTGCTTTGGATTTTATAATTCTGTGTGTTAAACACAGGGCTGGCTAATAGCATTTCACATAGGACAGGATTTTGAATTCAAGTATTTTTTGTTGCGAGCACTGTTAGAACTCAGTATTACTGTATGTTTTAGATTGACGATACACAAGTTCAAAATGTTTTGAACTTGTAGATCGGCCATTTTTGCTACTTTTGCATGACACTGCTATATGGCAAAGTGTACTTATGTACATCTCATCTCATAAAAATATGAAATATTGAGAGATACAAGGAGTTTCTGCCCCGACAGTGATGATATGCAATTTTGCCATTTATTTGGCAATCAACGTCAGTTGCTCACTACTAAATGTGAAGAGTGGCTCAACCAGTGCTATAATAACATATTGGGTTGTGTCTTACAGATGTGAAGGAGGAGTTTGCGCCTCCTCTGTCTGGTATGCCAGGACAGTTTCCCGTCTACCTGCGTCTGCCCTACCGTAGGGACTCCTACTTCTGCTTCCGGCAGGAGGCTAAGCAAGCCGGCTTCATCTCCATCATGTCAGAATGCGTTCGGCACCAGAACCAAGGTAGGTCATTCTGAGGGAAAAATAGCCTCCTCTCAGTATAAAGTCAGCTTAGAACTGAACTGATACTATTCTGTATTTAGGCCATATGGTTGTTTCTAAGGATGTTGGTTGGTATGTCCATTCAGGGGTGGGCAACCTTTTCGGGCATGTGATGCACTTAGTCTTTTCCCAGGCCAGAGAGATTTACTGTACCATTACCAGCCAAGTTGACAGTGAAAATAACCACCACTGTTAAGTCTTATTATATAGGCTGCTAATCAGAATAATGCACATAATAAGACTAACTAGAAAACTATTTAATATTAATAATAAAGTCTAACTATCTGTAGAGAGAAGTGTTATCAAAGAAATGAATGGATTTCTTTGACTGGGTTTTCCCAATTGTCCTTTGATCTATGCTTTGTCAATGACAATGTCACACATCAAACATAGCAGATCTAAAAGCCAACAATGTGTTAGTTTTGTCCATGTGGTTTAGAAAATAAAATGTTGCTGTAGTACTCTTATTATCCAAACATTTCTGACCTAACCTGGAAGATGCTTGATGCTTACAAATGTGTCTCACTGCAGCCGTCACCATGGCAACAGATTTACCACACCAGCTCATGACGTGACATGAGCCTTTAATCAATTCACTTCTCTGAATCTTTTGAGACCACAAAGACCTTTCATGAATCATTGCACAGATGTTATTTGCCTTGTGGTTATATGATAAATTATTTGTCACAGAGCTAATTAAACTGAAACCAAGCATTGAGGAGTTAGACAATAATGAGACTTGTACTAACTGTTTCGTTGAACACTGCAAAAACTCTGGAAGACATTTATTTTTTTGTTTTGCGTGTGGGGGAGGGCTTTGTGATGAAGGTGTGAGGTATGAAAAACTAATGATTGGGTGGGCGCACTGCTGTGAGTTGGAGGATGTAATTTTTGGTCTTCCATCTGACAACAATTACATAACACACCTGGTCACCTACAGTACAGCACACACACATTAGTATTTTGTAGGTACAGAAGGCACAGTGGGAATGTCTCTAGTTCAGAGCCGCAGTAATTTCCTTCTACTGTGTGTGATCGTTGTTTAAAAATATTCACATTATATTAAGCAGCACATTCACACTTATTATTGAAACATTGTGTTGTGCACGGAAAACAGCCCAGACTTCTGAGGCATTAAATAATAATCCATCAGCCCCATGGCCTTGATGCACACATTACTGATATGGTTCATTAGAAAAATTATGAACATGATGTCATAATAGCACAACTATTATGACGTAATTGTAAAATGGCCGCCGTGTGAATATGGTAATTCTTACAGCGTGGCTCTGAATGAGGTAGCCATCTATAAGAGGGTCTGTGTGGCAGTCCGTAGCTCTCGCAAACCTTTGGACCGATCAGTGTAAAATTTCCTGTGCACACTGTCACCAGGCTAATGTAGAATCACAATTCCAATTTTGTTCACATATGTTCTATACCAGGGGTCGCCAAGTAAGTTTGGCCTCTGGACGATGTTTTTATAATGTCATTAGATGGCAGGCCAGAACACAATTACTAATTTAGGACCTTGAACGTGCAACAAACCACCTTATATACAATAACAAATATATTGCTATAAAAGTTCATAAATAAAGAGGTGTAGGTGGTATAACTACAGATAGAAATGTGGCTGGAATCAAATGTTACAGGTGCGTACAGAAATGCTTATGTAATGATTTTGTGGAGGCCCCATCCTTGAATGTGGCACTTGTAGGATATTTATTTAATCAAAAAGTTTTAAAACATCTTATCCAGAGACAGTCATACTCCTTTTCGAACAAGAGCTCTTTCATGTTTCAAGGTCTCTTCTTAGAACAGAGAGAAACACTGTATTGTTTAAGGCATGTGAAACACAGTTTTGGTTTGTTTTTTAAATGTGAGAGATGTTTTTCATGCCAAAGTGCCAAAGAGGAAAGTTGACAGTGAAAACATAACATTGACAGAATGCTTGAACTTTTAGTTCATCCTACCCGGTTTCATCAATGCAAAGCCATTGCTGTCCATATCCTACATTATGTGGGATATCACGTTTGAGCAGCCGGCCCAAACCTCTGGTCATTATAATTTGGGCAGGGATGACATCCTCGGCTAGATTCTCTCAGAGCCAACCAACCGTACAATAAGGAAGCTAATGGCGGTCGAATCGGGCTGAAACCTTGCCCAAACATGGAGTCATACATCATAGGTCATACCTGTAGATGACTGGCGTCATAGACTGGCCACATGAAGTCTAAGATCCATGTGAAGCTACGCCATTATTGGACCCAGTCTTTTCTTGGTATCCTATCCTCACATCTCTCATCTCCTCCCTCTGATTTGACCAGACTTCCTAAAAAAGAAGACATGTGAGGTGCAGGCCTTCCTAAAGGCCGTCCAATTCCTAAGGCAGGACAAGGGCAAATACGAGGCCTGGGACATGTTGAACGGCAGCGACGTCAGGGTATGTTTCCATTTCTTTCTCCGTTTCTATTTTTTGTTTCCGTCTCTCGCTCCACCTCCACTTCAACCCTGCTTTGGTCTCATTTTGCATTGTCAGACTGTGTCTGTAAAATGGATAAAGCCTTGATCGTGGAATCACCTCCAAAACATCCCCAAATCAACAAACAGATGTTCAGTTGGCCAGGCCAAAAACCTTTGTACGGAGACCAAAGTTTCAATTTTTAAACCATGTGGCAATGGAGAGCGCTTCGTTAGCTCTTGATAGGCTAATATGAGTCTGTCTGTGGAGGGTTTTGGGTGAGTGAAAAAGGTTTGTGTATACATCAAAGGCATGGCTCATGTATTCCACTTTCAGGCTCTGTGTTATGTTTGCCAGAGGGAGTGAGCAATAGTGCTTTATTTTGTCGTTGTCGGTAGAAACCTTGTATGTCCAAAACCGTTTTCAGAGAAGGGAAAAAATAGCCTTTTGTTCCAATGGATCTAGTGTAGTTATTATTTAGTCACAAGCTCTTGACCAAAGCATAGCGGAAATAACTTTCATGAAAACAATAGTTTTCTGCCCGATTAGTGAGAAAAGACAGGAGAAACGGGGGATGGTGCTGTACCCCACAATCCTCCTCTCTATTCCCTTTAAAGGTGATGTAGGAATCTGAGCCGTTAATGATGTAATGGTATAATTAGTCTATTGTTGAGCTGTGTGTGCTGTGCTCACATGGGGTTTATTATAAATGGGTAGGGTTGACAGGAAGTTCAACTAGCTACAGGAAACCACTGCTAATTCTGACAGGAGGCTGCCATTGTCTCATCTCACCTACAGTACATACCTCTGCACACATATATAAGTACACATGCACTGGCACTCACATGCGCACACTTGTTCATGTGTACCCTTGCATACTGTATATCAGTGATGTATGGAGACATGCACGCACGCATGCACACACACAGATGCACACACACACACACACACACACACACACACACACACACACACACACACACACACACACACACACACACACACACACACGCATCGACTTATTCTGGCTTTTAGGCATGTAAGTGTGAGTACATATCATATATATGCATACACACACACACACACACACACGTCAGAGGTAAAAACTCAATGGAATGAAAGTAATGTTGGCAGCAGAGACACAGCAGACAGGAGTTTCACTGTGTGGTTTCACTATGTTATTTATAACCAATGCCTGCAGTGTCACAAACCTATAACATCATATCTGAGGCTACTGCTATTCACTCATGTCATACACATATTTATCTATGTACGTGTGTGTGTGTGTGTGTGTGTGTGTGTGTGTGTGTGTGTGTGTGTGTGTGTGTGTGTGTGTGTTTTCAGGTGATGGCCAACCTAGTGATGGAACCGCTGCTGCCATACCTGGAGAAGGACATGTTACCTCGCCTCAAAGCTAAGAAGACAGAGAAGAAGAGAGTGTGGTTTGCTGTGAGTCAAGTTGATTATTGATTATTATTGATATCTACTGTTTCCGGTACATAGCATTTGTTTACATTTTTTATGTATTGACCGCACTTTTCTTATATTGTTTAGTTTTTTATGCTTATGGTTATTGTACTTGTGCAGAGGACCACAATGGAAATAAGCCCTTGGGCTTTATTGCTTTTTTTCAATCTTCGGTGATGCTACTTGACTGTATGTCTGGAAGTGCTATTGGGCTGTTTTTATGTGATATATTGCCAAATAAAATCTAGCTATCATCAATCAATCAATCAATCAATCCCTATTGTGGGCATGTCATAATTGGCAAATATTCGCCAAAAATGTCAGATCTACAAGTTCACAAAGCATCGCAACACAACACATTTAGAGCTTGTAGATCGGAGACAAAAGCGCTTTGTGGTCATCTTTGTTGTCCTCATAATATGTAATATGAGCCAGTGTACTGACACTGACAGTCTACTGTACATGGCCTATTGTTATCATGTTCATCGTCTTTATATTGTCATAAACCATGTGACCCACAAACACCCACCCAATCTAGTGCACATAAACACACGCACACACAAACGAACGCATGCACACACACACACCACACACACATTTAAAGACATTCATATAATCGAGTAGAAGGGATTGGGTTTCCCTAGCATAAAATCAAGTGAATTATTAAATTGAATCAAGCCAATCCCTCCCTTCCGTCAGACGGTGGAGGCAGCGTACATCCTGGTGCAGGAGTGTCTGTTGGAGGGACTGTCAGCGCTGAAGGAGGAGTGTCGTACCTCAGCCCGCCAACAGGAGGTGCTGATCCACTCTGACATGGACCAGATCCTCAGCTCAAGAGTCACTCTGGAGAACAAGCTCCGAGGTAATGTGCTACATGTCAATACCATTCCTTTTCCCTTGACACATTTGTGGTGGTTTCCCTTTAATGGGAAATCATGACTTTCAATCTTACCGCTATGTATTTGTTGTTGAGCCAACGTTTCATTTATAGCTGTAAAACTGAGCCGAAGTTGTGCTGGAAAGTTGACCCCATGTGAAGTCACTCGGGTACAATCAGCGAATGTGAAAACTGCAACCCTTGCTTCCATTTTTTTGGCTGCTACCTTGACTGTTTGCTGTGTTTTGGGCAAAAATCGTGATCTTGACTGCAGAAATTTGTAATCAGTAGAAGGGATGGTGGTCGTATACTAGTGCCAGGCTGATGCTTGCTCGCAGAATGCATCATGGGAATTTTACTCTGTCAATGGGTAGTATCATAAATATTGTTGTTTCTACAGATAATGGTAATCTTCAACAATAACCTGAAATTCACGCCAACAAGTATTTCCTTTAAGCTACGAACGATAAACTAACTGTATAAATGTCTTCGAGTCCCTAATGTAAAATACAGATAGTACACTGCACCAAATTACTGTTTTCGCCATCAAGATTGTCCAAACTTGTCCCAACTTTACAATTATCTGCATCTGGTTGACTCATTCTCTCATATGCCTCAGGTTTAGGTTGTAGTCAGTGGATCTGATTACTGTGGGCTTAAAATGTTGGCGCTTCTCTGTTATTACTGGTGGCCTGCGTCTCTGCGATGTGACTATAATGCCAATGCAATTCAACAGTTCTCATGAGAAATTACTGCAAATTAATCATGAGATGAAATCGTGATTTGAATTTGATTCATCGTGCAGCCCTGCAATGAAGGCGATAATGTCAACAGATTTTCCAGGGCTCTTTATGTTACCGATGAAGGTGATGTTTCCCATCTGCCTTGATTCAGAGAGCCTACTTAGAATCAATACCTTTATCAGCCAAATGCCTCTCAGTCTCATTGCTGTCAAGTGTCAGGACTGGCTACATTCCACCGTGATAACTGCATGCGAATGAGACTGCCTCTGGATAATTGGTGGTGCACAGCAGCTTAGAGGCTGTTTAGACGAGAAGATTCAGTAAGCTAAGCATTGTAATGTACAGGCAACCCATCATGTATTTATGACACGTGTGTCATAAATGTCACATACGGTATGTGTGTCACTATTATATGGCAGAACAAAAGCATGTTAGGCTAAGCTTCCAAGATGTATCGGAAGAGTCTAGGTGCTAATTTGTTGACACCTAAGGAACAAAGTGAAAGTCCAGAAAGTGATTTTGGAATGTTTTATGAGCATTTTGTTATCATGTACAACAGTGGTTACCAAATATTTTCACTTGAAACCAAAAAGATACATTTGGTGTCTCCCCGGGACCGAAATGTACAAAAATACATTATTAATGAATCACTTATTAAAAAAATAGTGAAAATAGACAATCTGCAACCTACAATCTACACAATCTACAACTACAACTTCACAACATTGTAGAGCTTGTAGATCTTCTATTTTCACTATTTGTTCTTTTTAATACATTCTTTCGAACATTATTGAAAATGGGATATTTACCCACGATCCATAAAACTGTGTCCGCAACCCAAAAATGGGTTCTGACCCATTGTTTTCACCGTGACTAATCTGTGCCTTTTTGTGCTTGAATATCATGATGGGTAGATTCACAGTGTCCTCACAGTATGTCAATGTGCTGCAGTGATAACATCACAGTTAGGAGACTTATGTTCCCACACAACAGCAGTCAGTGAGAAAACAAACACAATTCAACACTTAGGCCTCGTCAGCGTTTCCACAGTACACATTTGAGAGTCATTCAGTCTGTGTGTGCGTGAGCGTGTGCGTGTGTGTGCGAGAGAGAGAGAGAGAGAGAGAGAGAGAGAGAGAGAGGCTTAACTATGTTTTGGGCATGTATTTTCTTCTGTGCGTGCGTGCGTGCGTGCGTGCGTGCGTGCGTGTTTTGTTAGTTACGTGTGTGTCTGTGATATAATTAGTTTGGGTCTGGCAGAGATGCCTGGACCAGACTCAGGCTGTTTACTTGGGCGTGGGCTTTTTGTGATTCTGTATTTGTGTTTTTGTGGTTCAGTAGATGAGTTAAATCCCCTACATAAGCCTTTTATTCACTCAGCTTTGACACAAATACCTGGATTATAATGATACAGACTTTCTATGGATTATACTCTTAGCAAACTCGATTTTTTTCGCCCCCTCACTGTGTTTATTTCAGCCTCAAATAACACTTTTTCATATTTCAACATACGGTATCCCCATTTTTCAGCAAGGTTCTGTACTTTGGATCATATACAGATTAGATCATATACAGTATACAGATGTAGTAAATCTGTGTAAGATAGATAATCAAGGCGTCTACACAATTGCTCCAAAAGAGCTGCTCTGTGGCCAATAGTAGAAGACTGTGGTTGAATCGGGATGATTCGGGAAGCTCATAGAGGTGTATGGACAACCTTATGAACAATGGTGCTGTGAAAGAGTAAACAGAGAATAAAGCACACACATCCACAGTTAAAAGCCAGGTGTAGGGATGGGCAGAGACAAATAGTAAGAAAAAAATGAATCCACACCGAAGGTGATGTTTCAAGCCAACGTGGCCTTTGGAGCTGGATCCAGTGTGCTATGAAAGAGTACTCATGCTCAGTACTCAATAAATGAAGTTTAAAAGTTGCAATTCATATGTTTCATGAGCTTCAGACAGGGCTACTTGTCAACCAGTAGGTGTGCAAACCGACACCAGGGTCAAAATTTCTCAATAGAAGTGAAGGGAGACCACCTCCAACCACTGCAGAAAGTGCAGATGTGCTAGTTATAGTTGTATATACTCCACCATACAGATTGGTCACTTGTAATGTTTTATTCATTCTTTCAAATAAGTTTTGATTGCAGGTTTAAACTAGAAGTAGTTCGTCCTACATTATGAATAATTGGCATTGTATAATTGCATAATTTACTCTGTGAAAGTATATAAATACACTCAGGCTAATGTGTGCCTGGGGATATTATTATGCATATCTATTTACCATTGTAGATGTACATTATCTATGGTAAATGCCTCATTAGCACAGCTTTGTTAGAGTAGTAGAGCTAGCACAGCAACTCTATTTATAAAACATTCATCAAAACAAGGTTAAAAAGTGCTTTACATAAAACTGAAAAATTATAATACAATCAGCAACAGAATAAAAAAAGGGAATCTCGTTGATTGTGTGCCAATGTGCAAGCATTGGCAAATTTGGACTACTATCTATGCTTGCACAGTGGCATACCCATGGGTCTGGGCACACCTAATTCTAACACCGCCATTATTCATTTGATTTGCTTCAGCTGCATTGCTAGCCTGCCATGTTTTAGCCTAGTTGTGTGTATGTAGGGTATCATGGCCCTTTAGAAATAGCTCTGCCTCCTTCGTGTCATACATCTGCATCAGAAGTATTGTAGCCAATGGATGCCGGGGTGGCAGATGTGTTAATTTCCATGTTGTCTTGCAGGGTGTGGGCAGTGCCAGTTTCCTGGTGTGTAGTTCGCTTGATTTAAGTCGGAGTGGTTGGCCTACTGTAAGAAAACTACAAACAAAATGCCTGTCAAGTGAGGTCAACCACGGCGCTTCTTTCCTATTAGATGACGCCCTAGCGAGGATTTGCGTTGTTAGACAGTCCAGCCTTACTCCCTGTTTGGGCAGTGTATGACACAGTACAGCACTGCAAAATCTAGTAGTCCAGATTTCTAGAGTAATCCAGAGTATTGAAGCGTGGTTAGCTAGTAGATTGATTCTTTTCAACGTAAACCATATTTTATACTTAAGCTATTTGAAAATAGCCGATCTAGAAGGCTATTTTTGAAGAATTTAGAAAAATCTTGGAAAATTGTGAAAAAGTTTGAATAATTTAGCAAAAAATAGGGACACCAGGGTTAATGTGGTTAAACAGTCCAGAGCAAATTCTTAATGCCCCCCCCCCCCCCTCCCTCCTGTAGCTAGTGTGTCAGAGCCAGCGGAGAAGTTCTGTTCTGAGAGCATCCAGCCCTACCTCGCCTCTGTCCTGGACGAGCTGATGGCGCCAATCAGCTCTGGGTTCGGGGAGGCGCGGCATCTGAGTGACAGCATGATGGACCAACTGTGCAAGGACTTTGAGGAAGTGGGCGGGGTTACAGATAACCTAAAGAAGGTATGTTTGTTCTTAGGTCCTTGTTTTCCTTTCTCCACTCCCCAGAGACACCGTTCCCTCAAACCGTGCACTCTTTCCTTCCTTCCTCTCTGGTCTCCCTCTCCTCCCTTGTTTTTACTCTCCTTCGCTTGCCCTATCCCTCTCCTCTCTACATGCTTTGAGTCATTTCATACTTTACTGGTCAAGTGGAACTTGAGCGTAGCCAATGATAAGTCTATTGAGCTTCAAAAGCAGTGATCTCCTGCTCTCCCTCTGTCTCTCTCTCCATCTCTCTCTCTCTTTCTACCTCTGCAGTCCTTGGTCAAGATGGCGAGGCCTGACCTGTTGAGCGGTTACCAGAAAATCAGTTCTCTACAGGAGAAACTCCATCACCTGCAGGAGCGTTTTGGGTACTCAAACATCACCAGTTTGATCCACTGTGCACAGATAGACCTACAGCAGGTACAGATCCCCCACCAACGCCCTCACACATGCACGCACGCACTCACGCATGCACGCACACACACTGTACACACACAAGAGTCTCTTTGAAGCTGCCTGACTTGCACACATACAAAATACAAAAAACATAATTCTGCCATGGTCTAGAATTTGCTCACACGCACGCACACACGCAAACATTTATTCCATTCACTCACCAAGTGGCCCAGTGACATTTTCCACACATCATTACCCATCAGTTAGCTTTGCACCATTTTCACACAACTACACAAATGTGTCTGCTGCTCTCAGCTACAGTGACTGTGTGGGCTGTGGAAGTGTCGGATTCAATGATTCCACTAACCGCTTTATAATGCAAGTGACTTTATGTGCCCAGCATTTTCCCTACCATTATATTCAGTGAGTAGCTTATTGTCACAACACTATGACTGGGGCTGTTAATGATGTCATTTGATAAACACATTTGTATAGCTTAGTGTTTCTCAACGTACAGAGAAGTACATAAAGAGATGTTTGGTGGGCGCTGAGGTTCTCTTGGAGGGGGAGGCTTGATACTGACTATGATGGTTAGTACCATGTCAGTATTATGGGCAGTATCATTCATGTCAGTATCATGGTCAGTTGCGTTCCAGTTCAAAGATTTTGCGTTCCACTTAAAAAAAAATATGTTCCACAACAAAAACTGTTGCATTCCACTTCAAAGATGTATCGTTCCACTTTAAAAAAAAGTGTTCATGTCAAGTTCCACTTCTAGAATGTATTGTTCCACTTCAATATATATGCGTGTGCGTGTGGTGATGAGTGCTGACCAAAACCGACTCACTTGGATTGCAAAATAACTTAAATTGTTTCTCTTTTATTGGGTGTAAACTTAACAAGAGGTAGGTAGGGGGAAATTTTAACAAAGGATTGGGGTATTTCAATAACAAGCTTTTGAGTCCATGAAAAGCCCCTTTGTGCCTAGGGAAGAGAATAGAAACTACAATTAGTTCTCTTAAGTCTTAATCAAGCCATTAATGTTGGAGTGTGTATTGTTTACCGCCCGAGCCTGCGTCCATTCACCAAGGGAGTGAGTTTCATCCGAGGCGAGGTTCAGCAAACATTTGCAGGGCTGGGCTGATCAGGGCTGTCACCACTCTGGCAATCAGACCCCAGGTGTCATCATATCAAGTTGAGCGAGAACGTAAACAGGCACATACCTTCCTTCCACTACTTGCCCCAGTGCTCTGCACTGTCTTTGGATCGAGCTGGGACATTTAACTGGACTTTAAATCCTCTCTTTGTGTTTGGTTCAGTTGATGACAAATGCAGCCTACACGTTTGAGCAGCTGATGACCAAGGCTATCCAGGATAACCCAGACAATGCGGGCTCTGCCATAGAGAAGGCCAAACACAGGGTGCTCAAGGTCAGACCCAGTGCCGATATTCTGTATTCCATCATACACTGTTGTAAAGAGAAACAATGCATTGGAAAATACCAAAATATGTTAACTGATGCTGTTTCAACTCTGTGCCCTGTAGCAATATGACTATGATAGCAGTACAGTGAGGAAGAGGATCGTTCAGGAGGCTCTAGTTTCTATCACCCTGCCCCACATCAAGAAGAACCTTGCTCCCACCTGCAGGACTGTGAGTCACAATACACACATACATGTGTACACGTACACGTACACACACACACACACACACACACACACACACACACACACACACACACACACACACACACACACACACACACACACACACACAGTGTCAGTAACACAAACAAGAAAACCTCTAGTGGACACATATGTCTTTTTTTCTCTGGATAGGCTCTTGAGGGTCTTGAGCAGTTCATCTATGCTGACCATTCCAACTTTGTCCATGTGGAGAACATTTACGAGGGCATCCTACTGCAGACCCTCGACAAGGAAATCACCAAAGGTATAATAACACAAACAACAAAAATAATATTCCATAACAATAAGTGCCAAAACACTGTGGGTCACAGATAGAACTAAATCTCTTCCTCTTTCCATTTTCTTGTCTTTCAGTGGTGAAAGAGGCAGCCAGCCTGAAGAAACACAACCTGTTCACAGACAGCAGAGACCTCCTAAGCCAGTCCAGCCGCTCAAGCCTCTCCTCACCGTCTGTGTCCACCCCAGGTAGCCCAGTCAGAGGCCTGGCATCCTCGCCATCCTCCCCTAGACCCTCTCCTCTGGTGACTAATGGCCTGTCTCCAGTTGAGAGTCGAGACAGTCTCGCAGTGGAGGAACAGCAGGCAGCAGGTCAAGCCGAGGCGGGCTCAGCGCTTGCTGTGGTGCCCATTGTTGCTGAAGCAGGGAAGTCTGAAGAAGCAGAGGTCTCTCAAAGTGCCAGTGTCAGCTCCCCTGAGCAGCAACCAGCATCTGTTGAGAATGCAGCAGAGGTCAGCACGGTTCATGTTGCTTCAGTGCAAGAGGACATTTCTGCAGCGCCCTTAGCAGCGCCCTTAGCAGCGCCCTTAGCAGCGCCCTTAGCAGATGCTTTGATGGAAGAGGAAACTGCAGCCGTTGAACCTGAAAAAGAAGATGCAGGTGTTGAACCAGCGAAAGTAGAGGCAGATGTTGAAGCTGAGAAAGAAAATGCCGGTGTTGAACCAGCGAAAACAGAGGCAGCTATTGAACCTGAGAAAGCTGAGGCAGGTGTTGAACCTAAGAAAGCAGAGGCTGGTGTTGAACCTGAGAAAGTAGGGACCAGTGTTGAACCGGAGAAAACTGAGGCAGGTGTTGAACCTGAGAAAACTGACAAAGCTGAGGAAGCAGAGGCAGATGTTGAACCTGAGAAAATAGAGGACGGTGTTGAACCTGAGAAAGCAGCGGCAGCTTTTGAGACGGAGAAAACTGAGGCAACCGTTGAACCAGAAACTCAGAGCACCAGTGCCCCAATCCCAGTAGTAACAGCATTGTTGCAAATTCCCAGTGCTGTAGAAAGTGTGGCGGAAAAGGCAGACGCACAAAAACCAGAAGCACCACAGATTGGCGCCTCTGTCTCAAGCCTTGATCCTGCTCCTGTTCCATCCTCTGCCCCAGAGCCTGCAGGTGAACCAGTGCCTGTAGACAAATTAGCAGAAGGCATGGACTCCCTAACAGTAACTGTCACTGAGGGAGATGCTGTAAGTGCACAAGATCCAGTAATTGATGCAGAGGCTCCCTCTAGTGGCGGAGAACCTGTAAGTGTGTCCAGTAATGCCAGCCTTGATCCAAAGGCAGAAGATGCTGAGCCGGGGACCACCTCATCTTCCCTGAATGTGTCAATGGGAGTCGAATCCCCTCGGTCAGTGTCCAGGTCAGAGTCCATGGAGGGACACAAAGCACAGAGCAGCGAAGATGAAGGGTCAACAACCTCCGACCTCTTGGAGGATGAGGCCAATGCCAGCGAATCGCCCGTGAGCTCAGACGAGCATCCTGCTGACGCGTCGGAAGAAGCATCTGTAACCCCTTGCAACGACCCTTCTGCTCCAGAAGTGACAGAGGTCACGGCAGATGCTAACCACAACATAGCGTCGTCCACCAGCATGAGCTTGGAGTCCTCAGTGGCAGCATCAGCTCCCCCTGCATCAGTAGCCCCCACTGAGCCTGGTGAAGACAGCGCTAAGAGCACGCCACTGGACTCTATCAGGGCAATCCGCGACCTGGTGGAGGAAGTGATTGAGGTGGAGGAACTAGTGAAGCGTTACCCTAGTGGAGTTCCTGTGGACAAATAGAGGGACTAACTACAATGACACATGGGCACATTTGTGACACAGAAGAGATACTTTTCTCTCTGCGGGAGTAGGACAGTGGGACAAAATCCATCCATCCAGCCATCCATCCATTCATGAATAACACAGTGAGGTGTAATGGACAGTAGACAGTACATTTTTTTAAAGATGTACTGTAAGTGTTGACAAATTACCTACCTAATTGAACTGCATTAAACTAGACAAATAAGACAAGAAAGAATATTGGCTGCTGAGAGAATATTGAACTGTTACTAGAGCTTCCATAACACTCAAATGTATACAGTACATTATGCATGAAATGAATGTAAATAATTAATACAAATCATTTATACAAATCATCTCTATGGCATTTAAGTAGGGCATGGCTAACGAGAGATGGGTTTCTCAAAACCATCTGCTATTTTCGGCATTCGACACACCGTCGTACAACAGAGCATAAATTAAGCATAGAACGTGAATTACTCCTTAGTAAGACCAAGATTGGGGCTGTGTATATTTTTGATGTGTGCTTTATCTACATAATTGAAATTTCATTATAGGACTTTTGATATTGTACTCTGGGTTTAAAAAAAAGACAGATAAAATAGTAAAATACATGTACTTTAAACAGAAATGACAGGTCTGTCTACAGTTCCTTTTGTAATCATATGCAAATCCCTGCACCATTTGAGGTGTTTGTGTGAGTATCACTGCCAAATACATGTTACTACTAGATGTTTAGTTGAAGGGTTTTTATCAGATTTTATTTCAGATTTTATGTGACAATCTTGTGACTAACTGAAGGATTATAACTTTTTATACCACTATGATCTCACAAAACACAAGTAGCAAGTAGTCGATCAAGTGCCTTAAGATGCCTCTGTGAGCTTGTTTCACATGGAGATTTAATTGCCTTAAACCTTGCTTCCTAGATGAAGGATGGCAGACCTTTTCATTATGGTTACGGTTGCCATAGAGACCGAGACTGGTACCCTGTCTGTGTACAGTATACATGTTCTGGTATTTCAGCACTACCAAGTACCTCTGCTCATCTCTACACACTACACAGTACAAAAAGTACAGGAAGCTACAAGCTACATGTATATTGATGTGAGTGATAAGGTGGGGAGGAAAGCTGTAGCCTGTGGCTAGCCATTTTCCTCAGATGAAGTGTTTTAAATGGAAATAATCATAAAATGGAGTTCAAATGCCCTCACACTACTGTTACTGTATGAGATGCCAGTCGTCCACTGTGTTAGGAAAACACTAATAATAAATACTTTTATTTGAGAATAAAATAAGTATGGCATGTGTTCATATTCATTCACAGTATACTTTCTTTTCCCTCTTGACAGAATCCCGTTTAGACGTTTGTATGCACAGTGCAACTAAATTTGTATGCAGTCTGAGATGTTTATTAAAGGTTCGATGACATTCATTTTCAAATTTTTTATTTTTTATGTTTTTTTGGGGGTTTTATGACCTCAATTACACCCAAAAAATCTGAACTTTGAACATTCAGTGGATTTTCTGTGGTCTGGGGTTTTCTGAATAATTAGGCTGAAAAGTAATCTGAGCTTGGCCCTTCGACAGTGAGGTCACAGTCGATTAATCCCGCCCACTCTCCTCCTCGCCCCTCCCCTTCCCTATCCTTTCCTTTGGGGGGGGGGCGGAGCAGAGGCGATGATTGACAGGCAAAATCCCTCACCAGCGACACCCGCAGGCAAAGATTTCTTTTTTCATTGCAGTTGAAAAGGCTTTAGAAATGTGAGACAAAAACACCTACAGTGAATCACTGGAGTGGAATTTTCAGTTAAAACTTTTTGTACACGTTTGAAGGACCAGGACAAAGACTCTGAATGTGGTGTAAACATGAATGTCATGATACCTTTAAATACATTGCACCACAAGAAAAGGCTATTCAATATTTTTAATAGGCCAGAGGTGTTCCAGGCACATGAAAGACATAACCAAATAACAGTGTTGATATGCAAAAAGCTGAATTCCTAAGCATTTGTTCACATTTGTTTTCTACCGTAACGGGAAAACATTATAGGCCGTCAGTATTACTTCAAATACAGTATTACTTTTCAAACAATAAAAGTTAGATTTTCTTCCAGTGCCAAGCTACCTTAAAGTTTATTCCAGTGTTACCTCCTAGGCCGTTTTAAGAATAAATAACAAACATGTTCAAATGCAAAGCACTTTAGCCATTGAATCTTTGACATCAGGTTTGACCCAAGAGATTGCAACGATACACGATACATCTGATTCTATAGTCAGGACACAATCACCTTTAGCATCCTTGAGAATAATACATTTACTCTGTCCCGACTGGTAAATCAGGCCTTTGTTGTTCAGTTTACACTGCCTCAGAATGGTGCTAGTTTCATTAAATGAAGAGGTTCAGGTGGTCAAATTAAACATTCTTTAATGTAATGTAAGCTACTCATACATAGGGAATGAATTAATTATGAAACTTTGGACCCCTAGTTTTAAAACAATAAATTAGCATAAGCACACATAATGTGTTCCCTTGTATTACATCGTCAACATTGAGATATTATGTACATATAATAATTATAATAAGATCTAAAGTGAACAGTGAGACTTGAGTCTTGATATAGAACAATTCCCCACCAATATCAAGCGGGTACTAGACATGGCAGCCATATTGTCACAGCCAAGCTTACAATTTTTGCTATTTGGTCATATGAAGAAGTATGTAGGGCTTAAGTGGTTAATAATAGTATCATTGGTAACACCTGTGCATTTGTAACATTACACAACTATTTATGTCAATATGGCTGCCGTGAAAAGGGTCTCTTCTGTTTTCATATTCCAAAAGTAAATGTGGGACAGCAGTTGGACTTACATTGCACTTAGAGAGAGAGAAGAAACATCTAGCAGAGGTGAGCACATACATACAGGCAGCAGCGTTGATGACATTCCTTCAGTATATCCATTCGACACAGCTTTGATAGCACACAGTAGATATACAAGAAAAGGCTGCAGTCTAATGACTATGCTATGCACCAGCATGTGTTGTTCACTGCATTTGGGTATGTACGCGTTGCACGTGTGTTCTTGTACATTTCGCTGCTGTCGGGCAGAAACCTTGCATCTCCAATTTTCATCTTTTTCTTTTAATTAAAATGTATGCCCTAGGCCTTTTTTGGGGCTTATAATGACACGGCAATGGTAGGGACACCAGGTTGAATGTTGTAAAGTCTGTCTGTAGGTTTTATCAATATTTAACCAATGAAAATTGTTAACAAGAGCTTGTGACTAAATAATAAAAACATTGGATCCATTGGAACACAGTTTCTATTTTTCCATTTCCGTTTTGAACATACAAGGTTTCCGCCCAACAACAGCAATGATTTGCATCACCAGTAGCTCCAGGGTTAGGAGGAGGATGCATGGAAGTTGTAGAAGAACTGTTCTTCAGGGCGAAAACCATAAGCTGTGGTGGGCCGGCCTCCTGAGGTAGGACCTGTGGGAATGAAGTGCTCATGCATACTGGAGGAGAGAAGAGAGAGGAACGGACAAACATGGACACAAACATGGACAAAAACACAATATTACATACAAACATAAGAATACTTGTGGCTAATTGATACCTTATTGAACCGACCATGGCACTTGACAGAAGTAATTGATTTTTCAACTGAATTGTTTAAATAAGTTGAATTGGTCAAATACTGCAGTTTGAGTTTAAATACGTTTAAATATGGTGCGGACAATGGCCTAGTGGGCACGTACGGATGCCTGACAGCGAGTCCCGGGTGAAAGCACTTTTGGAGATGCGCTCTACAGAGGACCCTCATCACAATTCCATTCCAATTTGGGGTTGATTGGATGTTCATGATGTACGGAATTGGCCCCTCCCACTAATTTTGGAAGCCAATTACAGTAAAAAAAATTAAACAAAAGTATGGCTCATTGTCACATGACTCCCAAGATCATTTAGGTACAATCATCATTTGTACCTAATTTACTGTAGTGACATTTGTTGCATTTTTGACTATGAGTCTATGTCTACGTTAAATTGCTTTTGGCTCTGCGTTGAATGTTTAGAGGCCTCTGAATGTGTGATAAAAATGTGGGGTCAATAGGAAGATGTGTTTATGATTTTTGGTATTTTATAAAATAGGCCAAACCTGCAAACTTTGGAAGGCAATAGCCAATCTGTTATGTGACAAGTCACTAGGTGGAGCTCTTACCCTACGCATCTCCTTAAAGCACCCCCGCCGCGCAAAAGCCTCACAGCCTACTCACTACAATAGCAGACAAATAAAAGCCCATAAAAAAGTTAATGTAATATTCATCTGCCCTAATGCAGGCATTTGACATCAACAACGAGTCTGTGAATTACAGAGTACTTATGGCTAGAGGGGTAAACAGCGTGGCAGCCAAGCCATAAAAACCAGTGATATGTCATAACAGAACTACATGATGGGCTGGAGGCACACGGCCAAACTCGGAGAACCTGGTTGCCCTCCGCCCAACAACCGGGGCCTGTTGAGGGATGATAAAGGGCCTGTATCGACACCGTATAAATCAGTTACCATGGGGATATGGATGCAGGGAGGGGGAACGGCTGGCCAATTTCACGCTCCATCTTCTGTCCAGCTGCTGAGAGTATTTGTGCGTGGGGTCAACGAGACAGGCCCGGCCACCTTGTCAGGTTAGACTGCAAGTGAGACGGCAGCTGGAACGATGGATAAACTGGGCTTTGATGGATGACAGCACATCTCTCTGCTACCTGCGGCCCTTCCTCTGTCTCCATTATTCCCTCTTTCAAGCTGAATTTATACTTATTAAGATGTGATGCATTGTATTGTTGCTTTAAAAAAAGCAGTTATTTTAGGCGAGCAACACCGTTGTGCGACAAAGTATAAATCAGGCTTTACTCTTTTTTTCTCAGTATGAGCTGGACGGCTCGACGCTCCAGTCCCAGCCTTCTAAAATACGAGCTGTTTGCTTTGCCCCTGCAAGCGGCCATAATGACGTGTTGTTTTTAGCCAAATCACTTCCAGCGATCAGTTACGCAGCTCGCAGCACCCCCCCTTCTCTCCTCTCTTCCTCCTTTGCCTATATGCTCCTTATGCCCCCCTCTTCTCCCTTCCCCTCCACCACCTCTCCTCCCTCCCTGGGCAGAAATATGTCTTTTTCCTCTCCGCACGCTACGGCTGTCAGAGGGGATTTGAGAGCCGGGCTAAAGGAGGCTGGGAGGAACAGTGGAGCTCTGAGTCACACCATCCGCCTGCCTCTCTTGCCTGCCCGTGTCTGTAGCTGGCTGCCTGTCTGACCGGACTGACTGACTACACCCTAGTCCTCCTGGTGGGAGGACACAGCTGGACCCCAGGCGTCTCCTCCTAGCCCATTATGTACCAAACTTCTCAAACCTGGAATCTTGGTCGAGGACCAAATGTTTAATTGGGGCACTTTGATGATCGTAAAAGAACAAACAATTTGGTCATTTGTAAAGGAAAGAAAAAGGACTGATAGTTTAGAAGGATACAGAGAAACTTTGGAAGGATACAGAGAAAGTAATTATAGCGGCGACTGCGTCAGCATGTCTCCGCTGAGCGGTGTGACACATAGCAGCTCTGTACAACCCACCAGAGGAGTAACCTGGTAGCTGTCCCATCAAACCTGCAAATCAACTTGTCTGCCACCTCACCTCGTTCAGGTCATGTGTCCGTGTGTCTTGCGTGACAGTCCAACAGCGGGAGGTGGGACTGTGTCCGGGTCATTAAGACAAAGGGCCCCAGTGTTCCCACAAATGCCAGTTTGGCCCCTGAGGGCCCCCAGCAGAGGGTGGTAGGGGGAGACGTGGGGACACGTTCTATTCCACAGAGAGAGAGTTGCTTGGTAGTGAACAGGAAGGGAATCGGGCCCTTTTTCCTCCTTTGGCGTGACCCTTCAGCCCCCCTGCGTCTGTCTCCCCCAGACCCCGGGGCCTGGCCCTGCTTTGATCTCTGTCCGCTGTCACAGCTCGGGTTACAGCTAACCAACACACCATTGCTGTTAAAGAACCACTCCGCTGTCACAGCTCGGGTTACAGCTAACCAACACACCATCGCTGTTAAAGAACCACATCTCACCCAGTGCCACCCCTCCCACACCCACTCTCTCTACCTCTCTCACCTGATTGCAACAGTTCGGTTTTTACCTCGTTCCTTTCTTTTCGCCGTCCACCACTAATGCTTATTGGATCACTGATTTGATTCATTGATATATAAAAAACAAAAAAGATGATCAAAAAACATGCTTCAAGATTATTCAATTAATCCAAAAAGTAATCGAGTAATTGCTGAGAAAATAATCGATAGTTACAGCGCAACTCATTGTTTCACCCCATACTTGTGTTAGGATTCAGAACTCCTCTCCTAACCTGCCTACCCGTCTGTGTAGCGTGTCCCTCTATTAGAACCTGTCTGTGTAGCATGTCCCTCTATAGGCGGCTTTCCATATACATGGACTTACCTAGCCCCACCCCACACCGCCCACCACAGCGACGGTTTCCACTACAATGAAGTGGGTAGAGTGGTGTGTAAGTGGTACTAAACTGGTGCCTAAAAAGTACCCAGTCTTGGGTAGGTCTGAGCTGGGCTAAGCGGGGCTAAAGCTGTGCTGCTACTGATTGGTCGGCTCACAGCTGTGTCTGTCCACTCAGGTCTCTGTAGAATGTAAACACTACGGTAGCAGTGTTGCCATGTCCACTTATTATAAGCGACATTGGGCTTATTTTTCTGTAAAGTTGCTTGTAAATATTGGTAGTACTTTTACTCCACTACAATTATCTGAAAACGTATTAGTTACTAGTTACTAGTTACTTTTCAGATATAAATGATCACATTATAAAACATACATTAACCACTTAAGCCCTATTTTATACCTAGGCTATTTGAAAATAGCCGATCTACAAGCTCACAACGCATCGCATCATTGTAGATCTGCTATTTTCAAACATTTTAGTACTTACTTTTGGTACCTTAATTACATTTTGATACCAATAGTTTTTGTACTTTTACTCAAGTAATTCCAGACTTTCTCTTGTAGAGTGCTTCTACATTGCAGTATTGATACTTTTACTTAAGTAAAACATTTGAGTACTTTTTCCACCACAGCTTGTTTCTAAAATGTAGTTGATTATTTGGGGCTTGTTTCCATATGTTGTTGAAACCAGTGGTTCTTAAACATTTTCATGTCAAGGACCCCCAAATTAATATGTATTTGTCAACATTATATATGTATATATATTTTTTTTAATAGCAGATGCACACACTCACAATGCGTCGCATCGCTACGCGTTGTGAGTTTGTAGATCTGCTATTTTCAAATAGCTGTAGATAGTCGCTTCTTGTGGGATTGTTTTCATAGACCTGATTCTGCTAAACCTGGCAACAATGAATGTGCGACGATACACGCTAATAATGTTTTTTATATAAGTGATGGCAACGTGTTTAGACACCACACAGGTCTTCCCAACAATAGCGAAGATTAAAGTCAGGGTGAACATGGCCAAATAATAACTTAAGAGCCAAACTAGCTCTGAGGAAGCACGCTAGCATTTAGGCTAACCCTGTAGCCTGAGGCTAAGTTGGTGTGTTAAAGAAAGGGGCGTTGATTTCCTTCGGGAGGGGAGGGGAGGGTGGGGATTTTGCGAGTGGGGACTTTTGTGCAATGGAAACGCAAGACATTTTGAAGCGGTGCGGTGCGGTTCTGGACTGTACTGGACAGTGTCGTGCTTAAGCTGTGATGGAAAAGGGGCCTATTAGAACCTGTCTGTGTAGCATGTCCCTCTATTAGAACCCATGCACTTCTCTTTCCAGTCGTTCGGTGCGACATGGCGACCCTTAAGCCGACCAAAATGCTTCTGGGAAATTCGCCTCATTCAGGTGCCCTCTCAAATGACCCAAACTTGAGACATTTTATATAGCCGGTATGAAATTGCTCGTTATGATATTCATACGAATAACAGGGATTGTATCAAGTCCATTTTAAAAGGTCCCATTCACACCATGTTTCACACGTAGTTTAAAATAAGCGGCAGAGCTGGCTTTGATTATTGTGTTAACCTGGATCACTCAGGAGTACACTGGCCAAATTAAAACAGTCTCACAGACGCCAATTCCCTTAGCTCTCTCAGTATATTTAAAAGGTATCAGTTACAAAGAACTGAGAGAGAGAGAGCGAGAGAGAGAGGGAGAGAGAACTCACTCTACATTCCCCTCACTCGTTCTCGCTAGCCCTCTCTCTATTTTCCTCTCTCTCTCACTCGCTCCCTCCTTCCTCTCCGTTCGCTCCGAAAGCTGAAATAACTGTGGCGAGGACTCAGCTCATACTCCTGCTATCTACACAGTCAGCCTCTCAACAGCAGCCAAGCTAAACATTCCTGCCACGGGGAAAAAAACCTTCGACACGAGCTTTATCGCACGCAAGGAGATGTTTGATAATAAATAAGACAAATTACTCACAATAAACTCTCCATTTCCCCAACTATTCATCATTTTAACAGCATATCAAATGAGCTGGCGGCAGCCGGGAGAAATTCTAAAGCTTGCGTTCCCTTTTTAGCGATAACATTAGCGATTCTGAACTCCCCCGCCTAAGGTCATGATTCACGGTGGCATGCCAGCGCCGCACTGAATCCACGCCAGGTGATGTATTCGGAGCCACAGTGGAATGGAAGAATAACAGACAGAGAATTAAATTAGAAAAAGGAAAAGGGATGGGGGGGGGGGCAAGAGAACACCAACCCAAAGAGAGGAAGATACGAAACGGACTGGAGGGGGCGGGAGGAGAACCATTGAGACAAGAGTGTTTGCTCTCAAAGCTGCAGTATTACTGTTGAGGGTGGAGTGATGCCTTCTGGGATAGAGGAGGGGTACACTGTTGAGGGTGGAGTGATGCCTTCTGGGATAGGGGAGGGGGGTGTTGACTCAGGCCCTGGGCTAGTTCAATAACACAGATCAGCGAATAGTGAATCAGAATAACACAGTGGGGTAGCGCCGCTGCCACAGGGTCGCTGGCTGACTGGCCCGTCTGGCTGCCCCCGCTTCCCCGAGACGCAGAGCAAGAAGGTAAACACTCACAGTTTTGTGTTTCCCCACTGACAGAGTGGATATTTCTGGACAAAGACAACCTGCCCCGCTGACAGCTTCAACCCGACATTCACATACTAAATCATGTTCAGACACACATGCACTTGTGTTCCTTTGTGCATTCCACATGCGGAGGCATAGGGTGAATAGACAGTTTCATTACCTGCCAATGTAGGCCGCGGTCTGTCCCAAGTCTCCGTTCTGGAAGTCTGCGTAGAAGTCCGGACTGAGGACACCGTCGGCAGGAATGATCCCATCTGCACATTGAGACATACAGCACGAGAGTGCATGTTTTCAAAATCTTACAGTGTGTGAAAATGTTCTACGATCATACAATAAAAAGTTATATCATAAACCATCATCCACTTAAGAACCAGGAAGAAATCCTTTTTCCCTGTGTTGTCTATGATCATTTTTTAATAATTTATACTTTAATACTTATTTTTAAGTATCCTGTATCCTGCATATTTCTAATAATTATCAAATGAGTATATGTTGTACCTAGTACTGTACCCTGTGTGAGAGCATCATATTAAAAATAAATAAAATGCACAACAAAACAGAAAACAGCCATTCAATTATAGTGGCCTCTCAGGAAAAACAATCACATGCCTCCATCACCACATTCTAGAGCAGGGCTCTTCAACAGGGGGTCCGGGACCCCAAGGGGGTCCTCAGAGTTACTACAGGAGAGCCGCCAAATCTTTGTGTGATATGATTTTTTTTTTTTTACATTAACCACTTGAACCTAGCATCCCTATTCTGGGGAGAACTCTAACCAAAAATAGCAGATCTACAAGCTCACAACGCCTCGTGTTTGCGAGGCGTTGTGAGCCTGTAGATCCTGTAGATTTTGGCAAAGAGGTATAGGTGTAGAGTAGAGATGCGCGGATGGCCTCTCACGTCACCCGAATCCGCATGTACAAATTAATTATCCGCCCGTTATCCAACCGCAAAAATTATATTATCCAATTTAAATATCCACGTCCGCACCAACCGTTTTTCCCGTATGTCAAAATATTATTATTTTCTGATATTCCCGTTAGTTTTAGTATTAGTTGTGCGATGCGATCGGTGCTGCTCTGCTGCGCTGAACATACAGAGCCTGTATGTTCAGCGCAGCAGAGCATCACCGGTTTAAAAAAAATACGCACCGACATTCCATAGGCTAAATCAATGCATTTTGAGATCGCATCGCACAGAGGCTGCTCTACACACTCACACAGACACAAGCACGCAGAGATTTAGCTATTTTATGGATAGATATATTAGATGTCATTAATTTATTTACCACAATATTTCACCCGTGGTTTATCCGATATTAATTAATAATTATATTTGATTGACCCGAATCCACCCAAACTGCGGTTAACTGCGGCAACCGCGGCTAAAACCGCGATCCGCGCATCTCTAGTGTAGAGGGAAAAAAGAGCAGACCAAGTAAAAAAAGTTGAATCTGAAACACAATTTTATACAACTTCATCTCTCTCTCAGCTAGCGGGTGATTGGCCTGTAAAACGTTGAAGACCCCTGTTCTAGAGACACATGCTAAGGAAGTGTGTGTTGCCATAACAACACAGATTCCTCAACGTAGCTCTCATGTGATCAACCGCCACTGATACCTGAGCTGGTATAGAAGAGTTCGGGCGTGTCCAGGATGTCTTCATTGCCCATGAAGTAGTCTCCATCGCCGCCGTACATGAAGGGGTTTCCCTCCTCGTCTATCTGACTCCTGTCCACCATCTCCAGCCACTGGGAATTGTGCCAGCGGAACTTCTCATTCTGGACCTTCTTGCCCCACTCCTCGTCGTACTCCTTGGGAAGGGAAGAAGGGATAGCACATAAATCAACTAGACAAAGTGGTCCTCGGAGCACGGGTCTCCGCCAGGTCAAGTAGGTTATTGTGGCCTCCTAGTGGCGCCATAATAAGCCAATGTGAAAAGGGTGGCATTTCTTCTTCAGGCCTTGATTTGAGGCATTTTGTTCAGAATTGACTAATCCTGCACACTTTGGAAGCCAATCTGGGCCAATCAGGATGGAATATGAAAAATAGGATAGATCCGTCTTGATCACATGACTATGTATGAATGAATGAACCATTGTAAAGCGCTTTGAGCACTTGGAAAAGCGCTATAAAAATGCAATTCATTATTATTATTATAGAGATACTGTGTACCGATGTGCGTGATGTTTGGACAAAATCTGTAGGAGTAATATAATCGGCCTCCTGGTGGCGATATAACAGGCCGATCTGAACATTTTGGGGCAGAGGTTCTGCTCTGGCATCCAGGGAGTGTGCGTGCACAGTTTCACTGCGATCTGTCCAACGGTGCCGGACATTAGCTGCTCGCAGACACACAGACGGACGGACAGGATGCAAAACATAGTCTCGGCCATGCCTTCGCCCAGGCGGAGACAATAAATGCACAAAATGTCCAGAACCGCCAACCTGACTGATATGCCCATATACAGTATAGGCATATATGGAGATCTGGTTGTCCCGAACGGCCGATCCGACCAATATGCCCATGTACTGTATGGACATGAAAGGGACAAGGACAGACAGATACAGACATCTCCATACTGTATGGGCATAAAAGGGACACAGGCAGACAGACAGGTACAATGGGTACTTTGACAATGGGTACAGACAGTGTTGCATAACCAGGTGGGCCATGCATTCCCAACTTGCATCATTCCTTAGTTATCTCCAATTGTAGCATCCAGGTGCATCGACTGTGTACACACACACACACACACACACACACACACACACACACACACACACACACACACACACACACACACACACACACACACACACACACACACACACACACACACACACACACACACACACACACACACAGGCTACTTGTACATTATGGGGGCCGTGGCAAAATAGACAACAATCCTTCACTTAGATATTTCCTACTATTAATTGTGCATTCATTACTGCCAAGAAGTGGGATTAACACCCTCGCAGAGTGCAGAGTAAAGCTTAAAGGCCTTTAGTCTCACTCTGGAGCAGAGGGAGAGCATCAGGGGAGGTATGGAGGTCCCTCTCCGCTCACTGACCACCATATTGGTCCATCTCAGCAGGGAAGGAGAGAGAATGTGGTATGCATGATGTGTGAGGGCGTTTGTCAAACAGAGAAAGTCAAAGAAACTGAGTGTGTATGTGTGAGAGAGAGAGAGAAAGAGAGAGAGAGAGAGAGAGAGAGAGAGAGAGAGAGAGAGAGAGAGAGAGTGTATGGCAAGTATACCCTTAACACTCCCAGTGTTACTGTGGATGTACTGCATGGGTGTGAGCATGTGTCGCTCTCCATCCCCATCCAGCTCATGTTGGCGTGGTGTAGCTAATAAAAACCTGCGCCCAGCCAGCTATAGACTGCTTGCGTGTGTAGCTTGGCGGAGGACGACCACAAGGGCCCTGTTTTCCTTTCTATGCACAGACCCGAGGGGAGGAGAGATAAAGGCGGCCTTTGAGACTGCTCCGCTCCACGCCGCCCCGGCCCAGCAGATTAATCATCCAGACACAGTGCAGAGACCTCTGGGCATTGACAGCCACCCGAGGCCCAGGCCTCAAAGCGGGCCCATTGACTGTCACACAGAGAGCACCCCCCTTCCACCAGAGTCCCCTGCCTTCACCCTGGAGTGGCAGTGACAATATTTGTCACCGGACAGATTTATCATGATGCTAAAATGGCTTTAATGGCGTGGGTTTACACAGGGTGATTAGGGCCTCGGCATCAGCTGGATATGAGGACTAATCAATCATAAGTAGCTGAGCTCATGACGGTGGAGAGCGGAGAGGAGGGCCGATATAAAACAGTGTTTCAGAGCATTCCCAATGTATTCCTCTGGAAACCTGATCAGCTGAAGAATATCCATGTGAATTAACCCTCTGTCCCACTTGGAGCCATCTATAGGGTTTCTCTCTGTAGGCGTGTGTGTGTGTGTGTCTGAACACGTGGAGCAACATACGGATCAAAGGGGTACATTTCAAGACTGCAGTCATGGCGTGTGCTGCTCAAGAAGCCTCAAGTCAAAAGGAATGATGATTGTGTGTGTGTGTGCCTGTGTGTGCCTGTGTGTGCCTGTGTGTGTGTGTGTGTGTGTGTGTGTGTGTGTGTGTGTGTGTGTGTGTGTGTGTGTGTGTGTGTGTGTACGTGGAGTACATTGAAGAAGCTGTCTGCTGAGGGCCAATTCATGGCTATTAGTGTGTTTCTGTGTGTACGTGATCGGTCAATTTTGTGTGTGCGCGCATGTGTGTGCGTGGGTGCGTGCGTGAGCACTCGTCTAAGGGTCTGCTTTCTCTCTCACCTCCGCTGTCCGGCCACTGACACTCTCCAGAGCCCGCTGGCTTCCTTTCATGTGGTTCACGGCTTAATAGGTCTCACTGATAATTTCAATGAAACACTTCCTTTGCCCCGCTACACAGCCCGGCTGTAATCTACAGCTAATTACACTGATCTACGGTCTGGCACTGATCACATGCCGACTGGAAGCTGACCACACCTGTCAGTCACAAAGCAATACAGCAATTCATCTGTTAGTTAATCGCTAATGTCAAATTTGACCAGGGCACATCAGGCCACAGAGTGGGTGCTGATTGGAAAAATGGATTATGTTTAAACAGAGGGAAACTCTGATGTGCCAAAAGGTTAAAATGCTTACTGCTTGAGTTGAAATGGCGATGAATCATAATCTAGACTGGTCTATTGCAAGAATAACACAAGACATAATTATAATTAGGGCTCTGCCATAAGGTTTTGCCTTTAAACTCTTGTGATAGGCCACTTTATATGACTGTCTGAATGGAAATCCCCAAATGTCTTTGCATTTTACTCTTTTATTCCGATTTTATATGCTATATTTTATAAACCCTCCGATTCCAAGACGGCCGCTCTACCTCCTGAGCCACTACAGCCTAGTAGTGTCATTTCTTTGCATGGGAGATTCAATTAGCTTGAAGATGTAACCCATGTCATTAACAGATTACATCAACAAAGTCTTTGTAAAATTGAAGGAACGATACACAATAAGGAAACCCACTGGATTTCCACGAGCCTTTTGATCACAAACGTTCACGTGATCATAAAGGTACAGTACGTGGATACTTACCGCAATGATATCCAGAGTGTTGCCGCAGACCTTACGGATCGCGGCGTTCTTATCATGCATCAGGTCGATGAGGTAGGCGGGCGCCTCTGTGGTCGCGACTCAAGGAGCAAAGAACGTTTCATCATTTTTACTGGTCATTTCAATACATCCACTACGGAACCATCAATCATCAGCCTATCCTTAATCAAGATCAGGGAGACAGGTGGGGATATATGGTGGAGGAAAATAATCTGCACAACCTCTTTCATTTGAAGGAGGGAGACACAAGACAGGTGCCCCCGTGGGCCAAAAGAACAACTCTTTACATTTCCTGTGATGAGAGAATGCTTTTTGGGAGCCAAAACCCTGTCCCTATAGGCACAGCGGTGCTTGGCTCAAAATTCCTAATCTCTTCTCTTCCCCACACGGAAAGCAAAACATCTATCAAATATTACTGACAGGCAGTCTATTTGTAATGTGACGCAGGCATGCCGCAGACCACAACTGTATACCATTACCGACAGCTTGGAACAGCCTGGGGTATAAATAAGGCCCATATCAAAAGGGCCATGAAGATTGCTACGGCGATACAGATGGGAGTAAGCGGTGACAAAATATATCGGTTGGGACTGTTACTATAGAAACATGCACTACAGAGTGAATGTATGAAATCATTTGAGGTTCCTTTTCTTTCCACACGACTATGCTGTAGGGCACATACCATGAGAAGAAAGCCTTCAAAATAAAGGGCAAAAGGATACGCGTGTCTTTGATGATGACATCTCTGGTAGCCTGGTGGAACACCATCTGATAGAAGACGTAGACGATCTGGCACACAAACTCATCATCCTCCTGTTGGGCTGGAAGACAAACGGGAGAGAAGACGTAACAATGATGAAAACAGGAGAGAAGACGGAACAGTGATGATAAACATTAAGGCAGCTCAGCAGTCAGACCAGTCATAAATAATACAATATCTATGTTCCTCGTCTTGCCTGTAGGAAAGAGAAGAGAATTAAATGTGGAAATTATTATTGTGGCCCTATGAGTGGTTTCAATATCGTATGAGTTATAACATTTCACTTACATTTTCAAAAAGTATCACTTGAGTAGTGCTTAAGCGATATGGGTCAAGTGACAAGTGCTGAGAGTAAACAGTTCACTGACTCTGGTACATAGAGGTGAGTTGGACTTTACCGTTGAGCAGCTCAATCAGAGCAGGAATAATGCCAGACTTGGCCAGCATGGCAGCACAGGAGTCATCCACAGACACAGTGCCCATCATGATCACCACCTCCAGAATGAGGTCGTCCTCCGCCGAACCTGACATGAAGGAGAAATGTTGTTTTACATCAGTTAAATGGCTGGACACTCACTGCAGTGACTCAAAACCTCAGGGTACCTTGTTTTCATATTATCTCACAGAGGAAATTGTGTATCTTGTACCTGTATTTAGGCCAGGTGCTGGACATCAAGGCAAGAATCAAGGAGAAGAAGGTAAAAACAACCGCACACTGGTTTAAAGCTCCCAAAATGTATTTTCGGAGCTTTAAACCACTGTACAGATGTTTTTACCTTCTTTAACGTTTCATATCTGCCATATAGTCAATATTGAGACTGCATGAGCTCAAATCTGGCTGCAGTTACAGTTCACTATCATATACGTAGGTTTGGACAATATCATTTTCATCATCATTTTTATATTGGCATTGCAATATAGTCCTCACAAATATTGCAAGATTCTTATCACTGTCGTTGTTGGGGGGATTGGAGGGTTTGCTAATTTTGTGTTTCAATGTATAATAGTATATCAATAATAGATCATATCACACATAGTGAGGGATGCGTAGCGGCCCGAGTATAATACACACACACACACACCAAGAAAAGAACATAGGACAGAGGTCACCACCAAAGGTAAAGATAAGGCCCAGGACATAATGAGTGTGCTCTGACCTCATATCATCCATGTCACTGACACTTCCCTGATAAAGTGATTTAGAATAGGAGTCAGAGGTTAAAAGAGGGCATGGGAGAAAACAGACTTCTGGGTTCAAAGTGAAGCGGATGGATGAAAGGTGAGAGGGTTATATTATGTGTGTGCCTGCATGTATAAATCATTCAATTGAATGTGCAACTCATGTGGAGGGGCTTAAAATCAGTATATAAAAACAAAGAATAGCCAGCAGTCCGAGGTCCTTCTGGTACTTTTTTAATGAAAATCATCCATTGATGCACATTATGTGTTTCCCACTGAAGATGAAATCCCAGCATCATGCATACTGTACGTATAACACCTGGTTTGAGTCTGTCTTTGAGGTAAGGCAGCAGGTTGTATTGTTGTGAGGTATTCACATTGTGAGACACTACACTGTCTCTCTGTAGTCTTTGTATGTGATTATTTACCTTAAGTCGCTCTGGAGCAGAACGTCTGCTAAATGCCTAAATTGTATATCGTTGCCGTCGGGTAGAACTCTCGTCTGCCAATCTTTACTTTAGATGTGTTTTCATAAATCAATGCCCTATTTATCATACAAGAGTGTCGCACAAAAGTAGTGAAAATAGCCGATCTACAAGCTCACGCCACGATGCGACGCGTTGTGAGCTTGTAGATCGGCTATTTTCACTATTCTAAAATGTTTTTTAAAATAATAATAAAAAAGGAACGGTTTTGGACATGTATATTTGGACGATATCACACCTGGTTTGAGTCTGTCTTTGAGGTAAGGCACCAGGTTGTATTCGTTCAGCAGAAGCTCCCAGTCCAGGTCAGGGATGGTGAGGTTGGCCAGTGTGCCCAGACACTCGATCACAAACTCCTCAGACTCGTCCTCGGTGATCTGGGACGCCAGGTCCCCCACATAGTCCTGTGGACAGAACAATACATGTCAGAGAAGTGGATCACGCAAACACGGTGCGTACCAGAAGTATTGGGAAATACAGTAAGTTACACAGTAAACTCCTCAGTGTTACTTTAACGCAGGTCCATTTAGTTACATTTGCTTTCCTTTCTTTTTTAACCAGGCAAAGCAAGATTAAAACTTTAAATTAAAATGTATTTTGCAGCCTTATACATTGTTATACCTTTCAAGCTGGGAATGCCTCTGTGTCATTTTAGTTGTTGATATATATATAGCAACATTAATTCTTTTTTACATTTTTTGGATAAAGATTTGAAGTTTTCCCGAAAACTTCGTTCAGGATTTAGAAGGCGTTTTTAGAATGGGCCCTGGGGCCCAAATGGGTTAATACAACAGTCTGGTTACTCACTATGAATAGGTTTTTGGTGGCTCCGTCATGTTGAGACAAGTTCCTGATCATCTTCATCATCAAAACATCCTTCTGTTTCAGCGCTCTCTTCATCAACAGCTTCAGACCATTGCCTAGGGGTGCAGAGATAGATACATGAATGGAGAAAGGAATTGAAGATGTACTCATCCGTGTGTACGTATGTACTAAAGCACATTTAGATTTAAAGCATAAACAAACATGTGTTGACCAAAGTGCTGTACAATCTCAAGCTAATGGGGATCCGAATAAAGAAAGAATAAGAATAATCAATTACAATGATTCTTAGTCCATGGCTTATTCTATGTACCTATACTGTATGCAGTTCTACTCCACAACATCTCAGTGGCAAATATACTACTTACGTACTTTTACTCCACTACAATTATTTGAAAACTTTAGTTACTTTGTAGATTTTGATTATCATTACAAAACATACATTAACCACTTCAACCCTATATACATTTCGGCCATTTGAAAATAGACGATCTTCAATCTTGTAGATCTTGTAGATCTACTATTTTCAAAAGATACTTAAGTCAATTTTGAATTCCAGACTTTTACTTCTACAGTTACATTGCAGTATTGATACTTTTACTTAAGTACAGAATGGGAGTACTTCTTCCACCACTGTATGTACCTGCATGTGTGCATATCCTACCTTCACAGAGAACCTGTGCATTGGTCTTGTTGGCAGCGAGGTTGATGCAGAAGGAGATGAGCTCAGCATCCATCCCGTCCTCTCCACAGTCATACACCATTTTCATGATCTATAAATCAAATGCTCCAAATGTCAGCTGATCAAATCATTCAGTAAGATTCAACAAACGCCAGCTCAAAGTTAGTGTGGTGCTCCACAGAGGCATTGATACATTATCCTATGATCCGATCACTGTGGCTGGTGGTGTCTCAATTTTAACATAAATTGGCACAAATAGGGATGTCTGGGTGGTGTAGGGGTAAAGTCGTTGCACTAGCGACTCCTACAGGTTGGTCGGGACACCTGTTCAGCAGGGAGCCGAACTGGGATGGATAGCATTTTTCCTCTGAGCACGTCGTTGCGTGCTCCTGGTGAACCTTCTCAAGGTCAGGTGAAAAGAAAGCAGCTGATGACTCCATGTGTATTGGAGGAGAGTGGAGACATTAGTATGTAATATGGTAATATGGTTGTCCACACCAGTGGTTCCCAAACCTTTAGCTCGAGACCCAAAAGAGAAATTAGACTTTTGCCTGGGACCCAAACTAGCGAAAATAGCAGATCTACAATCTGCTTTGCGGCGCGTTGTGAGCTTGTAGAATTGCTAATTTCCCTACTTCTTAAAAAAAAAAAATATTATGGAAAGTATTAATATTATTTTCCGATTTTATTTATGAAATACTTTTTTAAAATGTTGGAATTGTTTAACATTTTTTGAAAGATTTAGATTTTTTTGTTTAAACTTTTTAAAATCTTTTGAAATAAGATATACATATTTTTTTAATATAGGAACAAAAAAATGGCATATTTACCCCTATTTATTTGTTTGGTCTTGGGGAGGGTATAGACTCTACAGTCTCCCCAAGACCAACAAATGGGGGTTGCCAGAAATTGGAGAGAGGGAAAGAAAACAAAGACAAATATCAAAATTAATTGATGAGAAATAGTTGCTCCTCTATTGTTCCTCTATATTCAGTTTCTTCAAAAATATTGTATATAGTATTTCAGTGGCTCACACCTTTTAATGACACCCATCTAGTTTTGATAGAGAGCCATGTACATAGTCATTTCAGTGATTTCTGTGGGTAACCGCCGAGTACTCTTCTGTGATGTAAGCCACGAAAAGGTAGCGAAGGGTAATTTGTGTCCTTAATCAAATTTGAGCCTCAGCCCCCAAGGGCCAGACCTGAGTGAGAGTGAGATGAGAGAGAGAGGGGGGAAAAGGAAGAGAGTGAGCATAGGGGGATGAGGGAGGGATCGAGGGAGGAGGAAAGCTAGTGAGGGCAACCTTTCTCCATATGTATGTGTGCCTGCTCACAATTTGTCGTCTTGAAAAAGCCCTCTGATTCATAAAAGAGCATCCCAGCAGTCTCCTCCAATCATGTCAGGGCCAGTCACCAGGGTTTGAGCCCCGGGGAGCAAGGGCAGGCTGAGGGAGGAGGAGGGGCCAGAGGCACCAGCAAAACTACACAAATGGGAATGTGTGTGTTTTGAGAGAGAGAGAGAAAGAGAGAGAGCGTGAGAGAGGAGGATGGCGGGTATAGTTCCAACAAGACAGAGTCACCCCTCGTTCCTTAAGTCCGCCAATGTCCACCTCCTCCTGCTCTCTCTCCCTCCCCTCCATCCCTCCATCTGTCTGTCCATCTCCCCTGCACTGATTTAACATTAAACAGGAAAAGCTTTAAGCTGAAGGGGGGGCCCTGTGAGGAGTCAGCAGTGTGCAATCAGAGTGAGAGGGAGGGAGGAGAGGGAGGAGAGAGAGAAAGAGAGAGAGAGAGAGACTGGGCCGGGCTCGGCTTGGGTATCACATACCAGGGGCCCCGGACCCCAAATCAGTCCTGTCTAGACTCTCTGGCACCTGCCTGTGCTTATTTACCACAGACGGCCACCGGAGGCCCAGTCAGCACCACAGTGCAGAGTCGACCAACCGACCGAACCAACCATCCACCAGACCCCAGTCCCCCCACCCCGTCCCATCTCCACCTTCACCCTGCTCCACTCCACCTCCCTAACCCCTCCTCTCCCTTAACCTCTAGCACCCCTCCTCTTGTAACCCTTCGACCAGCATCTCCCTCCGTGTACAGAGTTGACCCCCGTTAAGAGCTGGGAAAGGGGAAATGACATAGGTCACTCACCGCCCTGGGAAAGTGGCAAGAGAGAGAGAGCAGCATTAGTGAAAAAAAGATGCACCGAAAATGCATCTCAGGGGCTATTTTCTGTGTACAATCACTCGATGCACAACCAAGTATAAATCAGGCGTACGAGTGTAAAAGTGACGGTGAGGAATAAGGATGTACGTATATTCCTTCAGAGGAGAAACAGGGACAGGGAGGGGCCGACATCCAAAGGTGCAAAGGAGGTTTGAGGAGGGAGAGTGGGACGACCCCTTGGATAGGACGAAGCAAAAGAAGAGAAAGGGCGGCCCAGATGAAAGGACAGAAAGAGAGAGCAAGAGGGCGGGAGAAAGGGTGAGACGAAGGGAAGAAAAGAGAGGAGAACGAGGGAGCCTCGGGGTGGGGTCGGAGGTCACTTCCTGGTCACGCTGCTACCCAGCATCCTCTCTGCCACAGTGGACCCGGGGGGCATATCTGCTGGCGACACGACCCTCTGAACAAACACTCGGCTCCACCAGCCACATCTGGCCAGCATTTACACCCAATCTCAGCAAACAAACACAACGCAAGTTTAGCTAATCGCCAGTGATGAGAGGAGTGACTGACCCCGGTCAAGTCAATCCGCAATAACCATAACTCTCAAGTGAAAAGTTAAAACTGAAAGACTCTAATATTTCTTTTATTATGTAAGCAAAGTTAATTGTCTTGACTGCAAGTAAATTTCATTTGGACAAACCAGTTCTGCTGCACTGTTAATGTCTCCTAATTAGAGGCAATTTAATTTAATATTGCAGAGAACAATCACCTGTTGATTAAAGCACAATATATACTTCATTATATAACAGTGTTGCTCGCCAACATTAACACATTTTCCCGTTGTGTTTACACTTGAAAATCAGTTCTTTTTAAGCGAAGTACGTACGATGAGGCATAAATTAGACTTAAAGGGGCTCTTTAGATGAAATGACGCAAGGCTTTTCTTTAGGGCTCCAACCGGTGGAAAGAGAGGGCGAGGAGAGAAAACAGAGAGCTGTCATCGCGCAGAGAGAGAAGACTGAGCAGCCGTCCTCTGGCGGTTTGGGCCCAGATGTGGTCCGTGAGTCCCTCCCTCACCCCTCTCTCTCTCACTCACTCCTGTTCTCGATCCTCGTCTTCCTCTCTCTCCCCGTCTCACATGCATAATTCCCAGGTCCCGTTAGCCGCCGATGCTAATGCAGCCGTCTGCGGCCGGGGGGGCGGCGTACATTAGCCAGTCTTACCTGTGGTATGCAGTCTGTGTAGGCAAACATGGACTTGAATCTGTCGTCCACGCTGATGTGGTACAGAATGCACATGCTCAACTGTCTCTGGCCCTCGTCAGCTGAAACATAAACAGAGCAGGAGGGAAGCCAAATGGATGAATGACTGGTTGTACCTTAACGCTCCATGGGAAGCCAATGACCACATCTAGGAAAATAGTAAGCTGTCGCCCCCTTTATTGCAAATATTAATGGGTTGACTGCTCTATTCAATATCTGGTGCCATTGGAAATTATCGGTAACGGGTGCAAGCATTGGCCAAACGCTGGTCCATTTTGATTGTGTTTGGCCAATGGATTCTCTCTGTGATTGTAACTAGAGAGACTGGAGCAGGTTACAGTTAACCACTTGAACCCTTTTGACTGTATTTCATTGTATGTCAAGAAGTAAAAATCACACCCAGTGTGAAGTGGGCGGTGTGGTCATCACAGTGGTCATCATAGTCATCATAGTGATGGAATAGTTTTTGGAAGTGCATAATCCCATCCTATTTATAGGTTATTAATGTCATCATGTGTCTCGCTAGCCAATCACAGTGCTGAATAGAGTCAGCCAATAGAGTCAGCCAATCACAGTACAGGAAAGTGGGCCAATCACAGTGCAGGAAACTAATACTAATGAGGTGTCCCAACCCCACTTATAGGGGCGGCTACACCGCCCAAAAATAGTAATCTACAAGCTCATCAAGCGTCATATATCAACGTGTTGTGAGTTTGTAGATCGGTGATCAATGTTTTCCTTTCATCTATTTGTGCCGACTGTTCGCCTATTCTGACATGCCCAGAATAGGGAACATTGGGTTTCTGTATCCTTTTCAAAAATGTATACAAACAAAAGGAAGGAATCCTTTCTCCACAGAGCTGCTTCAAAAACAGAATGGCAAGCAGATAAAGGCAAAACACTGATAGAGTGCTAGCCTGTCGGCTAGCCCTGCACCTTTATGAGTTTGACCCTGACCACTTGCAGGGGGAATGGAGGCCTCCAGGAGAAGTCAGCCAAGATATGTTAATAGAGTTCGGAGAGCAGAGTTTGACCCGGGGGCTTTTCATTAAGGAAAGTGTTAAGAGGGATGCTCTTCACTGGACCAGAACCACTGACAGACCGCCTGTAACACCCATATCAGTCCAGCTCAAACTGGTCCCAGGCGTGGTCGGTCAGTGGCCATACAGGGAGCCTTATCGCTGCCTATTGGATCCAGATGTGCTCGCTGAACCCCTGGAAAAGCAAAGGGGCGAACGAGGCCTGAAAAGAGACGGCTTCTAGATTTAATTGGGAAAACAGGAGGAAGCATCAATTTTACTGCCTTTAATAAGTTAAAGCAACCCTGCTCGCTGCTCGGGTCCTTCCAGCGAAGGCAGTCATTGGCCGAAGCATGTGCTTCTCGTTAGCAATCCCTTGCCTCAACCAATACCTTAAAATGTGCATAAACACACATACACACACATGCGATATGAGATCATGAACACACACAACTGTATACAGTATACCCTGAGAGCATAGTTCTTGTGTTTAAGTGACACACACACACACACACACACACACACACACACACACACACACACACACACACACACACACACACACACACACACACACACACACACACACACACACACACACACACACACACACACACACACACACACACACACACACACACACACACACACACCTCCCTGACCTGACGAACTCCCTCACATCACTGGTAGAAACATGGAGAATCCTTTATGGGCAAAGAGAGGGATCCCATTAAAAATGTTCAAAACACTGCAACCGGCCGCCGACGAGAGAGGGGAAAAAGGAAAGGTGAAGGGAGCTGTTAAGAATTAACTAGACTGTTCAGGGGCAGTTAGTGGGAGAGCTAAACTCCAATTACACCCCGGCCTGATTTAAAACCACCCAGCCTTCATAAAATTACACCCGCACGCATTAAGAGGCGTCTGGGCTGGGGTTTGTGGACAGTGCCGTTCTGTTGTTACTGCACTCTTTGGGTAAATAAGACCAGTCGGTTTTGGTCTTCAAAGAGAGAAGCCACAAAATGGGGTAATGCTTTTCTAAAGAAAAAAACCCTCTCCCTCTCCCCCACCCCCTGTGAATTTTGCAGTGGCGATGACAGTAAACGTAGAATCATAGTGTGTGAACTAGCGGTTAGCCTAAATGTGATAGCAATGAAGGGTGGGGGTCTGCACAGTCAAAATCGTAATGTTCATTCAAACTCTTGAAAGTGTGCCAACAATAGCAAAAATGGCAGATCTGCAAGCTTCCTGCGCGTCGTGAGCTTGTAGATAGATGCTTTTTTCCCGCTATTTGTCGTAGGACGAAGTATATAGGGCTTAAATGGTTAAATTAACGTTGAGAATTTCACAGTGTTAAGTGAAAAGGTTTTGAAGCCGTTCAGGTGGTGGGATTATGAGGGAGGTGAGGTTGACAAGTAGCGGCTCCCTCTCCCTTTCATCTTATCAGTGGGGGTCGTGACCCTCGGTGTGGGCTGTGGCGAGAGTGGCAGCCCGTCTCCGCACACCAGCTGATCAGATCCCTCTCTCTCCCTCACTCCCTCTCTCTCTCTCTTTCTCTCTGGAGATAAGATGGGAATCCTTGGAGCAGAGGGTCCAAGTTGGGAGGGAGTATAGTCCACAGTCAAAGCAATGATTAATGACACATCTGTTCACATGCAGAGAGAATTACACACACATATACACATAAAACATGTGTGTACACACACACACACACAAACACACACATATATACAGGCAACCTCAAAAACGTCAAAGCTATGAGGGGGCGTGATATTTCAGCGTTAATTTATATTGTGTGTGCGTGCCTCACTTCCTGAAAGTATCCCCTGAAAAAAAGAAAAGGCCGCCCTAAATCTCTGAAGACCCCCTCCACCTCTCCCGCCCGCTCCAACAAAAACAACATTTGTGCTGGGGCTCCGGCATGTTATTCTAACAAATATATTATATTAATTATGCGCAGTTACCCGAGCCTCCCCTGGAGAGGCTTCAAAAAGCCCATCAGAGATGGTCTTGACCATGCCACATGACCCCTCTGGATGAGCCAACCCACCAATCACACGTTCTGGATCTCCTTTCAGGAAGTCATTTCTCTAATGGTCACCACAGTCAGCTTGCGGTCTGGGCACTTTTGAAAAAACCCTGCACCTGCACAGTGCACACACATTTAACACACACGCGCGTGTACTACTATACTTCTGAAGACATCAACATTTTAAGGCAGCAATATTATACCTGCCATTTTACCATTTCGTTTTTGCTTAAGCTATACTTAGTTGCGAGCAGGTGCAGCGAACCGAAAATAGCCATTGTGACCTTGTAGAGCGTCTATTTTCAGTGGGAAACACTGGCGCATAACTAAGCATAAATCAGGCATAACTCCAAACCCTAAACCTAACCTCCAAATGCCTAATTCTAAGCCTAAACCCAAGCTTCTCTGCAGTGCTGGTTGGAGGGTGGAGTTGGAGGTAATCAGGGGAAGGGGAGACACCTGGCCACTGTCTCCCATAGAGTATAAAATACCTGCCCTTCCACATTACTGGGGCATTGAGAGCATTTCTTGTTTCACTTTCGCCTGCTTTATTATTTGCATTTGTGTCATCATTATCAAATTATTTGTAAATAAAATCACAATTTCTTTTTTAAACTCTCTCCCGTTTCCCCTTTATCTGTTGTGGCCTAGAGCCGGGCCATAACACAAGAAATTGCACAACATACAAATGTGTGAAAATACACACAACACAGAAAATGTCATTACCCAGCAGTGAGGAGAGCTTGGGGATGAGTCCCGCCTGGACCATCTGGCTACGAAGCCCAGTGTCAAAAGACAGATTGAGCAGGAGACGTAAGGTGGTGGTCAGGAGCTCCTCGTGATCACAGGGAACCAGCCTGGTCAGCTTCTCCACTGCAAGCATTTCAGCCTGGACACAGTTCAATTCAGTCAACATACATTCTGTGTACCACTGAAGTGTATTTAGGACAGTATATTAACTTAGCCCATAAACGGTTCGTACTCTGTAATTTTGTAATCTACTAGCAGACTTACTTTGACTGGCTGAAAATGTGAGTTGACAGTAGCTTATTTTTGTATGCTACTGTATGTAAAATCATACAGTAGCATGCAGAGCTTTACCCCCTCACCTCTCCCTCTGCCTGCATTAGGACCTCCCATCAGTTTGAACTGGGCAGTGGTCTACCATGCAATGCACATTATGCCAGCAGTTGTCGAAAGGAGGGAACAATAATTCTTAAACTTAAGTTTCGACATCAAGCTGCACAAAAATGTTGATTGAGCTAAGAGATGAGATTTTTATCCTGCCTTGCTAATTTTGCGTTTAACTGTGGCAAAATCTAGTGACAGTGCATTATGTGAAGTAAGGCGCCCATCTCAGCGTAGATGCACATGACTTACAGGTAGGTGGAGGTGTTGAGCTGATGACACCAAAGGAGGCTCTAAAAACCACATACACATGACTAGCAATCTCCGGCAGACTGGAGATGCTGTCATTAATATATGAGAGTGTGAGTGGCTTGGAAGTGTTTAGGCTACAGCACATCCACATGCTGTCATTGAGTCCATGTGTTTGTGACTGTCTGTCTGTCTGTCAAGTCTGTGAGTGTGACAGGCAGTGCCAGTCCAGCGTTGCTTGTTAACATGTCTGTTTCCCTCTCCTGTGGTCTCTGCTCAGCCACAGCCAGACATAATGGGGACACAACCTGCTCCCAGTTAAAAAAAAAAAAACGACTAACTGCTACTGTGTGCAAAACCAGCTCCAGTCACATCATTACAAACCCAGGCCTCGTGCTGTATAATCAACTACAGCCCATGTCAATTATCATTGACATTCCCATTCCATTAGTGACAGGGGTAGAGAAAAAAAAAAAGCCTTATCGGACTATCTTAAAACCGTTATCTGGTTGTGTGTGTGTTTGTGGGGGGAGGGGGAGGGGGGTGGCCGCAACATGTTTACTGTCTAAATAAAAGCGATGACAGATCGCTATGTAATAGCTTTTTTTTTGGGGTAATCAATTAAACGTTTACAGGCTAAAAAGGAAACCATTTTCCCTGGTGTAAACTGATATACCCGACTGAGTAAAAGTGTTGAAACCACTTTTTCTTCTCTCTTTCTGCTGGACACATGCCCGAGTGGGTCTAAAGCCCTAAAGGCTTCTTTAATCTGAGTCAAAGATACACTAAGGGGGGAACAAGGAGATAAAACTGGGTCCTAACTGGGTCTGGCTTTGATAAAGGCCCACAAACCGGCTGAGATTGGATCCAGGTGGGAGTGGATTAAGGGAAAGTTTTGAGCGGTAAGGTTCCTGTAAGAGCACAGTGGGATACGCAGCTAACAACAGAGCCTCCAGGCATTTGTTTTTTAATTGAAATTTGATAAGCGTGGCTTCAGCTGGTGCCCTGCTCAAGGTAATGGCCATTCTAATAAAAAAGTGTTTTATAAAATGGGTTTGCTTCTATAAAATTTTGACTCTGAGAACACTATGAAAATAATGTTATTATTGTCTTTAAGAATTGAGATTATGTGAATACATAGCAGCTAAGACAGTTTTCTGTCTTGAAATAAATTAATGACATAAGAGGACAACCTGCACACAATGTTGCTTTCGCAAACAGACCTCTTCCTCTTGTAAATACAGTATATACCATCCACTGGTATATCCTCATTTACAATATCCAATTGGTCCTCCTCACCATTATTACTTTTAACAAAAGGTATGATGGAAAAATAAAAAAACTTTCTGTGACAGTTTGGCCCTCAATCTTTCTGTCCTTTGATGTTCCATCCCTCTCCTCATCCCTCACTCCTTCCTTGTTTGTTTGTTGGGGAGGCCATAGCTTAGTGGGTAGAGAGGCCGTCTGGTAATCAGAATGTTGCCGGTTGGCCCCCGGGCACACCTAGTAAACCCTAACGCAGGGGTGGGCAACTTTGATGATGGAGAGGGCCACTATGTTTCCACACTCACTCCAGAGGGACACATTGCATATACTGTCTCTCCGTATTTTAACTTTTTTCGCCATTCTATGTCACACAAAGGTAGCAAAAATAGCAGATCTACAAGCTCAAAACGCGTCGAAGTGCGACGCGTTTTGAGCTTGTAGATCTGCTATTTTTGCTATTTTTGAATTGGAATCCAGAATTTTGTTTTTGCCATTTTTGAATTGGAATCCTGAAAAGTAAAAAAAATACTTCATTTCGTATGCATGTAGTTATACTTTATGAACTTCTAATACAAAAATACATTGGACATAAATAAGATAATAGAATTTTAATACTAGTCATTAAGCTACTAATATGGATTGAAGTAATTAAAGCGGGTGATGTTTGCATGTTTGGAATTGTAACAGCTGAAATCAATAATAGATCAGTATTCTGATATCAACCTGTGGGCCGCATTAAGTGAAGGTGGGGGCCACATGTGGCCCCCGGGCCGCCAGTTGCCCATGTACAGCCCTAACGGCTCCCCCCTGAGCGCTCATCATGACCATCTGAGCATCCATCTTTCTCACTCTCACCATGTCATTTTTGTTCTCCAGGAAGATGGACAGCTTCTTGAGGAAAGAGACCACCAGCACCAACAGTTCCTGGTCCTCCCGGTCCAGGGTCTTCACCAGCATGTGGACAATGTTCTTGTTCCTCATCTTCAGCTCCGTGCGTGTGTCCTCAGCCAAGTTCATCAGCAGGAACAGAGACACTACATACATGTTCACGCAGGAAACGCAGAGAATACAATTGACCTGTGTTCTAATAGGGCTGTGCAGTATACATACAATGCTTTAAATAACAGCTGGGTGACATGAATATCAGCATAGTTATGTACTAAATGTGTATTTAATATGCCTCCCTATTTGTATTATCACATTTCTCTAAAATGTCTTAACACAATTCAACAATGTACCTCCATGCTTTATGTGTCTTTAGTTTAAAGGCCTAATCAGTGATATGAACATAAACATATGGGTAGCACCACCTTCAAACATTTAAAACAGCAGTGGAGAAATTGTTTTTAATCTCTAGTTGATTGATTCAGCACTACAGACAACAGATGAATGAGTCTGAACTGTATTTGCTGTATTTCAGGGCTGTAATAGTTTGTTTACATTTTTAATTCTAACAATTTAGTTTGTAAATATTCGATTGACTGGATTTATGATGGGGTGGAAAGTTCCAAATAGCATATTTTCCCTCTAACAATCCAAACAAATCTGGTTTAGGTCTTCAAAGAGGAAGCACCAGAGGGGTAGAGATGATTTTGTTGAATCATTTTCATTTACACTGTTGAAAGTTAACAAAGTAAGTTTTTTTGACATACTTTTGCTCAATATTGAATTTTTCATACTGTTCGTTAAATTATGAATGATTATATAATGTCAGGCCATGGGGCCTGAAAGTAGCAACTAGCAACAGTAAATGGGGGGTACTTGAACAGTAAGCTGCTGTACTATACATAATATTATAGTTCTAATATTGAGGGTTAGGTGGCATACATCTGCATTGCTTTTTGCTAAAGAAATGGCTCAAAAGTGTAAAATCAACATGTACTGTAAATCCTTGCAGAGTGAAGCTCTTCTACAGTACAGCTCCATTGCAGTAATATACAGTAGGTACAGTACAGTACAGCTCTTCTACAGTATACACTAGGTACAGTACCTCGGAGAAGCTGCTCTTGCTTGACCAGGAGGCTCTGGTATTTTTTTAAAGCTTTTTCCTGGTCCTTCTTCAGATTTTGGTTCTCTGGGTCTTCGTCGCGTAAAATCAGTCAAGGAAATTCCACCAAATACAACTCAAAAGAGTGCTTTGTCCTGTACTATGAACATCATATCCAAGGTAAAACATCCCTTAAGTTATTATGAGACAATAAAACGGCTCAAAACTTAAGTGTTGACTGTGGGCTGTGGCCCTTTTCTTTCTTTGATATCACACACAAAAACACCACAACAACTTGCCGTAGACTTTATATTTCCATTCACCAAAGGTGACAAGAAGTACAGGGATTCCTAAACGTGATGTTGTATATGAACTTTGACTCTCGATAAAGGATATAAGCCTTCTTCTTCTTCTGCAGTTCCTCTTGCCAGAGGTCATACCTCTTCAGCTCATGTTCTATGATATTCATACACAGGGCCCCAATCTTGTAGTGGGTGACCAGGCCATGGAACTGGGAGAAACTGGAGCGGGGGAAATGAGGCGAGGGGAGAAGAAAAAGACCTCCATTTATTCAAAAGTGGATTTTCGATGCCGAAATCAAATTTGGGATCCCAGGTGGGAGCTCTGACTGAAATGACCCTCTCGGTCACCCCAGAAATAGTTCGCAAAGTAAACTGTCAAACTCAAAACATATTCAGTCATCACCATGCTAGCAGTAGTATCTCCTGGTCCAACTTATAATCAGACCAACTTGAGTCGTTTCACAATCCAAATAGCATAACATTGAGCTGGAGACGGGCCAAGAATGACGATCAGTTTTCAGACCTGCACACGTCCTCCTGCAGCCTAAATCGGCCCTGACAAGACGTTTATGTATTATTCTATCGAGGGGTAATTTTAGGGTTTCCGAACTGCCAGTCGGGACGTGAGGTTTCAATACCGAGCGTGCTGACAAAGTTGCATGACTACTGTCCAGAAGGGTGAGAGCTGAAGCGTGGAGAAGAGAGGGAATGTTTGGATGAAGCCGCTGTCTACGGGGTCAGCAGTGTTGCTACAATAGAATCACCGCCGGGGCTTGATGACCCGCTTTGAAAGGACTAACGCTCTAACCTGGTAAGCCGCCCATTGATTGCACAGGATTTGATTTTTGCACACAAAGCTGTCACTCTTTTGCTCTCACCTCCTTTCAGTCCATCTTTACACAGTTAATTTAACCACATTTGGTGTGAACATTCTGCAAAGACAGAAGACCTTCAAGCTCACTTGTTGTGAGCTTGTAGATAGGCTATTTTTGACGAAGAGATTTGGCCTAGTATAGACCCCTGGGGGACTCCGGTCAATGAAGTTATAGGGTATACTTTGTGTGATTAACTCTGAAAAGTGTACAAATGGAAATGAACGCTCTAGATTTTGCTGTGTATATTTGAAAATGGAAGTCAAAATATATCAGTATCAGTAACGATCTGGAAGGGCAAAAGAAAAATACAGATGAGCTACTGACAGATGACTGTCTGTCCATTAAACTCCATAAAAGAAGTAAATAATATTCAACCTAGGGTTTTTGGTTGTATACCTGGAAAAGCAGAAGAAGACATAGATGATTGTGGTTGCCAGGTCAACGCTCTGCTTCCAGTCCTCCCTCAAGACCCTGGCAAGGGCTCCCAGGGCCGTCTCTGATCAGACACAAAGACATACAGAGGAGACCAGGTTAGAGGGAGAGAAGAAAGTAGAAAGGCGGAAGGAAGGAACATACACAGGAAGTGCAAAAAAGGCTGTGTAGGGGAATGGGGGAAGGCAGTGGAGGCTAATCTAAAGGAGCATGGGGGGAATGCAATGAGGTCGGAGGCTCCCGGGGGCCCGTGAGCTATGGGTGATGCTCAACGTAAAGACGTGCGTCCCAGGGTTCCTCTCGTCTTTCCAGGCTGACCCCGGGGTCCTGCGGTTCACATGAGCGCTCGGCTCTTATCAAGATTCGAACCACCTGATCCTCGGCGACAGACAAAGTGTACGGACGATGCGTTGTGACAGTTACAAATGAAGCCGTGCCATCGCACGACGGCCCGGGATGGATGACGGCTCCGCGCTGTTGTGAGAGAAAACATCGGCGTTGTCACGGAAGGGAATAGGACTTTGGGGCTAGGCAGAGGGTTCTTGTGCACGGGGTGGGGTGCTTGGAGAAAGAGAGGATGAACTCAAGTGACAGCGCTCAGAGAGAAGACAGAGATAATTACACAGTTCCATAAAATGAAAAACAACCAAAAAAAGTAAATTAAATCCATGCTACAAAGTCATTTTAAGTTGTTCTTCAAATATACCCGAGTAGGTCTGCATGGCTATTGTGGTTTGTTGACCTGTCAGCAGTAAGATAGGGACTTTAGGCTGAGGTAAACTAAACTATTTTGATCAGTCGAGGGTCCATCACCATTAAAATCCTTTTATCCGTTTGAGTTGAGTATTTGTGGTTTTGGATCCAAATGGCCGTGCAAGATATCAACAACAGCTGCATTTAAAATGTTTAGTACTGTTTGTAGTGTTGCATGATCATAGCCCTTGCCTAATTCTGTAATTAAATCCCAAATGTGTGGAGAAGAACATGATTGTGTGTGCAAATCTTGCTCATGTTATGCTGTGATATGGTATTCCTCTGCCTCTCTACAAGGGGCTAAAAAACTTAAGAACATTTAGCTTTCCATTCTATGGATGTAATCAGGACAACACTAAATCAGGGAAACATGGTGAGGGGAGCAAGAAAACAAAAATAGTTGTGAGTGTGTTGTTATGTTATACTATATATATACTGTATACTAGGGCTGCTATCTCACGATTTGATTCCGATTATTTAAAAATCAAAATGATAAAAAAAAAAAGATTCTCATAGACCAATTATTTGTTTGCCAACATTGAGACGCACAGGTGATTGTTTCATGCAATCAATTCCCAACATATTGTTTCGGGGTGCGCTGTTTTTCAGTACATTCAACCTCCTCTTGTGTGTTGGCTAGTGAGGCGTGTCCTAGCGAGACATGACAGAATGGGTTTCATTTGGTACCGGCCTGCGCACGCATACTGGTTCTTATCAGTGTGACGTCGTCTGTTAGACAAAAAATCCCAATCAGTTTTATCTAAATTATTTCAGTCATTGTTTATAGTGTAATCTAGTTATTTCCAACAGCTCAAACATTTTTTTTTATAATACTAGAGAGGGTCATGTAAAAATGCTTGGCTTTGATAGAATCTTAGATTGCTTTGATGCAAGTAACATTACCGAATGTCAACGAGCGTCAGCTGGGGATTGACACACACACACCTCAGCTGTGCTGAACTGAAAGTGACTGGAGTTAGTTTTTAAAAAAGCCCTTGAATATGACAAGTGATTATGGTAAGCTTACATTTCATATCACAAACACCATAGAGTAAAAACTCCTGTAACTTTAACCAGAAAAAAAAGAAATTTTAAAATCTTTTTTTGGAAATTGGGAATCGATTTTGAATCGTTGATAATAAGAATCGCGATTCTTACATGACATTTTAACACCCCTACTGTATATACTGTGGTATATTAACCACATTGACAATGGCATTCCTATTTTGGGCATGGTATTGTAGATCAGCAATTTTCAAATAGCCAAAATACAGAATAGTCCTTGGTCACATACTCCTATATACTTCGTTCACCGGAGTCCCCATATTAATTATTTTCCTTACCTCACTAATTACAGAAAGAGATTTTGCTGTTGTTAGTTTGGACTCTCTCCTGTGACCAATCCGGTGTGATTAAACCTGTCAGGATCAACCTCCACCAGCATAGGACTCAGGGTCAAGGGCACAGCAAAAGGAGAGGATAGGGGTCCCCCAGGGGTATTTACTTGGTCCTCTCCTTTGTTCTCTAGTCTACAGCAAGTCTCTTTGCCGAAAATATCCGATTTTTGGCACAACACGTGAGCTTGTAGATCGGCTGTTTTTAACAAATGTTTGCGTATGTTTGCTTTATTCTGGGCATGCCTATTATGAAATGGACAGAATAGGGTTAATGTGGTTAAGCTTGATAACAAAAAACCTGAGTAATCCTGAGTAAAGCAGAGGAAGGTACCATTCTGCATGAGTTCCTCCAGGTTATCAGAGGTGCGAGCCAAATGGAGTATAAGGGTGGCTCCTCTGATCTTCTCTGGGATGTCTTCATAGAGCAGTTCCACGTAGTCGTCTATGTTGCAGATATTGGCCTCCTCATCCAGCTAGAGGGGGACACCATACATTTGTGAACCACTGAACTCGGGGTGACGAAGAAATGTCATGGACAAAATCAAATATCACAATATTTTGGACTAAATACATCATCAATATTGTGACGATAATATCGTATTGAGTGCATGTGTACATGGTATGTCTGCTTACAGCATTGTCAGAATGACAATGCTTTATTTTTAGCGCAAGTAGCCTACGCCGGTAGTATGCCACATCATGATATTACGATATCCAAACTCCCTGACAATATCTAGTCTCATATCAAAATAACAAAATAATATAATATTGCCCAGCCCTATGTACAGTATATAGACATACTGTACTGTAAGCAATCATAATAATGTACACATGTATTGTATATGAAAAACCGGCCTAAAACCGTTTTTATTTTGGAAGGCCTTTTCGTGTTAAATTGTTATGTAACAACTGTCAGTTAAACCCTGCTTTTAACTGCTTTTGACATTTTAAACCCAGCTTTTAACCTTCTATGATTGATTATATGTTTTAACCATGTAGCACTCTGAGTTTCCCTGTGAATGAAAAGTGCAAAACAAATACCATGTTTTATTATTATTATTATTATTATTATTATTATTATATGAAGCACACGCACATCCATTGATTTGATCTTCCTCTAGTACCTACCTCCATTCCTGCATATGTTGTGAGGTCTCTAGATGAGATATGTTGCTTCTCATGCTTGTCTGTGAAAGGCACACATTTAAAAATCATTAAAGTTAACAATACTATCTCCATAGCAATTCATTTTCAACCAGACAGTCAAAACCTGTATTTATGCGAGGTGTGCACTTAAACCCTATATAGTTTGTTGACTGGAGTCCCCCAGGGGTCTATACAGTTTTTTCCCCTCTCCAATCTCTGCAGAAAATAGCTGACCTACAAGCTCACAACGTGTTGCGTTGCAAAGCGTTGTGAGCTTGTGGATCTGCTATTTTCAGTGAATGTTAACCTATTATGACATGCCCAGAATATTGAAGCTATGGTTCATGTCGCTAAACTGCAATGCTTTCTGTAAAAGAGAATTATCAATTACTGGTAAAATACTGAACTACATCAGTTTTTTAAGTGTTGTAAACATTACCATTTGTGTGTTTGCGGTTCTGTAGGTAGAACAGAAGCTGCTCCACCTCAGGGAGTTTAGATGGGTGGATCAGCCTACATTCCTCCACCACCTTCCTGGCCAGTGATGTTATATCAGTGTTGGCATGTAAGCTTTTCAGCCGAATGCTGAGAACAGCGTGCAGACACAAAATAACAATATTAAACATCTTTGCAAGGCAACATATCATCATCATCATCATCCATGCAGTACAGTTGAACCAACAACAATATACCATCATTTGGTTTGATAATGTCTTTTTTTTAATGGTTTAAAGTTGCCATTTTATAAAAAATGTTACATTAATATACATACATATATATATGTATCTATATACCTGTACATAGAACACTAAACGTCAGCAGTGTATAATCCTAATAATTAATATAATACAAATAAATAATGACCATGTTATTACAGGCTAATACTACTACTACTACTACTAATAACAATAATAATAAATGATAATCTGCTATACATACACTGTAGTGCGCAACAACTGTCTGGTATCGCAATACGGTCAGACTTAATTTTTTTCAATATTCAATATTTTTCATATATTTATTTATAAATATTTTTAGATATAATGTCACTAACATTTTCTGACACTCCTTGCGCTCTCCTATCATGGGATCCCCCAGTTCTCCCAGGATAGTTGCTTCCACCTCATAGTGAACGACCAAAGCTCTCTCTGTAGGATGGACATCCAGGCTGCCCCCCTTCACTTTCCTGTGGATTAGTCAGCAACAGTGGTGGAAAAAGTATTCAAATTTTTTACTTAGGTAAAAGTATCAATACTGCAATGTAGAAAACATACTCTGTTACACGTTAAAAGTCCGGAATGAAAAAATTACTTGAGTAAAAGTACAAAAGTATTGGTATCAAAATGTACTTAAAGTTCAAAAAGTAGAAAGTACTCATTATGCAGAATGTCCCATTTCACAAGTTTTCAAATGTATAATTATGTTTAAAAATCTTGATGCCACGCACTGTGAGCATTGTGAGATTGGCTATTTTCAAATGGCCTAAATGTATACAGGGCTGAAGTGGTTAATGTGTTTTGTAGTAATAATCAAAATATACAAAGTAACTAATAATTGTAGTGGAGTAAAAGTACAATATTTGCCTCTGAGATGTAGTGGAGTAGAAGTGAAGGCATTGAAAATTGGAAATACCCCAGTAAAGTAAAAGTACCTCAAGACACTTTAGTAACTTGAGGGTGAGCTACACAGATGGATAGCACCATTACGCATAGATATCAGACGTCACGTTATATTACAATAATATGTCATTACAGTCGGTATCGATAACATTGGAGATAACTGGTTGAACAGATGATCAGTGGCTCCTCCTGGCTCAGATCCCATGAGGTAACAGGATAGGTGGGCACCAAGGAAGAGTGGGCTCCTCTGTGTTAAATTGGCAATTTTTTTCCAATATGTAAAAATCATTAATATTTGGAAAATGTTTTTAAGTAAAGTAAAGTATGCATGATTAGTAGAACATGCTTAAACATTCGACAATTAAGGTCTAATATTTCTACAATTGCCACAAAACCTGTATATCCAGTCATTTTGGGGCATAAACAAAAAGTTGAAGGATAAAAGTCTGATAATGATGTACAGTCAGTGCATGTTCACATCATGTATATTTTACATTACTTATAAGGCCATTTTTCAAATATTTTATATTAACATTTTGGACAAAATAGCCAATTTTACATCGAGGTCCCCAGATGTCCCTATAGTGCCCACCTATCCTGTATCCCAGTGGTTCTCCACCTTTTCAGGCCATGATGACCCCCCAAAATAATCATATTAGAACTGGGGACCCCCCACCCTGACAATGACAAGCGCTTGGAATGTAGGAGTTGAGGGATTACATTTAGTTTGACTCGGTTCCACAGATATACATATTGTGAAAATAGCAGATCTACAAGCTGACGCGTTGTGAGCTTGTAGATCGGCTATTTTCACAATTATATTATTTGACCATTGGGCCAATATTTGACCAAAGTTTATAGTATAGTTTGTTGATTACTTTTTGATGTAATAATTGTCTTTTCTTTCTTTCTTTTTTTTTTAAGGTATTAAAAAGGTCTTAAAAGTCCTTAAATTGTCACTTCACTGTCATCTGTGGACCCCCCAAAATCATGTGGGGACCCCCCTGGGGATCCCGACCCAGAAGTTGGGAACCACTGCTGTATCCCATCATGATTCAGCCCGTTCATTTCAATGGCCTGCTGCCAACAGCTGGGACTACATCACAACATCGGATCATCATCAACAGCATCTCTCTCTCATCATCATAACAAAACCCGTTATTATGAGCCTGCACAGCTTTACACAACAGCGATCATTACCTCTTCAGATAGCGCGCCTCCTCCGCCTGTAACTTTTCCATGTTATAAATGTAAACAACGCTCACATTGACGTGTTTAATGTCATCAGAACGCTGGATGTGACGGTGCGGTGCGGATCGCTTCTACTGTGTGCTTTTGGGTTGCCAGGGCTGCGAGGCTAGTGTTGCCATATTCTGTGAGAGAAACAAGCAACCAGGTCTGTGAAAACAACGCGTCGCCATGCGACACGTTGTGAGCTTGTAGATCGGCTATTTTCAAATAAAATGAGGGAGGGGGACATTTTTGAATGTTTTTGAATATTTTAACATTGCAAATCTTGTATGGGGGACCCTGGCACAAAATATTTTCAGATGGGGGTCCGCAGCGCAGACTAATGCATATTAATCTGGGAGGCCTGGACATGAACATGTTTGAGAACCACTGATTTAAACAACATTTAGATTAGAAACAAGCCAAAATAAGCAACCCGCAACAACCAATTTTTACTTTACAGAAAAAGAAGCCCAAATTCGCTTATAATAATCTGACATGGCAACGCTACTGCGAGGATGACAGAATCCCAGCATGCAATATCAGCACACAAACGGACAGGGGGAGATCTAGCGCCATCTGTGGGCGTGGAGGTAATAATAAATGTTATTGTGCCTTATCTTTATTATTAACTTTATTCGTTTATGTATAGACCAATTATTTGTTCACTAACATTGAGACTGGATGCACAGGTGATTGTTTCATGCAATCAATTCTAAACCTGTTGTCCTCTTGTGTGTTGGCTACAATGGCTAGTGAGGCGCGTCCTAGCGAGACCTGACAGAATGGGTTTCATTTGCAACCAGTATGACGCTTGCAACCAGTGTGACGTCGTCTGTTAAGGGGTCTATATTATGTGTTTTGTCCGATTTCTGTGTTTAATGGCATATGTCTTTGTATACTTAGAAAAGTGCTATATACATTTTAGATTATTATTATTATTATTATTATGATATACAGTGGAGATCAGGCCTGGAATTTTATCATTTTAGGGGCAAGGCCACTTGGCCATCAAATAAAACAAGATTTTTGTCCATTGAAATAATGAATTGAATTTAAGGGTTAAGGATAATTTAAACATTATATATAGACTATCTGCAGTGAAATAAATAATGGTAGTTACAATCTGATCCATATGCTCAGCCCTAGCCTGGTAAACCCCTCCTAGCTCAGCCCTGCACCAATCAAAGTCACTGGATTGGTTTAAAGATGGGGACTCAGGGGAGTTAAGAATTCAGAATCTCAACAACAGACACTGGTGTCTACATGACAAGAAAGAGACACTGGTGTCATTTAACAAGAAAGAGACAGAGGAGAAAGTGGTACAGTCAGCTGGGGCATTTAGGCCACTGTGGCCTCAGGGAATGCACTTTTTTTGAGGGACACAAGGCCCACAAGGTTAAGTAAAGTAAAGTATGCATGATTAGTAGAACATGCTTAAACATTCGACAATTAAGGTCTAATATTTCTACAATTGCCACAAAACCTGTATATCCAGTCATTTTGGGGCATAAACAAAAAGTTGAAGGATAAAAGTCTGATAATGATGTACAGTCAGTGCATGTTCACATCATGTATATTTTACATTACTTATAAGGCCATTTTTCAAATATTTTATATTAACATTTTGGACAAAATAGCCAATTTTACATCGAGGTCCCCAGATGTCCCTATAGTGCCCACCTATCCTGTATCCCAGTGGTTCTCCACCTTTTCAGGCCATGATGACCCCCCAAAATAATCATATTAGAACTGGGGACCCCCCACCCTGACAATGACAAGCGCTTGGAATGTAGGAGTTGAGGGATTACATTTAGTTTGACTCGGTTCCACAGATATACATATTGTGAAAATAGCAGATCTACAAGCTGACGCGTTGTGAGCTTGTAGATCGGCTATTTTCACAATTATATTATTTGACCATTGGGCCAATATTTGACCAAAGTTTATAGTATAGTTTGTTGATTACTTTTTGATGTAATAATTGTCTTTTCTTTCTTTCTTTTTTTTTTAAGGTATTAAAAAGGTCTTAAAAGTCCTTAAATTGTCACTTCACTGTCATCTGTGGACCCCCCAAAATCATGTGGGGACCCCCCTGGGGATCCCGACCCAGAAGTTGGGAACCACTGCTGTATCCCATCATGATTCAGCCCGTTCATTTCAATGGCCTGCTGCCAACAGCTGGGACTACATCACAACATCGGATCATCATCAACAGCATCTCTCTCTCATCATCATAACAAAACCCGTTATTATGAGCCTGCACAGCTTTACACAACAGCGATCATTACCTCTTCAGATAGCGCGCCTCCTCCGCCTGTAACTTTTCCATGTTATAAATGTAAACAACGCTCACATTGACGTGTTTAATGTCATCAGAACGCTGGATGTGACGGTGCGGTGCGGATCGCTTCTACTGTGTGCTTTTGGGTTGCCAGGGCTGCGAGGCTAGTGTTGCCATATTCTGTGAGAGAAACAAGCAACCAGGTCTGTGAAAACAACGCGTCGCCATGCGACACGTTGTGAGCTTGTAGATCGGCTATTTTCAAATAAAATGAGGGAGGGGGACATTTTTGAATGTTTTTGAATATTTTAACATTGCAAATCTTGTATGGGGGACCCTGGCACAAAATATTTTCAGATGGGGGTCCGCAGCGCAGACTAATGCATATTAATCTGGGAGGCCTGGACATGAACATGTTTGAGAACCACTGATTTAAACAACATTTAGATTAGAAACAAGCCAAAATAAGCAACCCGCAACAACCAATTTTTACTTTACAGAAAAAGAAGCCCAAATTCGCTTATAATAATCTGACATGGCAACGCTACTGCGAGGATGACAGAATCCCAGCATGCAATATCAGCACACAAACGGACAGGGGGAGATCTAGCGCCATCTGTGGGCGTGGAGGTAATAATAAATGTTATTGTGCCTTATCTTTATTATTAACTTTATTCGTTTATGTATAGACCAATTATTTGTTCACTAACATTGAGACTGGATGCACAGGTGATTGTTTCATGCAATCAATTCTAAACCTGTTGTCCTCTTGTGTGTTGGCTACAATGGCTAGTGAGGCGCGTCCTAGCGAGACCTGACAGAATGGGTTTCATTTGCAACCAGTATGACGCTTGCAACCAGTGTGACGTCGTCTGTTAAGGGGTCTATATTATGTGTTTTGTCCGATTTCTGTGTTTAATGGCATATGTCTTTGTATACTTAGAAAAGTGCTATATACATTTTAGATTATTATTATTATTATTATTATGATATACAGTGGAGATCAGGCCTGGAATTTTATCATTTTAGGGGCAAGGCCACTTGGCCATCAAATAAAACAAGATTTTTGTCCATTGAAATAATGAATTGAATTTAAGGGTTAAGGATAATTTAAACATTATATATAGACTATCTGCAGTGAAATAAATAATGGTAGTTACAATCTGATCCATATGCTCAGCCCTAGCCTGGTAAACCCCTCCTAGCTCAGCCCTGCACCAATCAAAGTCACTGGATTGGTTTAAAGATGGGGACTCAGGGGAGTTAAGAATTCAGAATCTCAACAACAGACACTGGTGTCTACATGACAAGAAAGAGACACTGGTGTCATTTAACAAGAAAGAGACAGAGGAGAAAGTGGTACAGTCAGCTGGGGCATTTAGGCCACTGTGGCCTCAGGGAATGCACTTTTTTTGAGGGACACAAGGCCAAACTGAGGGGCAATGACGGCCATGGCCTTCGTGGCCTCCCTGAAATTCCTGCCCTGGTGGAGATAGACAGGAAACCCGGAGAGAGAGACGGGGAGTGACACGCAGCAAAGTTCATCGGGCTCGGGACTCGAACCCACGACTCGCTGTCAGGCTGCATTACAGCCTATATGTGGTATGCGCCCTATAACTACTAGGCCAGCGGCACCCATTCTGGAATGCTTTTCACAGTGTGAACTCCAGTGAACTCATACACAAATTCTGAACATTCTCCTGAAACTGATAAGACATCTATTATATAATAGAGCTGTTTAATGTACTTTTTTTGTTTTTCTTTTACAAAGCAGTTAGTTAGTGAATGCCAGATTGCCAGACAACTGTTCAGCCTCTTTTAGCTTGTTGTGGTGCCGCCGTGCCACAGATATGATGGATGTCCTGACTGCAAGGTTTAGTCACAGAGGTCATGGGGTTGTGTCAGTCAGTGCTGCTGGGTAACCCTGAGTTCCTGACTGTGTGACTATTTGAGTCTGGAAATAAATATGATAACTTGGGGCTTTGAGTTCACCTATTTGCATTGCATTGTGCAAATTATTGCAGGATTCAATTTCCTGTTTACACCTACTCTGATGGCAAATTACCTAGTTTGATTACATCATCGTAGACCTACTCACTTTTAAGTCTGTAATTTCAGCAGCTTGATCTTCAGCATACTTAAAGCTGCACTATGTATGTAACTTTCCTCTCCTACCCTGGATTTGAACGCGGTTTCCTGCGCAAGAGCTACATTTTTTACCATTGAGCTAATAATAGAACCTGCCTGCTTGCTCAGGGGATACATTGAATCTTGACCTTCAGGTCAAAAGGTGTGTCAGATCCTGTGTCTAGGCGAGACATGACCTTTGACACAACCTAAATGTCTCAATAGAAGAGCAGGGGGACAAAATACAACCACCCCAATTGTAGAAGTTATATTGTATTAACATACTCTGCCATACAGATTGGACAAAATTACATTTTATTTTATTTCATTGTGCTGCTTTAACACCAAATTAAATATAAACTTTGTATATGATTTTAACATGTGACAGTACCCTGATTTTGCCACTTTTAGGCCCAAATGATTTAAAACAATTATTTGTGTTGTACCCTTGAAGCTATTTTGATCTGTAAAATAAAAACAGGTTGACAGATGATTAAAGACAACCTCTAGATATTTCTAGAGGTTGTCTTTAATTATCTTTTTTTTTATCCAACTGGCATTCATAATGCAAAAGTTGAAAACTATGTTCTGAACATTTGTACAATGTGGGGTTGCACCTTGGTGTTCCCTTTCTGGAGGGTTGAAAAAACTAGAAGCATAGACTGTCACTGGACAATGTTTTGTTTACTGGGTGTCACATACTATTTAACACCAGCGTTCTCTCATGTTTCATTTATGCTCCGCTATTTTTGGCCGTATACTTAAAATGCTGTTACCCCATTGTACAGTGGGGTGTGGACCACCCCCACAGTCACAGCAGGTGTGACTCATCACCCTAAAAGTGAACTGAATGGCTAACCATTGACTGGGTGTTTAGAATTACAATGAATATGCAGAGTCCATGATATACCCAATTAAAAACATTTTTTAATTATGATTTATGTTGACTGTTTGACAGTTGTAATGTTTTATATGATATTGTTACTTGTTACCACTGGAAGAATTAGTTTTGCAGTGTAATTATTTATTTTATTTCATCTTGTTTTTGTATTTGTGAATGGGACGTTGACTGGGTGGGAGTCAACTATCACACTGTATAGCTTAGTGGTTTGTTTTATTTAAAAAGGGGAAATCGATAAACTGGACTTACAAGAAGTACAGCTATAGGCATAGAAGTGATAGTAGTGCTATAGAAAAGATGCAATCCATAAGTTTCACATCCTACCCTGGATTCGAACCGTGGTCAAGTTTGATGGGTAGAACCAGTGATGGAAAAAGTACTCACATGTCTGACTTAAGTAAAAGTATCAATACTGCAATGTAGATATACTCTGTTACAATTAAAAGTCCCATATTTCAAAAGTACTTGAGTAAAAGTGCAAAAGTGTTGTACAATGTACTTAAAGTACCAAAAGTGGATCTGCAATTTTCAAATGGCCGAAATGTATATAGGGCTGGTGTATGTGGTTAATGTATGTTTTGTAATAATAATCAAAATCTACAAAGTAACTTGTAACTAAAGTTTTCATGTAATTGTAGTGGAGTAAAAGTACAATATTTGACTCTGAGATGTAGTGGAGTAAAAGTAAAAGTATTGAAAATTGTCAATACTGAAGAAAGTAAAAAATGCCTAAAAAAAGTACAGTACTGAGTACAGTTACTTTACACCACTGGATCAAACTTCTCTATACAAACGCTCTATACTAGTGTCTTTTTTTGGGAAAGCTTTCGCTGGAAATAGCAGATCGACAAGCTCACAACGCAGCGTGTTAAGCTTGTCGAGCTATTTTCAGCGAAAGCTTTCCCCAATACGGATGCTGGGGTTTAAGTGGTCAAAAATGGTTTAAAAAAAGAAGGATTTTTTAAATTATTATTATTATTTCAACCTGCAAATTCTGCACTTTGACTAAACTGCTTGTGTAAGCACCATTCAGTTCACCAAGTGATGGGTGACGTCACCGCTCTAAATTTACACCATGACTTGTTGAGAATATAATTTCAGTAGAGTGACAGAAATATAAGTCTTTGTGGTGATGATTGAACGGGAACTGATGCTACATGCTCATGTGTTATCCTGAGGTCAGTCGTCCAGAAGTTAGTATCTTTGTCACAGAAATGCGAGTCTCATGCATGCCATCTTCATTCTTCTGCTTAAAAAAGATCGTGCCTGTAGAAACGTGCCTGGTATGTACAGTATGACCCTGAACTGACAGATGTCAAAAACGGAGAACCCATCGGCGAGTATTTATGGGTCAAATGTAAACATCAGAGATATTTTTGGAGAGTAATGTGTGATATGTATTTGGCTGTGGACCCCTGTTGACAAGACTTGGTGCCAAAATAAAATACAATGTACTTATGTGTTTAAACTGTTTGCTGGGGGGACCCTGCCTAGAACACCCTCAATAACCCCTTATACACTCATTAGCACAGTCGTTGCTAATGTGTCTCGGGTACTTATTCTGCCTAGTAACAGTGGGGAAATATTCACGTGTTGTTGAGCGAACTTGGGCACGCTATAGATTGCTTGGAATGCATATCTTGCCTTGAGAGAACAGCATGGGATTGGCTGTATTTAAAGCAGTATGTACTATGTATACAAACATGATATGATGACGATGTTAATTATAGCAACGCTATGTACGCGGCAGTAAATGCTGGAGGTCAGATGTATGGTTGTATGTGCTGCTGGTATTTGTGCATGGCCTAAAAGCTCTGATGCCACTCTGCATGTCTTGGTAAAGGAGCCGACAATAGTCCTGAAAAACAAGAGATTTATTTTTTACTCTCTCTCTCTCTCTCTGACTACCAAAGGCTACCTCAACCTACTGGTTGAGGGGTGAAAGGCTCCCTACTCTTTCACCCCTCCCCAAGTCAACATCCCTGGCAGGTGATGTGAAAATGGCACAGCACCACCCAAAGTAAGGAATCTTTGCCTGATCGCCTTTCGTCAAGACTGCCAGTGACTTGTACACCGGACAGGCGGACACAGATATAGCAGCAGCTGGTGCAATAGGGTCCCACACACTCACAGACGCACAGTCTACTACTGCTGTGGCTGAGTCACACACACTCTCTCTCAGTGTGGATAGCTGTAGCTACTAAACCAAAGGAGCCCCAAGGCCATATAGTCAAAATGGAAGATAAGGCTGTTTCAATTCCAGAAACACTGGAAGATAAAGCTGTTTCAATTCCAGAAACACCGGAAGATGCAGCGGTTTCAGAATATCCTGAAGCACCAACCAACATTGTGCTCCAAGCTCAGCAAGCTCACCAAGCCATGAAAGACCGCTGGAAAGGGGCCGATGCCGAGATGGGTAAACACAGCATGTCCTTCCATCTGCAACACACCCTGAGGAATGAGTTCTTTGCCAGCTACCTATACCTCCTGGAGAAGACCCCCATTGGTAAGAAGAGGGGCCAGACAAAGCTCCAATGTTTGTTTCACTTTTATAACGTAAAGAATTCAAATGTTATATTATTTTCTCAATGCTCTATTTTATTACATATGGGGGGAATCAGTGGTAGCACTAGAATAACTCTGCAGGGTAAGTTGTAGGATGTGTTGTCTTACCTGCTGTAAAGATAGGTAAATACATCCACACAAAAAGGAACGTAGATTACCTACAAACATCTCATAATTCTGCATACAGGCTAGATATTTTTGGTATTCTTACCAGTGGGAAATGCAACTCCATAATCATCATACCTGTAGAGTATCAGCAGAGTTCCTGCATAAAGATGTCATGTCAATAATGTGTATGAAATGTCATGTTTCATTTATAAGTACGGTATTGGAATTCTGCTTAAGCTGCTTTAATGCAGCCAATTTTGTGTCTATTATTAACTGTGCATTGACATGCAGTATAGATACATCTCTGCAGGAAAGAATACTGCATGTTGACGGTGCATAGTCTGCAAAGTCAATCATAGCCAATCGGAATGGTGTGAAAATCTGACTGATACATCTTGATCACATGACTCCAGAGATTATGTGTACCGGTTTGAGTTTTGGACCTAATTTGCTGGGGTAGTTGCAATAAGTGTGTTTTGAAGAAAAATGGCAGAAAAAGTTTCACAGGTATCGGACGCTGCATTCATGATTTGTGCGACTTCATGCAAAACGTCTCTCCCGTAAACTTTGAAAGCGAATCATGGGAACGTTTTGATTGTACGACCTACAGTTCAAGAGTTATCTGCCAAATGGTGTACCTGTCCTGTTATAGCGCCACCATGAGACCGATTTGAAGAATTTGGGGTACACTGGTGAATGAACTGCTCATAGACACACTGACACACTGACACCCACATATACAGACATACAGGAGCAAACTGTCCTGTTATAGCGCCACCATGAGACCGATTTGAAGAATTTGGGGTACACTGGTGAATGAACTGCTCATAGACACACTGACACACTGACAACCACATATACAGACAGACAGGAGCAAACTATAGTCTCCAGTCTTCGGCCGCCCGGCCTGGTGGAAACAATTACTTGCGGACCATAGTAGATAGGTGTACGTGACATTGCCTATTTCACTTACAGCATGCAGCCTCAGGATATGTCAAGAATGTGGTGATGTTTTTAATTTGTCCTTTGACATATTCAGTTTTGATGGACATCACATAGGTAAATAGGGGGTTGGGCGTTTGGGGCTGGCTGAAGAAGACTGACTTTATAACCACTAACTTGATCCAGTGGGTAGCATTTCAAACATGAAAGAACTAAATCATGTCAGAAAGTAGGATTCATGACAAGAGCTTCAAAGCCAAATTATTCACTAACAGCAGCTTTAACTCTGATTATGCAAAATGAAATTAATCCTTTATGTCTTTATGAGTGTTCAACCAGACATTGGCATGGAACCATTCTGTCACTGACAGATATGAAAAAAAAAAATGCAACTATACCCCTAATACAAACTGATAAAAGAATAATTAGGCAATTCAGGTGGACATAATGAATAATAGGAGCATAAGCACAAAGTAATCTTGTTCAAGCAGATAGATGGTCAGAAGGTCAGCTTTGGAGAGGTTAAAGGGATAGTGTAATCAGATTGGCACATCTTTGGCAAAGAAGTGCCAGACACACTCTCTCACACGTTTCCCTGCTTCGTGGTCTTTCTCGGCACTTCTATATTTAGCAAGGCTCTCCCTCTGAGAGGCTTGCTATGAGGTCACACGACTGCCATCGGCAGTCCTTCTAGTGCCTATCTTATATCAAAATCTACTCTGTCTGTGCCAAACTTGACACCCTGAGATATTTCACAGCAGAATGAGGGGTTGAAATGGAAAGTTCTTGGTACAGTATGTTCTGATTGTCCAGTTTTACTTCTTGATTGCCTGGAGGCGTCAAAATCCCCTTCTTGGATTTCGGCCCTATGTTATAGTCCATATGTTTATAATGCTGAGGAGCCATGGTTAAAATGAAACTCATGGAGGGAGTGCATTCCGTCATGGATTCTGCCACTGCACATCCTTGACGAGCAAACACATGTTCCCCTGTGACACCCCATCTCCTCTCTCTCTCTCTTTCACACACGCACACACACACACACACACACACACACACACACACACACACACACACACACACACACACACACACACACACACACACACACACACACACACACACACACACACACACACACACGAGCGCACGCACACGAGCGCACGCACACACAAACACAGGAAAGTGTTAAGCCTGTAGCAATGTGATTTCAGTCTAAAGGGATACATTTTTATGAGAGGTCCCAGAGAGACAAAAGAAAAAACCTGTAGTTTAGTGTCAGGTATCAATTGATTGATAACCTTGTCACTCAAGGGACTGTGGTCTTATACATCACATAATACAGCAGTGTTGTTGTTGTTTTTGCTTCATAAGAAAGTAGGTAGCTGATATATTGCACTTTTACCTTAGCGCTAGGTATGCTCTTAGTTGCTTGTTTTAGAAGAGAATGCACTTAAGACTTCTGATGATTAGTAGTTTTCTTGCCTACCTATGTTGAATGCCCTTATTGTAAGTCGCTTTGGATAAAAGCGTCTGCTAAATGACTGTAATGTAATAAGAGTATGGATCATTGCATCTTGCCAACTTCACAATAAACATAACCTTTGACCTTCATTAAGCTCTGCAGTAACCTAAGAACAGGAATGGCCAACAGTGAAGATGAACATCAAAACACTTGTTGCCTTCCCTCATAACAGCTGATCAGAGGGTTAGAATGACAAAATGCTCCCTTATTTATAGTTGCTTAATTATGTGATGGGATTGTAAACACTGATCCTCTTCATAACTGTTTCCCCAGTGCCATAAAAAAACATTGTTGTTGTTCTAGGCTGGGGAGTTATTTTCAACACACACAGATGATTCATTACCTGCTACCCTACACCCTCACATGTCGCCCTCTTCTGCCCTCCTCTGTTCTGTCTCCTCTTCTCACCATCCTAACAATTAAACTGTGTCTGTCTGTCTGTCTGTCTCCCAACAGTCAAGCTGTTTCCAGTCACCTGCGAGTACATCAAGGGTGAGAAACAGTTCTACTACCGCGCTCAGAAATTCTACGAGGATGTGCCTGCCTCAGAGGAGGGCATGATGGGAGATTTTGTGGAGATCTCCAACGTTGATCTGGAAGGCTCCAGGCAGTTTCTGAAGAGGTTTGTGGTGAGTTTAAAGCAGGGGTAACATTCCTAAAAACACTTAGAATGCATCAAAGCACTAAAATACAATAAGCCAATGTGTCTTCCTCTGTCCTCATGCACACGTGGTAGGCTACTGCTGTGGCAGCTCACTACTGTATATCCATATCAATGTCCACTGTATCTTTCTACGCAGAGATCAAATATCATCTGCAAGGAGTCCTCAATATAGCACCGAGTGGCATGTCTGGGTGAACTCCCAAGCAGAGGTTAGTGTTGTAGGTCAGTTGTAGGTCATAGATGTGGGGTAGTGGCTCAGGAGGTAGAGCGGCCGCTTGCGAACCGGAAGGTTTCCCAGTTTGAACCCGGGCTCCCCCCAGAGTTAGTGTCCTTGAGCGAGACACTGAACCCCTAATTGCTCCCGACGAGCAGGTCGGTGCCTTGCATGGTTTCCTCCGCCATGTATGTGTGAATGCAATGCACAATCATTCAAAGCGCCTTGGATAAATGCACCTGTCCTATAATGCACAATTTATCATTTATAGATGCAAAAAGCTGTTTCCTTTATGTTAACTACAAATACACTAATAACTATAACTGATAACGGTTAACTAGGGACAGCATTATATATTTTGTGACTTCCACCCTTTCTGCAGTTGATTTTTAAATAAATAGAGAAAATACTTTTCATGTTCTGGTCTGACATTAGAAGTCCTTTATCAACACTATTATCCAGAACAGGAAAGTGAACTGAAAAGTGTTGATAGCTCTATATTCTTATATTACTATCATTATCATCATTATCATTACTATTACACTCCAAAAACAGCAAAAAAACAACAAAAAAAAACCCAATACAGCTGCTGCCAATATATTCTTATGAGTCTAGTCATCAGGGGACAAATTCTGTGTCCTCTGGACCGTTGGCGTAGCGGTCCAAGCACCTAGGCCAATGTAGCCTGACAGCCGGTCGTGGGTTCGAGTCCCGATACCAACGGTCTTTGCTGCGTCTCACCCCCCATCTCTCTTTCCCCATTTCCTGTCAGCCTACTGCCCTATCTATAATAAAGGCATGAGAAGCCCAAAAATAAATCTTCCATATTCCAGAAAAGATTGCCAGGTACGGTTAAATTTATCACATGAAGCCCTTAAGTCTTTAATCCACCCATTCACACTAGGAGGAGTGACATGTTTCCACTTGAGTAATATCAGGCGTCTGGCCAGGAGTGAGGAGAAGGCTAACACCCGTTGTATGTCTAATGTATAGTGTAATAAACACTATAACATTTAAGCTGATAAATGGGCACTCTCCTGATTGGCTGACATTGGCAACCCACCTGAAAACTTATTTTCCGTTTATTAAACAGCTGGAAAGATGGGGAGACCCTTGTTACTGAACAAGCACTCTATAGCAAAGATTACTATCAGAATAGTGCTTTAACCTTTTAACCCAAAAAATATCACTTACACTACCTTTAAGTAATTTTGATCATCATGATCACAACAACGTGGATATAACCTGTATCCTCTGATTTATATTTAATACCTGTTAGCAATGTAGCTAATACTTGTTCTGGGATAGTTCCAATGAGTAATAATCTTGCACAGTTATATTCTGTGGAATACGGAGAGTCGGAGACAGCCAAACATTCTCTATGATTAAGCGAGCATGGTGATTAACGCAAGCAGCACACATATCTAGTTAGCTTTATATCATTACAAAACCTTCAGTAATGTTCATAGCTAACTACATCAGTTTTATAGAGTGTGTGCGTGCGTGAGTGTGTGCGTGGTGTATAGTAATGGTTGTGTGAATGTAGGTTACTGAGCATTATGGGGCATCATGCCAATTCAGGAGAATGTGTTTGACCTAGGCAGGTTATTTATAGGGTCACTTCAATGAGAGACCTAATAATAAGCTACTAGCATCTGGATGTTAAAAGGAGAGGAAATGCGTGAAGTACTGTAGTATAGTTGGTGGGAAGCATAGCCTCTAATGCTAATGTAAACACAACCAGCCCATATTTAACACAGTTCCGATGACAAAATCACGGCCGTATCGTGTTCACAATCCACTGCCCAGTGCCTGGAGATTGGCACCTCTCTGTCCTGAAATACTGTTGGATCTGTCAATCATAGTGACCTTGACAGTTACAGACACTAATTAGAACCATACATGCACGCTCGTTGCAGCACACATGTTACAACACATAACCTTGCAAGGCCTTCTGTAATCCCATTCCAGTCAGGGAAACGTCAAGGGGTTTCTAGTTTGTGGATATTTGTCTCCGTCATCAGCATATCATCTGACATGTCAAACACAACTCTGCAACAACATACAGTCTTGATGAGATGATCCTTTGAAATGGTATACAGTGTTGCATGCTACAAGGTTTGAGTTGTCTCCCTAGGCACATGGTCCACCTGTTTTCTAGAGATACCATGTCCTTGTTGAGTTTAGACATCCAAAATTCTGTTTCACCAGGCCAGAAAGGATTGTGTGTGTGTGTGTGTGTGTGTGTGTGTGTGTGTGTGTGTGTGTGTGTGTGTGTGTGTGTGTGTGTGTGTGTGTGTGTGTGTGTGTGTGTGTGTGTGTGTGTGTGTGTACTTTAGCGGTGAAATTATTAATGGAATAGTTGATCGACAGCCGCTTATCTGGGTTTAGATAAATTGTTTTTGTTCCAAATTTTATTCCAGAATATGCTTCTTAGAATCTTAAAAAAGTTCAGTTTTTGACTGCTGGGTATATGTATACGATGTATTAAGATGTTTGTTGGGTTCAGATATAATGTGTGATGTGCACCTTATTGTTTCAATGTATGGTCTAACTTAATCACATATATTACCTATGTGTGGTATTGCAGCAAGTCAAAAAACATTATTGGATGGATGCACAATTAAACATTGTGAGGGTGAAAGCCTGGGTATGTCATGGCAGGATTGCGTTAATTAAAATCTATACTAAGCATAGGCGTATATGTGTTGATAATGTGTTGTTAGATGAGGTGTAATCCAGGTGTAATACTGGAGCGTAAAGATGTTGGCCTATAGGGCCGGATTAACACAGTGTGGCGCCCTAGGATGACTACACTTTAAGTGGCCCCTTCCCACAACTGTACACGTAAAAAAGTAAAATTTACTATGGCTTAAAGACCATAGATTTACAAACATATTGCTTAAGGACAGGCTCACCACACACACAGTAAAGTGTCCCAAACTGGGTGGAGGATGCGTTAAAAAGACAGTCCACATACAACCTGCCCTACTCTGTCAATCACTTCCCCTAATGGAAAAGTGTCAGCCTCAGACAGGCAGAGTGGGGAGGCCATCACAAACGAGTGCTGTATACAGTGCAGCGTAGATAGACTTTGCTGTATTTGTGGGCTACTTGCACTCCATAGTCTTGCAGACATTATATCCCATAGCCTGGAGGGACAGTGGGCTGGCGGTAATGCATGCACAAAAAATATGAAATAACAAACAGTAGTTGTCGTTCAAACATTCTGGGATTGTCTTCCTTGAGCTACTGACAGTGTGTACAAACCGCTTGGAGCCTATACAGTAGGTCCAGCAGTTTGCGAGAATAGCTCTGGATTCACGTGTAAATGGTGCATTTACACACACTCTCTCACACACACTCACACACACACACACACACGCACACACGCACACACGCACACACACACACACACACACACACACACACACACACACACACACACACACACACATTCTCTCATGTTTATAAGCTCTCGTCCGCCTGTGGCTAGCAGAGCTAATAAAAGAATAAACAATAATTGACTGATTAATCGATAATGAACATAATCATTATTTGCAGCCCTAGTGTGCTTGTGTTTGTGTTGCGCACATCAAAGAGAGCATAGTTTGTGGTTGCTAGTGTTTCCATATGCATCTTTCCATATGCATCTGTGTGTGTGTGTGTGTGTGTGTGTGTGTGTGTGTGTGTGTGTGTGTGTGTGTGTGTGTGTGTGTGTGTGTGTGTGTGTGTGTGTGTGTGTGTGTGTGTGTGTGTGTGTGTGTGTGTGTGTGTGGGGTTGTATGAGTGGGCGCACGTGGATGCGCTGAAGTGAATGGTCCCTGAAGTGAATGGTATACCAAAAACATGCAGAGACTCCACAAATCATGAAATCCTACTTCATCAGAGTGTAGTCAACTGCATATCGTGTTCTACAAACTTCACCATGGCTGCCTTCTATTGGCTCCTAGCTCCTTAACCTGACATCTCCATTAAAAATGAGCACGGTGGGGAGATTTAGAGTGCATCCAGGTTAAACTGAAGTACATGCGCACGGCGCAATATGGCAGTAATTCACCCAAACCAGGAAGCCACCTCTAACAAGCATAGAGTTCCTCAGGGCCCCATCTTTCATACAATCACACAATGGGGCCCCTGACTCCCCCCCCTACTCCGGGGGGGATGAAGTGAAGTCAGAATACAAAATGAAGAGGGAGTAAAAGCAATGGGATTCAAGTTATGCATCTTTTTGTTCTCTCATGTTAAAGTTCACGGTTCCTTGCCCTGAGGTATTGTAGGCGTGCCTGTCGGTGCTCTGCTCTTTGAACTACGGGAGGTCAGACATCTGGCAAGATAGAAAATAAAGAATCAGGCCTTTTGATAACTTACAGTTATTGTAATAACATGCAGCATGAAAACTGACATTTCAATGCGCTTTTCATGTGGGCACCATATACGCGTACACATGGTATTTATCCGTGGAAACGTTTTATGACACACACCCCTTCTGTTTGTGGACCCCTATAGGGTCCTGGTAAGGCCGGCACACACTGCGCCCTGGACTGCGGCTGTGGCATCGGCCGCGTGACAAAGGGTGTCCTCCTGCCTGTGTTCGAGAAAATGGAGATGGCCGACATGATGGAGCACTTCCTGCTCCATGCACACGAGGAGTACCTTGGCGATGACGCTGACCGCATCGAGACCATGTACTGCTACGGCCTGCAGGAGTGGACGCCTCCTAAAAAGAGATACGACGTCATTTGGATACAGTGGGTCGCATGTAAGTCTGTGAAGCATTTTCTTATGTCAAGTACAGCGTCTTCGTGTGCACGTGGTTTTTCATTGTGTCGATGTGCATTTGAACCTCTGAGAAAGAGAGCACATCTAAGTGTACACATGTGTGCCTGAGTGTATTCATAACTTTAGATACAGTACACTGTACATCTTTCCAGTGTTTACATTTCATTTCAGCTCAGAGGTGGCCTTTTTTCTGTATGAGGGCTTATATTCATATACAGGTGATGTGGAACTATGGAACTATACATTGCAGCTATATGATATAGCTTCAAGCCTACTGTACCTCAGAGTTGCTGCCAGCGGTCCATGCCAATGTGAAAGGGTGGAAGTCCTGACTTACTGCCCGAACCCACATGTCTTATTTTAGACGATACTAGCATTTATTTCTTCTTTTCCTGAAATGAATGACTGCTCAGAGGCAGGATATTCCAGGTAGCGCCTTTCTTGCCTCATTTGACTTTATCCTCCCCCTCCGCCTCCATCTCCTCCTCCTCTTCCTCCCCTCTCTTCATTTCCTCCTCCTCTCCTCTCAGACAGTCACATGCCCCTCATTTCACAGAGTGAACCCTGTCACACTTTCACCAAGCAAAAGAGTACTTTAGAGAGGGTGCTGTATACTCCTTGTTTATCTTTTATTGCAATTAAGACTTTTTTGTTTGAACCCAGCTCTCTTAAAAGATCAATTAAAAACTGTGTTATCACCATGGCATCTCTTACAAAGCCAACTGCCATAGTTCAGATCTGATAATTAGTTATAATATAACTATTCATTATTATAACTATTATTATTGTGAATAATAATAAATAATACAATTCACAATATTATTGTCTCCGCCAGGCCGAAAGGCAGCGTCCGATTGCGGTGAAACTTTGCACGTACATTTGCACTATGTTTAGGAACAAATGCGGGTGGCATTTGTTCCTAAATTTTAACATTATTATAGCACCACCAGGAGGCCAATTTTTGCAAAACAATTGATTTTACGTATATTTTCCAACAAATATTGTCCACACATCACACAAATCGGTAAACATTATCTTGATCAAGTGATCAAGACGGCTCCGTCCGATTTTTCATATTCCATCCTGATTGGCGCATTCCCAACATTGCTGGCCCACAATAACCTACCTGGTTTATCAGTTAGATAGTTTTTTTTTGGTTAAGTTACATTGTGATTTTATTTTTATTGATTTGTATTTTGTTTGGCTATTTGGTCATGCATTGTCCCTGTCTCCCCTGTCTCCACTAGGCCATCTAACTGACAAGGACCTGATGAACTTCCTGTTCCGCTGCAAGAGGAGCCTGCGTCCCAACGGTGTCATCATCCTTAAGGACAACATGGCACGACAGGGCTGCAAACTGGACACTATTGACAGCAGTATCATCCGTCACCTGGACATCATGCGGAGCATTATCGCCAAGGCCGGCCTGGAGGTGTTGGCCGTGGAGAGGCAGGAGGGCTTACCAGAATCCATGGTTCCCGTCTGGATGGTCGCCATGGTGCCGATGAAGCAGACGGAGAAGGAGAAGGAGAAGGAGAGGGAGAAGGAGAAGCCGAAGAAGAGGAACCTGAGGAAGTGAAGGAGATCATCAAGTCAGGGGTTAGGATATTGCACTGTAAAAATGAAATAGTAGGTTATTATTGGCTCCAACTGAAGACTTTTAAAAGGGAAATTCACCCTAAAACAGAGTTCACATTTTATACTGTTAGAGCCTCTATGTACGTACGATACAATTGTAAGATACTGTACCGTACCATATGATACCATACCATATGGTCTACGGTACAAGACCATCAGAAATATCACACAATGCAACTTTAATGTGGATCAGTTCAACTGTGATTGAGGAACAAATCTTTCCAAACCTGTAAGCAAGAGAGCGGGCAGCATACTTCTTGCGGAAACAAAGTTTGTTGAGGTCTTAAGAACAAAATGACGTGATTGCGGAGAAAACGAACACACGGATTCCCTTGCCGAATATTTCTTTCTTGCAAAAACCACATTGAGTATAAAACAATTTCATCCGCAGAGAACTTCTTCGGTTCCGGCATGCCAAAAAAGATTTGACTTCTTCTGAAGTATGCTGCCCGCATTATTGATGTCAGAGAACAGACAAAGCCTGGAGTCCCTGAGTTATTTATTTTTTTACTCTGAGAGACCAGTGTTCAAGTGTACCATTCTGGCTTAAGTAGGATTTCCTCTTTAAACTAAATATTTTCCTTTGGTTTTTAAGTAAAACCAAACTGTGAATAACAGATAATTTATTATTTATATATATTTTTGTATTCTAATTACACAACAAATCATTCTGGACATTTAATCAAATATGATCAATAAGAATCATGGCAGATTTACGTGAAACCTTGTTACTTATATTGCTGAATAGTGCTGTTTTCTTTTTCTTTTTACATTTGATTTGGAGGGGGTGTACTGTACACACTATTTGTGTATAGCCTATTCTGGTACTTTATGTGTACTTATGTGACTGTTATAACAAAAATAGCTAATTTAAAAGCTCACATCAAGATTGTAGATCTGCTATTTTCATTAGGTGACACTGGCGCACAATTAACTATAAATCGAGCATAAAAACAGCTTTGCTTCAGTTGGTCAGCTGTACATAGTCATGTTGTTTTTACATAAGCACTGTATGTATTATATATTTGCCTGTAATATTGCAAATTCATAGACATAGTCTTTTTTATATTATCTGTACTTAAAGTATGTGTGGTGTCTTTCACACAGTTTTAGATGACACGATTTTAATCAGTCATTTTAGCTGATACGCTAAGTTGTCGTATCTAAGTTGCAGTATTTCTCAACTGTAGAAACTCCCAATATTTTTTGTAACCAGAAAAGACTTTGGAGTACGAGTCTTTGGAACAATGACAGCACAATTTGGTGGATGATATATTTGATTTAATTAAATTCAACTGAAGAAGTCTCTCTTAACTGGTGACATTGTCTTTCAATTTCAGGGCTTGGCTCACAACGAATGAGGCTCTACAAAATGTCTCAGTGTAATTGCCAACTCAGCAAGCATATGGATCTAGTTTTATGATTTTTGAAATGTTCTTTCATAAATGATGTTTCTCATCTTGTGTTCCAAACAAAGGCTAATAGGATTTAAGATGGGTAATCACCGTTGGCCATTATAATCAAGCCAGGAACATAAAGACTGACCAATTTTCTCCAAATATTCCTACAGTTCTGCCCATCCACGTCCCTGACGACTACTACACTGCAATCGTCCACAGAGAGAACTAAAAAACTAAAAAGATAATTGAGATCCTCTCAAATGGTTATGATAATTGTCCTAAGTATTATTATTTTCTTCAAACTAACAGTAGAAGCAGCACATTGTTTAGGTTAATGACTTTCAGCTGGGCCCCTGAGGTGGATGGGGGGTGATTATTTCCTGGTTTTGACAGACAGTGCCTGCTTTCATATCTGCCTTGGCTCCAGTTCAGGCCTGTCAGATGTTGTCTGCATAAAACACATCCAGGAGTCGCCTCAAATATTCAGCATTTGCGTGCGTAAGCGCTCGACGGGAATGGTGGGCCCGGACCCTAGGAGAGTGGAGAGCAGTTGTTCCTCCCTGAGCTTCTATGAAAGGATAGTTTGTCAATGAGTGGCCTGGCCCCTGAAAAAGTACAAAATCATCAAAGTGCTGAAGGCACGATGGCGTGAGATGATCTCTGCGGCACGTTGCTCTCGTCAGAATGAGTCTTTTGAGATGTGAATGGACCATACACATTTTCCACATCCCGTATGAATTAAAGATCAAAATGCCCCAAACTTAAACTTGTAGGTATTTTTTTCTCCTTTGGTAAATAGCAGCCAAATGTGCTGTCACCTTTTCAGGAGTGGTTAGCGTCGCTGACAGTCAAGGCTATCATTTCTAATACTTCTCAATGTCCTCCGCAGCGGCCCAGCAGCAGTTTGAATATATTAGCTGAACTAACACTAATTTGTCCAGTCACGTCAGCAGTGCAGAGCTATGGGCCTGGCTCCAGACACGGTATATCTTACACAGCCAGCACAGACAGGAGAAAGACTGTGAACACTGGACGACATAGTGACCAACAGCATGTTCAGGGCAGACTTTGTAACCCAAACACACAAAGCCCTGCTGGAAACGATTGAAGTCACAGCCAGAGGACCGGTTGTGGAGGAAAATAGTGAAATATGGGTAACGGCAGGGGATTGCTTTTCTCCAGGAAATCTTAAGAAAGCTCATTGTAATGATGGCGCACAGGGCTCACGGCAATATGTTTGTAAGCCTAGAGCTTCTATCATCATCATCACCATGTGAAGATGGTAGAACATCCCCAGGAAGCAACAAGTGGGTCGTTTACCAGACCAGGGCCCATGAGGCCAGACAGCCTGGGCTTTGATCCTGAATAGAGTAAGCCTTTGTGGGATGTATAGTTGAGAGAAACCTCAGTCATTCTCTGGAGCCAGGATGGTTTCAACCAGAGAGAGAGAGAGAAAGAGAAGCTAGCCTGCCCTCCTATCCCTGGGAGAATTCAGACCAGAGGAATGCGCTTTCTATTCATCCACAGTTCTCATAGTAAATCATGTTGCAGAAAAGAGTAAAAAACCTGGCCCTGATGATTTTGGGGCTGCTGGCTCTTCCTCAAGTTGACAAAGCACCCCCGTTCAGGCTATTAACGCTCACAGCCTGTCGTCTTGTGTCCGAGGGTGGTTTCATCTCACTCAGCTCTCCACGGGGCAGGGAAGGGCAGGGATTGGTTACCCAAACTTTTTATAGCCCCCCTGGACATTTGATCTGTCATCCTGCACCGTGGGCTGCGAGCCTGTATCAGGTGCTGCTGACTAAAAAGAGTTTAAACCACCACGTGAAACAAACGATGACAAATGACAGCATCCTGAATGACTCAAAGCCCACCGTCTCTTGTGCAGTATTTGCCCTGAATTTACCTCGACCTCTTTGCATTTGACAAGATGAAGTGGAAGCAAATAATCATCAATGGAATGCAACACTCTTCCTGAAATGTTTGACCTCGCTGGTGAGTACATTTATGGAAAGTATTGCTCACAACAAAACAAGGGAATTACTTCCCATCTGGATCTGGTGTGAATGGGCTAGAGAGCTACGTGCTGTGTGTGTGTGTGTGTGTGTGTGTGTGTGTGTGTGTGTGTGTGTGTGTGTGTGTGTGTGTGTGTGTGTGTGTGTGTGTGTGTGTGTGTGTGTGTGTGTGTGTGTGTGTGTGTGTGTGTGTGTGTGTGTGTGTGTGTGTTGAGTGATTCACCATGACTATGGTGGAGTCACGGAGAGCCAGTGTGTTCTTGGCTATACTGTATGTGCAAAACTATACTGTGTCTACAGTACTGGCAGACCTAACCTCCCACCTCCAGTATGTGATCCATAGTGTGTATGTGCGTGTATGTGCGTGTATGTGTGTGGGCATACAAAAAAATATAATTCAACTCTTGATATTTACGTCACACAACACCAAAAAAAATTTGTTTTTGTTTTTGTGCAGCATCAATAGAGCAATTTTTTCGCAAATGCAGCATTTGTTCTGTGCAACAAATTTGGTACACATGTGACCGTATGTTCACATGCTTTCATGTGTATTTGCGTAAACAAATATGTTTATGCCTTACTAAACAATAAACAAAATGCTGACTTTCACCCCACCCAGCATATCACAGCTGGAAGCCGAGAACTTGAGCAATGCTGCAGTATGTATTTGTGTACTGTGTGTGTGCGCGTGTGTGTGTGTGTGTGTGTGTGTGTGGAAAAACGTGCAAGTGCAGAAATTTATTTACTCTAATTTGGTATCACAAACACCTAATTTCATGAGACTGTGTGAGGTTTGACGTTGAAGCCACCCAATTAGATTTCTACTTAGTCCCCCCCCCCCCCCCCCGCCCCTGTGTTGTTCTGGTAGCCTGTTGTCAGAGAACATGTGGAGGTTGCTTCTCGGGCCCTCGTTGTGCTCTTGTTGCCCCTGGAAGCGCCATGCCTCATGCTGGATTCAATTCCATAACCTTTCAGATCACAGCATAATGAGTCAAAATGGCTCACACATGCACATTATGCCCCGACGAATCATTTTTCCACCGAGCCAATTTACTCCCATGATTAAATCTTTTTTTCCACCATGACTCAGTGAGGGGAGCCAGGCAAGGCGGTGTTTTGGAGTGTGTGTGTGTGCGCGTGTGTGTGTGTGTGTGTGTGTGTGTGTGTGTGTGTGTGTGTGTGCGCAAGTCGTGCATGTGTGTGCAAAGTGAGTGTGCATGTATGGTTGGGGTGGAGCGATTGCATGTGCGTGCTCGCACGTGTGTGTGTGTGTGTGTGTGTGTGTGTGTGTGTGTGTGTGTGTGTGTGTGTTTAGGCTGGTTTGGAGCGGCGTTTCAGGCGTGTGTTCTGATGTATTCATGAGAAAGAGGCCAGAATAACAGGCCCTGATGCTGGAGCCATTAGCTGCTCTAGTAAATCTCCCGGGACCTGAGAAAGACGGGACTTTAACGCCAGGTATTTCCTGTCTCTTGATCTTGGGAGGCAGAGCTCATTTCTGCCGGTGGGGGTTCAGCCTTCATAATAAGTTGCGGTTTGATGCCAACAGTTTATTATTGTGACTCTGTGTGTGTGTGTGTGTGTGTGTGTGTGTGTGTGTGTGTGTGTGTGTGTGTGTGTGTGTGTGTGTGTGTGTGTGTGTGTGTGTGTGTGTGTGTGTGTGTGTGTGTGTGTGTAGGTTTGTGGTGGGGAGGTGAGTGGGGCACCCTATGTATGAGTCTGAGTCTTATGTTCTCCTATATACAGTATAATATATATAGTAACTATGAACAAGCAGTTGTAAAGAAAAAGTAAAACACAATTGCCTCCAGCAGTAATAGTGTGAGGTGAGAGAGAGAGAAAGAGAGAGAGAAAGAGAGAGAGAGGTTGTCTGGATGGAGAGACAGTGGCAGCCAATATACACGCTCAGTCTTAAGCCTAATTTATTCGGTGTCGCTCGACGAAAATAACAGTTTTCCAAGCTAACGATGTGACGTGCGCTGCAATATGTTCTCCACTCCGCCCCCTCCCTCCGTCCTCCCACACAGGGCGACGGTGAAAACTGTCTGTAAGCATCTCGGTTTTGCGTTGTGTGTTTTTTCCCCCTCTCTCCTGCTTTTAAGCCAATCAGAGCTCTTTAAGCTCAAGCAGGGGAGTTTGCATTTTGAGGAAAACAGGATGTGAGCTTTTAAGACCACACTAAAGGAGTTTATGATGGAGGGGACATTGTTCAGACATGTTCCTAGCCGTGTATACAAGGGGAACATTGAAACACCCCAGTGGGTAAGATGTGAGGGGGAAAATTTATTGGACTCACATGGGCGACATTTTTTTTGTCAAACCTAATAGTAATTTGCCCCTCATTTAGGCCAACTGCTTTTAGGCAGGAGGATAGTTAGGAGTAATTTAGATACGCCTGGTAGGCAGGACACAGCATTTTCAGGGTTATGGCTATCACTGCAGTAATACAGAGTAAGACTTATTAAAATGCCTCTCTTGGTGGGTAATAGAATAGAATAGAATAGAATAGAATAGAATAGAGCTTATTCTGCAGCCCAGGCCACAGGATTTGTCTTCAAATGCACTGCTCTACAGTGTAATAATAATCTGAAGGTAATCAGGAACAAGTGCACTCAAAGTGCACTTATACTCCAGTAAAGTAGGCCTACTATGCCTAAACCTAACCTTATTCCTAAACATAGCCTTAGTAAAACTATACCTAAACCTAACCTTATTCCTAAACATAACCTTAGTAAAACTATACCTAGACCTAACCTTGTTCCTAAACATAACCTCAGTAAAACTATGCCGAAACCTAACCTTATTCCTAACCTCAGTAAAGCGAATACAAGAATAAAAGAACCACTGGGGGCGAGCGGTCCGTGCTTACTGATGAATGACATCATCTATTCAAATGACTGTTCTTCCCAAATGAGGAAATTAATGTAATAATGAATTACTTAATTTAAACTGTATCTTCATATAATTGGTCCTCACTCATGCTTATTATAAGATACCATTTCTGTCTACTCGCTCTGTGTCTCAGAGGTGGGCAGTGGACAGCCATGCCATCATCCGTGGTACTGTAGGTTTGGTAAATTCAAACAAAATTTCAACCTACTTTTTTTCTACATTGATGCCAGAACAATGGCTTCTATTTCAACATGCTATCCAGGAAGAAAAATACTTCTCTAGTAGCTTCTATTCACTTGGAATCTACACTCATGATGCCATTGGCAGGCAGGTTTCTGAACTGTCCACAGCTGACCTCTGAGTCGCAGAGCATATAGGCGGAAATGGTGCCATGTTATATGGAGCAGTAATGAGGACCAATTATATGAAGATACGGTTGAAAATGGGTGAAGTGCTCCTAATAGTTTATTATTTCGTTTGTTTTGCCCACTCGTCTGTGTCCTTTGTGAAACGTGGGCCCGTAAAGCCTTTTGAGACCGTGATTAAGGGCTAAACGAATAAATGTGACTTGACTTAATCTGATGTATGGTTTTGCTTGAGGCAGCTGTGAAACAATTCCTTGTAAAAAAAAAAAGACGTTTCTTCAGCGCTATGCGTTAACATCTTGACCACCCAAGCCTCGTAGAAATGAAATAGATGTTCTAGTGAGAAACCCAGCACATGCCCTGTAACCAAAGCCTGCGCAGCTGGGCCAGCATGGTACATGGTAAGCCTATATCTGTGCACGCAAAGCCGCCTCGGTCACACTTACAATCTCAATCACCACAGTATTTATGGTGTGAGGAAATTCTCTGTCATGTGTACAGAAGCCAAGACTAAAACTTGAACCCGATGTAAGCCATATTGCAAGTAATCCTGACCGGCAACACATAGGGGCTGTGGCGGCCCGGCCCCATAGCCCAAACTGTGTGAAATCCACCACTCACCCATCATTCTCTCTCTCTCTCTCTCGCTGATGCTTTTCAGGGGGAACCAAGGAGCGGGCAATCCTGCTAATTTGAAGCAAGTCGAGCGATTTTTATGAACTAAGCCATGAAATATGACTTTAATAATGGTTGCAAATGGCAGAGCAGGGGCGTCTGGAATGGCAAGGGAGGGAGAGCAATGCAGCAGGAAGAAAGTGTGGAAAATGAAGAAGTCAAATTCCAAACGCTGCTGGGCCCCACTGCTGCAGCACCGCCACACCACCACTGTGGCCTCCGCCGCCACCTTGGCAAAGCCTGTTAATGAAATGTGAAAAATAGTTGTGGGTGCGGCAGCCATGGGCACAACGAAATCCAGCTCCATAAACTGACGATTAAATCTCTGTCCCTGTGGCGAATGCCTAATTCCATAAAGACGTTCCGTGTTGCTTTGGCGGCTGCGGGGCGAGGCATCGGCCACGTCGGAGAGGAGCAGACGGGAGAGACAACCGCGTCTGACGAGAGATTTAATGGGTGCCACAGTACGGTTTAACAGGGCACCGCGGCACCATGGCAGGGCCCACCCTCACTTAAGACCCCTGTTGCCCTAGCCCTGTGGTTGGGATTTTTCAATATTTAAAGCGCGACCGCATTGTTTTGTGTTTGGATTTTTTTTTTTTATTGTCTTCAACCTATATTTAGAAAGCCTTAATCAGACAGAAAATGCGAACTAAATTGCAGTCACGGTTGTGCTGAGACGTGTTTAAATCAAAGATATTTGTGATGTTGAGGACTGGGTATAACACGAGCGACTCATCAAACTGGTATTAAAGAGATAGCTGACTGCCAACATAAGAAGCACATGTTGGGAAAGTCCCCCCTTTCAGTGCAGCCTCATGAGCCCTCTTCCTGTGGACAGGCCTGCCGTCTGTGTACACAAACACACAATGCCTGCCACATTTGGTCCTAGATTGAAAACATGCGCGCCGCACACATTTCCCAATGAGAAATGAGAATTTAATGACTGCACCACCGCCGGCCGCTTGAATCGACAGCGCGATCCTGGGAAAGAGTTAAGGGATGTTGTTCATTGTCACATGACATTAGGAGTGCCGACGAGAACCTGATAGGCCTCTTTCTTTTCCCTCCTCTTCTCCCCTCTTCTTCCAAACCGCCTCCTCCCTCCATTCAGCCCCCTAAACCCCCCCCCCCACCAAGCCCCAATCACACATCTTGCCTGCAGATGTGGTGAAACCACAAACACTTCAAAGTGCCTCCCCTCAGACCAGCAGCGTACCCTGACGCCAACTGTAAATGTCCTGGACACAGTGCACGGAAAATATTAAAACCCCCCCTCACTTGCAACGAACGGCCATCCTGGGCAGGCAGGCAGGCGGCCGCGCAGGCAGGCAGGAACAGCAGACATCTAAAAAGGCCCCTAAAATGCTTAATGACTCATCATTCTGCTGTGCAACAACATGAGGAGAGTCATCTCCGCTGTCTGTCCGCCTGTCTGCCAGAGAGGCAGGCCAAGCTGCCTCTGCAGCTGCAGCTGCTGCTGCTGCCGGGCACATGTGCAGAAGAACCACTCACATGTCACATGATTACCTGGCCTGTCAGAGTCACTGGGTTAACAACTCCTTGTCCAAAGAAATGAGAATAGTAACAGAATGACGAAGAGGTTGGAGAATGACTGGTGAAGAGTGAACCACGGAGAATGAAGAGTGAAGGGGAGAATGAAGAGTGAACTGCGGAAAACGAAGGGTGAATAGTGGAGAATGAAGTGTGAACAATGGAGAATGAAGAGTGAATAGTGAAGAATGAAGGTTGAATAGTGAAGATTGAATAGTGAAGATTGAAAAGTGAATAGTGGAGAATGAGGTATGAATAGTGAGGAATAAAGAGTGAATTGTGGAAGGAAATTAATTGCGATCTTGGGAGGCAGATCAATAATTGTGTGTGTGTGGTGGCAATGAATGTATACAATGTACAATTGTATTTGGAAAGAGGGTCTCAAGGTCTCTCTATAGCGCCTCCCATGATGAACTTGGTTAAGATAATTATATAATTGCCCACGGCCCCTAAAGAACAGAAAAACAAAAGCAAGATGCTTAGCATAAGCGTGTGCGTGCGCGTGCGCGTGCGCGTGTGCGCGTGCGTGTGTACGTGCGCATGTGTGTGTGTGTTTTTGCATATGTAAGCATGCATGCATCCAATATAACAACAAGGACAAAAATATGCTGGCTTGTGTATATGAGTATGTATTCCCGTAAGTGCTATTTGTTCGTGCGCATCCACAGTTCCACACAGAATTATTACAGTGCGTGGTGGCCCCCGACTGTGCAGCTCATTGCTGTTTCTCATGGAAGATGAAATGCGCTGCTTTCTCTCCCACAGGGGCCGCTGGGAAGCGGGGGAAAAACGAAAGAGAACGCGCAAGAGAGAGAGAAACATGGCAACGTCTCCTCTGATTCCACATCCCAGGGAACTTTGACCTCCAGCAGAGAAACCAAAATAAAAAAAATCCCCCCTCTCACCGCCAAGCCAGCACAACAGGAAGATGGGGTCGGCGAGGAGAGATGGAAGGAGAACAATGAGCCTCTCTCTTCCCCTCCAGATGGGTGCGTTTCTTTGACAGCTCAAAGCTTTTGTTCCGTGAAAATAAGGGGGCATTACTGCACTTTACAAGGTTGCCAGACATTGTATAATCCCTCGTAGATGCTGCTTCTCTCATAGATGATCCTCTGTATTGAGGTTTAATATAACAGGGTACGATCCTTCACCCCTGGGGAGATGTGGTGAGGGAAATATCTCCCCTCAGTGTGATGCATTATTACTAGTCCAAGCCCACATACTGTATTCTCACGCATGCACCCACTGGGACAACCATGCAAACACATGTACACACCAGCATTCATACGGACAACAACTGGTTCACCTTGGGTGGACTGCGCGTGAGGGAAGATGCGAGCGTGTATAGTATGTGTGTTTCAATGTGCGCTGGTCTTGGCAAGAGTGCGAATGCATATTATAGTGCGTGTCTGTCAGTGTGCACGCATAATATTTACCAGTGTGTGTGTGTGTTATGCATGTCTGTGACTGCGCATGGGTCCTTGTGTCTACAAAAGTGTGTGTGTGTGTGTGCGTGCGTGGCATTCCTCCAGGACTTGGATGGATGAGGTGTGATGCTGGTATTCTCCCCCCGCGACTGAGGACCAGCCAAGGGAGCAGGGCAGGGACCCGCATGTCTCCCTCTCACACCATTCCTCACGCTGACTGACTGAGTGGAGGAGGCAAACGGTGACTTAACCTCATTACTGCTCCAAAAATAGAAAAAAGAAAGAGCCACGATTTGTTTTCAATTACAGTCTAATTCAACTCTCCCCACTCAATCTACAATTTATTCATATTGGATAAGAAATGTCCGCCTCTGCAATCGTAAATGTTTTATGGTACAAATGTGAGTCAAATTTGATTTGATTATGCATGGGCCCGAGTGTGTGTGTGTGTGTGTGTGTGTGTGTGTGTGTGTGTCTGTGTGTGTGTGTGTGTGTGTGTGTGTGTGTGTGTGTGTGTGTGTGTGTGTGTGTGTGTGTGGGTGTGTGGGTGTGTGGGTGTTTGCGTGTTGGTTGTATTTTATGTGTTTTTGAGGTGCATGAGTGTGTCTGTGTGCAAGCGTGTGTGTGTGTGTGTGCGTGTGTGTGCGTGTGTGTGTGTGTGTGTGTGTGTGTGTGTGTGTGTGTGTGTGTGTGTGTGTGTGTGTGTGTGTGTGTGTGTGTGTGTGTGTGTGTGTGTGTGTGTGTGTGTGTGTGTGTGTGTGCGCTCGCGACAGAGAGACTGAGACCTTGAACACTGTTAAGCCAACAGATCCTCCATTTATAAATCAAAGTGGATGCACATGTTCTTGTTTTCCTCGTCCTCATAAAGCATATCACACGTTTGACTCCGGGAGGATGCTGTAATCTCCGTGCAAGTCATTCTTCCTGTGACGGCTTAATGTTTGTATGTCTGTTTTCACTAAGCTAAATGCTTGTAATAATCTGCCTGCTGCAGGGCCAGGGGTTAGTAAAGTTGTTGTATGAAGGCTGGTGGTGGATGGGAGGGGGGGCTCATTGCTCTTCACAATAATTCAGGCCATGCACACGCACACACACACACACACACACACACACACACACACACACACACACACACACACACACACACACACACACACACACACACACACAGTAACAGACGTGAATGTTAACAGGTGTCGTAGTTAGGTCTAATCATTATTTCAATCACTGAAGACCTTGTGCCCATTGACTGTGTCTGTGTGTGTATGTTAAACAAAGTGCCTGCATGTGCGTGTGTGCGCGCATGTATGCGTGCGTGTTTGGGAAAGCACTATTTAATTTCTTTTTAATGAAAACCGACACACGCATTTACATCCAGCATGTATGCTTTCACACACACACACACACACACACACACACACACACACACACACACACACACACACACACACACACACACACACACACACACACACACACACACACACACACACACACACACACACACACTCTCTCTCTCTCTCTCTCTCTCTCTCTCTCTCTCTCTCTCTTTCTCTCTCATGCACACACAGCAGGTCAGCGGCCATATCTATTTCCTATACTACAAGCAGCAGATTTTCAGCAATATGACAGTATGTGTAATGACAGCATTAAAGCTTGTTCTGCATATATTGAGTTTCAAGGAAAATGAAGACAGATGCCTATACACGTCCTTCACTGGCCTTACACGTCAACAGAAATAAGGCAAAAAACACATTCCTGGTGGCTGCGCTGACTGTGTGTCTGTGTGTGTTCTGCCTCAGCACTCCGAGGGCCTAAATAACAGGCGATGGTGGATGCCTGACTCCGCACCGAGGTTCCTTGCCATCGTCAGTCGGTAATGTGAGTAATGAGCTTTGTCAGACGCTGGCGGCTGACTGACGCTTTCCACCGCAGACGAACCTCCCTTAGTGCAGACGGCTACATGCTAACGACAGCTCCGTGCAAATGGTGGCACATCTGACCCCTGAAGAGGAAGGTGATGAGATGATTGGCTGATACTGTATAGGTGCGCCCACTACTTTCTCAGCTCAAGGTCAGGGCCTGTTGGAATACCGATATGGTTAAAAAAATAATAACAATACTGTCATGGTTTACTGTATGTTTACAGCATGATTACAGTGTGAAGGACCACGTACACCTTGAAGCCTGAGTGCGCTGTGAATTTTTGTAATTGCTAATTTGAACTCCGTTATGCACAAAAAGCCTGAAGGTGATGACTAGCTGCAGTATAGTACAACCACTACTTTCCCAGGCCATATTGGAATATTCGTTTGATGATTCACTGTGGGATTAAATCAACACCTCAATTTGATGCTTGAAAAAAAAAGGTTTGAAGGTTTGAAACATGGCTTTGAATTTCTGTAACAGGTTTTGAAAGGCTGAAATGAATCTCAGTGGGCATGAATTTGTACTCGCATTAAAATGAAACAAGAATACAACACCCATGTGACAAAGATAGTAGGCTATAGTATGTAGTGAATGAAGACAAACAAGGAATATGTTTTGGGAGATCACAGTTACCTTGACTTTGACCTTTGACCATATCTCCTGAAATTCTTTCAAGGTGTTTCTGAGATATCTTGTTCACAATGTACTATCGGTATAGGTAGGTAGGTAGGTGGATGGGTGGATGGTTGGATGGATGTACGGACGGACGGACGGACGGACGCACATAATGTAAAAAGGGACCCCATTCTTACTATTTATGTTATCTTTTGTCACAGTTCCTCCATGCTGATAACCAGCCGTCCAGTCTTTGAGAATATTGTATGTTTTGCTTGTACCATGCCCATCTATAAAGATGTTTGAACGTGTGAAGGGAGAATTAACCACATGAACACTAGCCTCCCTATTCTGGGCATGTCATAATAGACAAACATTCAGCCAAAATGGGTGAATATTTGGCAAAAAATAGCAGCAAGCTTGTAGATCAGCTATTTTCGGTGATTTGCAGTAGAAGGGAAAAGAAAGGAACCAAGTATTATATAGGTTGAAGATTCCATCCAAGATTCCATCCAAAGAGAGCCAATTCCCTGTCAGGTGAGTCCTGTGGTAAACCTCAGAAATAAAACCAGAATGTATGAAATAATGGACAATCCCAAAATACGTATCTCTGCATCTTGGATCTTAGCTTTTTTTTTTTTATCACTTAACAAAAAAGCCTTAGGTTGGACATTGTCTTTCTGTTATATGACTTTGTTTCCCTTGTTTCTTCTCTATTCTCCACGATTAAAACATTGGGAGCTTTTACACAAAATAATTACAGCCACTTTTTGGCAAAAACAGACCAACATTCTGTGAAAATTGCAGATCTACAAGCGTATGAAATTGCGACGCTTTGTGAGCTTGTAGGGATGAAGTATAGACCCCTGGGGGACCACAGTCAATCAAGTAAATAGGGTTTAAGTGGTCAAATGCCATCCTGGAAAATACTTTTATCGAAGGACTTTCCATAGTATTAACAATTTCAAAATGTTATTGTTTGATTCCGTGTTTTTATTTCTCACTGCACTTAAGATTTTAATGCATTTTATTGTGTCTTTATTCTGTTGCTGATTTAAATCAATAACTAAAAGTGATATGGGTTGACAAATGACAAACTTTATCCCTCACCACACTGTGCTCTAGCCTAATGAAAACATATATTATAATTTTTTTATGCTTGCCATGTGGTGAGCCATCAGACATGTACCCATTAGCCCGTTAGTGTTGGGTATGATCCACAAGAAACTCTGACACGAAAACAGTTTAACAGAGAAGCTCAATCTTATCCACACCCCATGAGATTTCTGTCTCTTAAACTAATTAAGTTTCAGACTGACTGACAACTCGGGCGTTTTGCATCTAGAAAATTAAATAGGCTAGTGTAAATGTTTTCCTATTTGTTTTTATGGTGAGTGATTGTTTCCTTCATTGGGCTGATTGGGTGGAAATATAAAGGAACAAGCCAAACAAACAAAAACAGCATTAAAGCGTTGTGCTTTAAAGAACACACCCTCCGTGTTCCTGACACATTAAGGAAACCTTGTGGCCACTCGTAAAATAAAACGACATCTTTTTCTCTTGGTCATAAAATAAAACAACGTTGGCTCCCTCTGCCAAAAAAACCCAAAAGAAAAACACACACACACGCACATACGAGCTCGCGCACACACTCACGCACACACACACACACACACACACACACACACACACACACACACACACACACACACACACACACACACACACACACACACACACACACACACACACACACACACACACACACACACACACACAGGCAGCACATTTTCCCTGTTTTTCTCTAAGAAGAATGATTGTAAATGTGTAATTAGATTAATAAAATAGTCCTGGATTGTAAATCACTGCCCCTGTGGAAGCCTGATTGTATGTGTGTGTGTGTGTGTGTGTGTGTGTGTGTGTGTGTGTGTGTGTGTGTGTGTGTGTGTGTGTGTGTGTGTGTGTGTGTGTGTGTGTGTGTGTGTGTGTGTGTGTGTGTGTGTGTGTGTGCGTGTGTGTGTGTTATGTGTGTACTATGGTTTAGAATATTAAACAAAAAATGGTAACAAAGGCTGAATGTTTCCTAAACCTCAGGGTATGGCTCTGACATATAATTACCTCTCGTGGTTACTTAGCTAGCAGGGGTGGGGTGGGGTGTTGCTGTATTAGGCCTATGGTGTATTGTGCCAGATTCTGCTGTAATAAAGGCATTAAAAGCTCCTCATTAAACTATTTTGGGCACATGGGTTGGCGTGGTGGGGTATGAGGGTTTGGAGGGGGCATAAACATTAAGACGCTGCAGCATTAAGATGCTGGCTGCCAATGGTTCTGTGCCAGGGCACCTCTATGTCGCTGGTGCCTACAGGGATGTAATTGTTAACACATGCCTATTAATGGGACTTCAGGAGACCTGTACAGTCAATGGATTAGAGAGGGAGAGTAGGAGAGAGAGAAGAAAGACTGAAAGAATTACCTTGCAGAAGATTGAGCATTGTTCAAATCAGCAAATACATTAGAAAAACCAAGGGTTGATGTACAGTTTGACCCTACCTAACTAGCCTGCATTTATAGTGTTTAACACCCTGAGAGAAAGAACAATAGGCATTTTCTTCCATAGCAATGTGAAGTGGGACTTTTTAGGGCGATCTAACTTAATTAAACAATCGTGTTAGTACCTGCATCAAACCGTTAATCAACTGTCAGTCATAAGAACTATTCTTGAATTTGGAATTTTTTAACTAATTTAAGAAATGTTGTTTTGGAGATATATGAGTGACTTAAGTAATGACTACTGTAAGTCATGGGTAGCTCTGGTAGACTGCAGTGGAAACAGATAGATGTGTAACATCTGAGACGGCTGCTGATAATGATGATGATGGGGAAAAAGAGCTGGCACGAATGGGCAGCCTTGCCAGGCTCCCCATGGCAACCCCTCATGTTTATGTTAAATGTGGGATATGTAACAGCGCCAGAGCTCTGATGTGGTGTGATGGTAATTATGTCACTGAAAAAGGGTTTCTGTGCTGGGGAAAAGACAAAAAGAGACGAGTGTGTGTGTGTGTGTGTGTGTGTGTGTGTGTGTGTGTGTGTGTGTGTGTGTGTGTGTGTGTGTGTGTGTGTGTGTGTGTGTGTGTGTGTGTGTGTGTGTGTGTGTGTGTGTGTGTGTGTGTGTGTGTGTGTGTGTGTGAGAGCGAGAGAGAGAGAGAGAGAGAGAGAGAGAGAGAGAGAGAGAGAGAGAGGAGAGAGAGACAGGAGAGAGGGATAATAGAGAGGGAGGCTCTTTGAGATCAACAGCAACAAACTCTCTGATGAAAGGGCTTGGCCACGGTCTGAAATGCCTCATTTGATGAATACATTTAGACGGGCGTGAAGAAAAACTCCTGCGGTGGCGACAGCAGATATATTTTATGAGGTTGTAACTCAAATTAGATAAACAAATGGCAGAAATCAAATTACTGGCCTGCCTTTGGCACTGGACTGGCATTCAATGAGAAGATGGCCAAGGACAATTTAACTAAAGCTGTTCATGGTGCAATTTTCAGTGTCTGCGATATATGCCTCAAAAGGCGAAGCCAACAGCTAATCATCAAGCATCTACCCATGTACATTATTTAGCACTTCAGCCTTTTCTCTCTCAAACGATAATTAAAACTGAATAGAGATAATGTAACACAACTGCTGTATCTCTCGTGCAATTGAATGTCTGGTTGCATAATTTTCATGCTCTGTTAAAGCTTACAGTAAAAGGCAAATGATTGTTTCTAATTTTCTCACAGGGGTTGAGACAACGGGATAAAAACGATTTATTGCTGCATGCAAGACATGAAGTTGGAGCGCTGGTGGCTTCTGCTGTATGAACTCCTCAACATGAGGCCCTTAACATGAACTCAACATGAAGTCCTCAACATACATCACATCAGTTATATTCATTGTCATTTCTACAACATTAAGACAATACACATCATACAACCATGTCCTATAAAGTAAACCGATCATAATAGGGATCCCCTGGAGCTTATTAATAGATCAAGATGTTCACCAATAATATGAAACAACTCCCTGCAATGCAATAAGTTCCACATGTACTGTACACATTGTGTGTGTGTGTGTGTGTGTGTGTGTGTGTGTGTGTGTGTGTGTGTGTGTGTGCGTGCGTGCGTGCGTGCGTGCGTGCGTGCGTGCGTGCGTGCGTGCGTGCGTGCGTGCGTGCGTGCGTGCGTGCGTGCGTGCGTGCGTGCGTGCGTGCGTGTGTGCGTGTGACTCTGTATCCCTGTCCATCTGTGTTGTTGTGTGTATCCCTGCATGTGTACACAGAAATGTGTATTGTCTGTGTGTGCGTGCGTGCTCGTGCATGTATGTGTGTACTAAGTGGCATGAATGGGGGACAATTGCATATCATCTTTGTGTGATTAATTTGGAGGGGACAGGTCATGAAAATATTTTATTCTTTATAAACATAAAGGCCAAGTCAACCTGTGTGTGTGTGTGTGTGTGTGTGTGTGTGTGTGTGTGTGTGTGTGTGTGTGTGTGTGTGTGTGTGTGTGTGTGTGTGTGTGTGTGTGTGTGTGTGTGTGTGTGTGTGTGTGTGTGTTGCATACATGTGGGTTTGTGGTTGAGGCAAGGAGGGGTATGCCTGCAAGAGTGCCTGTATTTGTGTCTGCGTTCATGGCTGCATGTGTGTTTCTGATCTTAGAACTGGTTCCCATGATATCAGACCACCATGTTCCCAGCCCCCCGGTATCAGCTGGCCTGTTGTGGCTTGATGAGCCAGCACAGGAATCTGTCACCCAGAGCATAATGCTTCATGATGTTTATAATCAGCTCTACAAAATATGGACTCGGTTTTTGAGGGGAATAGTTTGGCGACATCGTCTCTGGATCTAATTAACTGTGTATTTGTATGAGGATATGGTGTTCATTGTGTGTGTACGTGTACGCGCGCGAGCGTGCGCACGCACGCACGCACGTGTGTGTGTGTGTGTGTGTGTGTGTGTGTGTGTGTGTGTGTGTTTTTACAATGTGGCCCCTCCACATATCCCTTGCACAATGCATTCACAATCTACGTAAATTAAAGTGTCCCCTACATAAGTTCCAGTGTCTGTTTTGTCATACAAGTGTGTATGATGTGTGTGAGAGGCGGGGCATACTAATTTATTCTGTACAGTCATTAATTCCATATTTTTTAATTATAATGCCATTCACTCCTTAGTTAATCACTTAATACAGCGTCATCTAACTACGTCGGTGCGTCCCTCTAATGATTATGAGATTATGATTAAACTCATTCAAAAGATTTCAACCAGCTGGTTCTCTGAAATAGAAAGAAAGGGCAGATAAACAGCACCAAAAGTCACAACAGATGTTGAAAAAGACAAAACAACATCAGATGTCTTTAACAACTGACTGCTACTTTTATGCGAGGCTTGTTTACATGAATGCTTTCTATTAATGGTTTTGGAGTCATCTTAAAGTGTATGACCCCTCATTTCAACCCACATTTGTATTGTTTCATATCCACAACCAACTGTCTCCAATAAAACTTATTTTTTTTTAACTAATCAAATCAGTTTGATGTAATTGTTTATGAAGATCATAAAAAAGGTCTAACTTGGAGACGGTCATAAATTAGTGTGATTATTTCAAGCTTTGTGTTTGGAACAATGAGCCATTTTGCTCTGCATATCCACAAACACAAGGCATACTTCATATTTAATTAAATTAGCCCGGTGCAGTGTGGGTTCAGCTGCGCTAGGCATTTTGGGACCATAAATCTCTATTTTCTACTCTCAGCGGGGGCTCCTCACCCCCAGGGCTGCCAACAACCCAAATCCATGACTCCTGTTCATTTTGTTCCCCTTGTTTAGCATCTAATTAAATCAGGTAATAAGGGTGTGGCGAATGGGCTGGGATAGAGAGCTCACACACAAAACTACCAGTAACTCCAGGGGAGATGAAGCACTGCTGTACATGGTACACTGATGCCAAAGTGAGAGACTGCTAATAGGCATTATTTCACTCTTTCACTCTCTCTCTCTCTCTCTCTCTCTCTCTCTCTCTCTCTCTCTCTCTCTCTCTCTCTCTCTCTCTCTCTCTCTCTTTCTCTTTCTCTCTCTCTCTCTCTCCCTCTCTCTCTGTTGTCCTTGATTGGGAGCAGATGTGTGTGTATCTCTGTGTGTATGCGGCTGTGCGCATTTGTGTATGTGCGTGTTATACTCTGGGAAATGGCTGAGATGAGAGACACTGAGGCTGCCAGAGCCACAGTAAATCCATGGCAAGGCTAATGAATAAAACAACACCAGATTAAATGTGCCACAGCTAAAAATAATTTGATTAAAAATCTTGATTCAGGGGCCAAATTGAAGGGCCCAAGCTCGAGGCAGCAGCATCTTTATTTGAGCTCTGGTGTATTAGGCTGTATTTCTTACCCTTAACATGCCTCTGTGAGACTTCAATCTAGGCCTATTTAGGGGTTTCTGTGCAAAGCATATGGTCTATTTAATCAGTTGTCATCACATGTGATTGCCTTTTTTAAGAGACCCAGCTCTAACTTTATTTTGGCTGCAATTAAGTTCAGTCTGGGTTGATGTGAAGTCACAACATTCCTTACAGTACTTGGCCAATCAGCTCTCTTTAGCGAGTGTCTATCCAACTCCTTGTCAATTACTCACTAATTAGCTACTATCTCTGCATCTTGCTTTTACAGTCTAGGCCTATTGTTCTGGAGTTATTATTATTATTATTCTCTCCTCTCTCTCTCTCTCTCTCTCTCTCTCTCTCTCTCTCTCTCTCTCTCTCTCTCTCTCTCTCTCTCTCTCTCTCTCAGTGTGTCACTTCCATTTATCTGTTTGCAAAAGTGACAGGGTGATTCTTCCACTGGTTTCTCAAAGAGCAACCTTTCTCGCTCTTGGGTCTATAGAGTTAGTTCTTGGCTAGCCTGGTCTGTGCCACAGGGTAACAGAGGCCTGGATGTCAGAGTCTGGGGGCATGAGTGCAGGGATGGATGTGGGTTTGCTGGGGCTGTTGAAGTCCTGTTGAAACCCATCGAAAGCCTGGGAGCGATCCAAGGAGCTCACTACTAGTGTGTACAAAAGCGCCGCACATGGAGCGAGCTGCCAGGGGAAATAGAGCTAGGAGGCAGGTGAGACAGGGAGCTATTGTTTCTCAACGTTTCTCCCCGTACAGGTGGGACTCCTCAGAGCGGGGAGCACAGACCTCTGTTCAGATGGACGAGGGACACTCTCCAAGAACATTAAGAGGGTTTGGCATGAGGTTGACAGGGCAGAGACAAGGAGCCAAGTCTGGAGGAAATGGTAATGATGGAGGAGGGACTCAAGTGCAGTAGTCGCTCTGAGAGATGATAGTCCTGCTCTCTCAGGTCTCCGGACGTATTGCTGCACACAGAGAAACAGCTGTGTTGAAATGACATGACATCCGTAGCTATGTTTATATGGTTCAATAATCACTGCAGCTCAATGCTGACCTACTCTATGTTCACTGACACTGGAGAGAGAGAGAGAGATGTGGGGCGTTTAAAAGGGAAATGTCAAGAGGTAAATGATGATGTGTAGATAATTGAATCAAATCTCTCTTCATCATCTTCGTCACTAATGTTGAGGGTGGAGAAATAAAGGAAAGGCAAAAAACAAGTGTGAGGAAGACACTGGGGGAAGAGAAGGGAGCGAGTATGAGCGATAAAAAGAAACAGTGTGCGTGATGTCAAGCCGCTGGTTAGTGCTGCAAACTGACTGCAGATGGCAGGACGAGAGAGGTCAGGGATGGAAATTAAAGAACAAATTCAGAACAGCAGCAGGGGAAGACATGCTCTGGCCGAGACGGGGAAGAAGGGCTGAGGGGTCGACGCAGACCAAGCATATGGGCTTTTTAAACAGCAATTAGACGCGCCCCCAGCTTCCAGCCCAGAGCCACGGGGACGGGTTGACCCCTAATCATCCTCAATTTCTCCGGACCCCTCTGACTCTCTGATATGCGTCTCCTCAGATTGGCTGTTTATTTTTCACAGCACTTCCTGTTTGATTGAGCGTGAGCTGCGCGTCTTTATGGATAACAGGGAGGGCAAAGGTGACGCACACACTTGCTACATGCAATAAACCATCCCCTCTCTCCCCTCCCCTCTATTAGCCAATCTCCTATTCAAAACAAATGTATGTCTTAAGTTTCCCATTTCTTACATTGTAACAAGGCGTACATACATGTTAATGGCTGTTACTGTTTTTCCAGGTTTCCTTTCATATACAATACTTTGCATTACAGATTTTGAGGTGGACATTTGGAATACAGTTTTCCACACCTAATTTCTCAAGTTGTCCCATATATCACGTAGAAGGTCAGCACGCACAAACTGCATTCTCTTTAATTAAGTTGATCAAAAGTGACTTTAGATTGATGTCCAGTTACTGTACGTAGGAAGTTTGTCCAAACAGAGTGAGGGAACTTTCCACAGGGATTATGGGACACACCCCAACGCACGTGGGCGGCGAATCTGACATGTTGAACTCCTGAACTGCAGCACAGGCATCGGAACTCTACCCCCACTTACACCACCCCTTCTTAAAGGAGAGTTATAGTTCTCCCACCTCTAACCCTTATGTATCCCTGAAGGTCCTCTCAATAATGAGGTCTTTGGTCCTTGGCAATCAGGGACCCAAGGCTGTCCCATCCTGGCCTGCCCTTGTCTGACACTGCAGCAAAACATGCTTTAAATGGCCAGCCAGCCAGCCAGCCAGTCTCTCACTGCCATCTGGCCCCCATGCCTGGCCCTGTCTCCACTCTGCCCTGGATTTATGCCCTTCTGAGGTGTTTCGCCTTTTAACTCACATATAATTGGCCCCCAGATGCGAAAAAGATGTGGAGGCCAGTTTTTATTAGTTGCCAAGCAGGGGTCATTGTTTTTGCATTGCTTTGACTCCTCGGTGCTGCCAAGGTTAAAAAGACAGACATCATATCCATACATTGACCAGTTTCATCAATGCATCGTATAACTTTGAGGAGCACTATCAAAGTTGTAGATAGTTGCAGGTCATGATAGAATGGAGCAAGCTGTATTGCAATGACATTTTTATTTGTAGGAAGTTGCATGTGTAATGGTAAAGAGAGCTGTAAAATGAAAGCGTTTGGATTCTGTCCTTTCCAGCAGAGTCCTAAAACACCTTCTGTCTTGTTTCCTGACCATAGACCACCACGAACTACCACCATGGATAACTCACCAGACATGACCTGCCACCTGTCAATTTGTGTGAGTTAATAGGCGATATTCATAAGAAAATAGCACAAAACACACCCATACGTTTCTGTTGAGGAAAGCTAAATAGTATTTCTCTTGGCATTCGGGGCGGTTGAATAAGACCTCCTTATTTCAAAGTTATAACCTATACAGTACTAAATTGTGAGACGCGGAATGTATTGAAAAAATGTGTAGAAATAAATAGTGTAAAAAATACAAAATTAAACAAATTTGACACCAATAGAATACAACTTTGGATCAATAATTATATACTGCATCTGTTATCCATCCCAAAAAAAATAAGTGAAATAAAATAAAAGTGTGTATGGCAAAAACAGATTTGAAGCTTAATAATATCTATGTTGAAATGCATGCCTCCAATTTATCTTTTATCATATTTCTACAATAACACAAATGCATTAGCAAGCACAACTACACCAATTATGCCACAAAATCTCTGCTTGAAGAAAAATAAGATTCAAATATTAAGTGGGCTTTCAAATGCATGCCTCTACCCAGCAATGGTTATGGGAAAATGCTCTGCCTTAGTAACTAAACCACTTAAGCTTCTCAATTAGATTTTACAGTGCATGCTTTTCCATGCCTCCTCGTAGCATGAATTGACTTTCTCTCAAAACATTGGTAGTCTAGTACAGGGATACTCCAATTTTGTACCTCAATTCATTGTGAAGAACAAGGACACACACACATGCATTAGACCAGGAACCCCTATTAGAAACAATTTCCCTCGAGAACCCCCACCTAAAAAGGTTTTAGTCGGCATGCATGGTGTGGTTCCTTTTTACCAGTGGTGGAAAAAGTACTCACATTTGTTACTTCAGTAAACATATCAATACTGCAATGCAGAAATACTTAAGTAAAAGTCCAAGTACAAAAGTAGGCTATTGGTATCAAAATGTACTTAAAGTACCAAAAGTAGGGGCGCCTGCTGGCCTACCGGTCCAGGCGCATATATCACATATGTTGGTAATCCAGTTAACAGCGTGTAGCGAGTTCGAGTCCCGATCCCGACGACCATTGCTGTGTGTCTCTCCCCATTTCCTGTCAGTCTACTGTCCTGTCAAAATAAAGGCTTAAAAGCCCCCAACAATATCGTTAAAACAAAAGTAGAAAGTGCTTATTATGCAGAATGTCCCCATTTCACAAGTTTTCAAATGTATAAAATGTTTAAAAATCTTGAAAATAGCCAATCTACAAGCTCACAATGCGTCACATTGTGAGCTTGTACATCTGCTATTTTCAAATGGCCGAAATGTATACAGGGTTGAAGTGGTTAATGTATGTTTTGTAATAATCAAAATCTACAAAGTAACTTGTAACTAAAGTTTTCAAATAATTGTAGTGGAGTAGAAAGTAATAGTACTGAAAACTGGAAATATTCTAGTAAAGTAAAAAATACCTCAAAATTTTACTTAAGTACAGTTGTTGAGTAAATGTACTTAGTTACTTTACACCACTGCTTTTTGTCAACCTCAACAAATGAAATGATGGCAAAACACCATTCACAGATCACTGGGATCCCTCTTTGGGAAAATACTGTAGATGTTGTGTATCATCTTGTGTCACTTTAGTGTCTATTCTGAATGACTTTTCTTGCCAGACAAGTGAATGCTGAAAGCTATGTTTTGCAAAACTATAGTCCTTAGAGTTATGAGTAATGAAGTGAGTAGTGATCTTTGACATCTATTTATCCCTCTACTTTGCTGAGCCGTCATTTAAATTTCATGCTTCTTTAACAGAGAGCGGATCTTTAATTAACCTTTGACCCTTATGACCCCCAGGCAATCCCTGCCAATGAGGCAAGATCTGGATAAGATGTCAGGGGGAAACAGGAAAACACAAATACATTTTAACATATATTTAATTTCATATTTAATTTGGTTATTTTAAACAGAAACGTCTACTATTTCTTAACAACATATTTGTATTATCTTTGCCTTAGGCTTAGAATAACCCAGGCAACAATAAATGAATGAATGAATAAATAAATGCAATTCAGTCAGAGCCGGCCCAGCCAATAGGCAGAGTAGGCAATTGCCTAGGGCGCCATTGGGGGGGGGGGGCGGGCCCACCAAGCCAAGATTTCATTTTTTTTTTAATAATAGAAAAATATACATATTTGGGCCTGATTGTTCGTAAATAGTGCCTAAATAAAGTGACTAAAGAGGTGCGTATTTTCGATAAGCACAAACGGACGTGCGTGCCAACCGGCGTGTAAATCTCTGATATGTGTGTATCGCCGGTCTTCCTCATTTTTGTCTGACAGTCAGAGGCGTTCACATGCAGAATCATTTGCATTGCTCCATGTCCCATTTAAGACCATAAAAGGCAACCGGAAACTGACGGAATACATACTCTTCAAAAGGGACAGATCTACAAGCTGACAAAGCGGCGCGACGCACCGCATGACAAATTGGCTGCGGTTACATGGACAGTTTTATTCCACTTATATTTGGAATGAATGAATTCATTCAGAATAGAAATGCTCATGTAAACACCTCAATTTATCCGGTCTGATCTGAATGAATTTTCATTCGGGTTTGGAGGGAGAATTTACCATATAAACACTTTATTCCAAATGCTCCTCTCTGTTTGGAATACATGCATTCTTTTGTACATGTCCGTGCGCTGTGCTTAGTAGTGCTGTCAGAATTGGCCAAAAATGACCTATCAAATCTCTAATTCGGCCACGGGTGGTGCTGAGAAGCGCTCGCTTCTGCGGGATAAAATGAATGATTCTATTCTATAGCGTCATTTAATAAGCCTGTAATGTTTAAGCCCAGACTTGTCCAGGAGAACTGACGCTCCAAGGATCTGAGCCTGTGATGGAGGAACAATTTGTACCTGTCCTTGACATGAAACGGGAACTTATAATCAAAAGAATCTATTCAGTCAGATGAAACGTTTTTTTGTTTAAATAAAATTAAGGTAGCCTACATGAGAAATGTGACAAGTAGTATAGGCTAGCCTAAGTTTTACTGTGTCTGGTACCAATACAAAAAAGGAAATCGGTCTGAACTCCATGCTACTTTCGCATTAAAATGGCGATAACAAAGGAACGCAGGCTTGCACCGCATACAACGGTGCCTGCCTGGCCAGGAGTCGGTGCGTTGCTTCCAGGCCTGCCTACGACCGACAGACCTCCGCCGCGGAGAAACAAGGGGGCTATTGCCTCCTCCCATGCCCACCAGGGGAAGCTCCGCCCCGGGTAGTGGAGCCAGGCGGCCCTTGGTCCATGCCCGGGCGTAGGCAGGAACCACTTTGCGCATGTCAAAAGTTATATCCCGAATTAGCTCCATTAAGAACCTCTCACTCCGCTATACAGCTCCGAGATGAGGTTCTATGTGGATGTCACCCAGAATCGGTAGAACTTCGGCCAAGGCTCCGCTGTTTACCCTTTTGTATACATCGTGTCCAAAAACTAATGGTAGATTCCAACATGTACAGATGTTTAAAGTTTGGTTGGGTGGAAAATATAATTTAGGTTGGGGCACAAAATAACCGTTTTTTAATTACTTATTTAGTCAGCCTGTGGCCATGTTTCCCATTCAACCCGGAAAACCCCCCTACGTCCGCTGCCAGTACTGCTCCCGGTTTCGCTACAATGGGAAACATGGCCACAGGCTGACTAAATACATAATTTAAATGGTTATTTTGTGCCCCAACCTAAAATATTTTCCACCCAACCAAACTTTAAACATCTGTACGCGTTGGAATCTACCATTAGATTTTGGACACGATGTATACAAAAGGGTAAAACAGCAGTGTGTGTGTGAGTGTGTGTGTGTGTGTGTGTGAGTGTGTGTGTGTGTGTGTGTGTGTGTGTGTGTGTGTGCGTGCGCGCCCAATATTGCCTTCTTTAAAAAAAAGAATCCAGCAAACAGCCCAAACAAAGTAGTCCATTGAAGTAGATAGGGACAACTCTTGTTGTCGAGGCACAACATTTTAGATCCCTTTAGAGCAGGGGTTTTCAACAGGTGGTCCGTGGACCACTTGTGGTCCCTGAAGGTATTGCATGTGGTCCCTGACCTTGTTGCAATATGTTTCTTTCTTCTTGTTCAATGGAACAGTGCATATTATCGACCTGGTGACCTATGATGACATGTCAATGTTGTCAGTTTCTGGGAAGTCAAGTTTCTGGGAGGTCAAGAAATTCCACAGAAAAGGGAGTTAGAATCTCAAGAAGGGGAAGTGTAACGGATTGCCTGATGGAGTCATCATTATTATGAAATGTGGCCATATAATTGCATGTGTCTGTGTAGTCCATGGACCACTGGTTGAAAAATATATATTTTAGTTTGTTCAAGACAGTATATTTAAATGTAATATTTTGTGGTTATTTGGTTATTTTGTGCTGCACCACTAGGCCATAAAGATATTCATTTAGATTACTCGTTTTGAACCAATGCTGCACTAATTTGGCTTGTGATTTTAAAAAAGCCATATAAAAATCACAGCGATTCATTGATGTGAAAAATAAGAAATGTACTTTTACTTTTACTTGTACTTAAGTATTTTTAAAAGCAAGGACTTTTTTACTCTTACTTGAGTAATATTTTGACTGAGCTACTTTTACTTGTAGTGGAGTCAATTTAACCAGGAGTACTCTGCACTCTTACTCAAGTACTGGGGTCGAGTACTCTGTCCACCTCTGTCCACATTGAACCTCATCTCGGAGCTGTATAGCAGAGTGAGAGGTTCTTAATGGAGCTAATTCCGAATGAATGCTTTGGGTCATGTAAACGAGGATACTTTTATTCAGGTTCCATGTAAACAGGTGAGTGGAACAGATTATGAATCTCTATTCGGAATGAGTTCATTCTGAATGAATACATGATGTCCATGTAACCGCAGCCATTGTAGATCAGCGCAAGCGAGTCTCTTACACGATTAAACGTTTATAAAGTAAATAGCCGACTCTCACGTGTAATGAAGAGAATAAGAAGTTTGTTTACAATTTAACCTCACGACCAAAGGCTAATAAAACTTGGAATGGATATTATATTGTTACGTCCCCGTCTAGGGGAAAAAGAGATGCAACATACTGTAAAGTGGGAGTGAAACTGTGAGGGCGGAACACACACGCGTTGCATGATAAACTATATGTAAAAACGTCAGAGGCTTGACATGTTTGACATTTCAAATCCGTTTCAATATGCAAATTTGTACTTCCATGTACTGCCATTCTCATGTCTTACTAAATAAAGTACATCAATCAATCAATCAATAACTCGACCTGTATTGTTAGAAGGATGCATTCCAGATCATTTAAGTGCTGCATTCATCCCTAGGTATATGTGCAGAAACCGGTTTATTAGTTTCATGGTACAGCAAAGTAGAACGTGACGCGAACGTGCGTGCACAATGCACATGCAACGGCCACGTGCTATGTGAATGACAACGACTTGTCGTACAGCACGTTAAGTTACATTTCTTTGATAAGACTTTCAGAGGTCTTTTCTCTCTCTCTCTCTCTCTCTCTCTCTCTCTCTCTCTCTCTCTCTCTCCATGCCAGGAGATAATAAAACACCTTTCTATCTACTCAGATAACGCCCAATACAAATTAATTAATATTAATATATGATAGTTTTGTTTTAAATGTTCTAGCCTTGATGACCATGCAGTCTTATGCAAACGTTAAAATGTAAATTAGATAGCATTTTATTTAGACAGATGCCAGGTCATTGTTGACCTGGCATCCTAAGTATGTGTATAGTTTCAATGTACATCATTTATTTATGTTTCGATATTATTATTATAATGTTTAGACTGATGATAGGTTATTGGTTTATCAATCTATATATATTTATATCCTAGATTACTGAGGCACTACACTTTGCATTTGATGTATTACCTCGAGTTTATCTTGCTTACTGTAAATCACGTCGCTAAATGCCAAAATTGTAAATTGTAATTTGGCTTTTGTAATTTAATCCTAGTTATTTGTGTTTGTGAAATATCCTTATTTATATATAATAGGCTATGGGGGGGGGGGGGGTGGAACAGATAAACCAGGTAAAATGCTGCCTTGGGCCAAATTCCTCAGGGCCAGCACTGAATTCAGTGTTTTTTTTTACAGGAGTAGCCTATGTGAAATTGAAATGAAATCACTTATTAATGAATGAATGAATAAATAAATGCAATAGTGCTGTTGTTGTTGTGTGTGTGTGTTTTTTTTTTTTTTACAGAAGTTGAAATGAAATCACTTATTAAAATGCTCCAAATATGACTGTTTGATAACTAAAACGGAGAGTAAAGAAATAAAGTCAGGAGAGGGTAGTCTTTAAGACCGTGCCGATAAATATGCCTACATCATCATCATGCATGTCTCCAGAATGTACGCTAAGGTACCTGAATTAAATATTTTAAGACATTCTTTCGGCCCCCTTTTATGATAACGTTTGTCCTGACATGGCAAAATCATGTAGATTCTGTCCATGTTTTAGTTCATTTTATTCAGGCGTCATCCGTGACTTCACTCCACCGGTCTTTTCACGGGGGTCCTTGACGTGGCATTGATAAACAAAGATGGCGGCTGTGGGTAGCGTTTGGATGAGATAGTTAGAGTACATGGATCATTTTAATGGTTTTAACCTGAATGGACACGTAAAATAGTACAGATATACATTGTTTTGCGTTGACAATCCACGGAGATCTACCCCCACGGACTGTAGGATGGCTGGGTGGGCAGGGTTCTCTGAAGACGAGCTCCGAAAGATTCAGCAGAAAGGTAAGAATGTTCACTACAGGGTGCAGTGGTGGGAAAAGTGCTACATTTCTTTACTTAAGTAAAAGTCTCAATACTGGTATACTTTGTTACAAGTAGAAGTCCCGCATTCAAAATGTACTTGAAGTACTGGTATCAAAGTATTGGTATCAAAATGTACTTAAAAGTACAGAGAGTAAAAGTACTCATTATGCAGAATTTCCCATTTCACAAGTTTTAAAATGAATACAAATCGTATGAAATAGCAGATCTACAAGCTCACAAGAGCTTGTTGTACATCTGTTATATTCAAATGGCTGAAGTGTGTGTGTGTGTGTGTGTGTGTGTGTGTGTGTGTGTGTGTGTGTGTGTGTGTGTGTGTGTGTGTGTGTGTGTATATATATATATATATATATATATAGAAGTAAAATTATTGGAAATCCTCCAGTAAAAGTACCTCAAAGTACAGTACTTAAGTAAATGTACTCAGTTACTTTACACCACTGCCAACTAGCGTGAAGTATACCTGTTGACAGTATTTATGGTCAATTCACTGGTCTTTGATGATGATGCATATTATCTCTGTTTGAAACAGACCAAGCGGTGCCATCAGCAGCGTTGGGTCGTGGTCGGAAAGCTGCCCCCACAAACCGGAGTCGGCTGCAGCGGGAGAGAGCCTTGCTATCAGCCGTCCCGCAGAACACCGGTACCGCCTCGCCTGTACTTTCACCGGGACAGCAGCTCGCCAAGCCGCCGCCGCCACCCCCACAGCCCACACAGCCCGCGGTACCTGTACTACCTGCTGCCGGAGATGATGCTGAAGCTGTTGTTGCCTCCAAGCCGTTGGTGGAGAAGATGAACGTAGAGCCTGTCAATCATGTTTCTGCTGCAAAAGATGACTCGCCACCTGTTGAACTGGAAAAACAGGAGGTGGAATTGTTAGTAAGTTTTCGGTATTAAACGCTGTAGCTTAAATTGGTCTTTAATTATCACTTTTGATTTGCTAGTTGTTGTGTTCAATTCATCTTTAATCTATTAAAATACAGCAGTTCAAGCCAAGTCTGTTAAACATTTCTGTCCATTAGTGTACCAATTACCAATATCAACTGTCCCCATTGGATTAGTAGGCTTTAAAAGAACTTCAGATTTTCTGACACAATGATAGCATAGGTATTAAGTGTACACTCACTGTCCCTGTAAAAACAGCAGAGGCACCATCGGATAATTATCACCATAGAAGCATTTTGAATGTTGTTCATTTGCATCCACACCTCACACTATTGTTATCATACCCAAAACTCCTGCCTTTAGCAATCCTAGTTTTTTATTTTCATTTTGTATTGCTAATAATTAACGTATAAAAACAGAATAACTCATCTATATTATTATAATTTGTCCTTGAGGTTTTAATTGTAGAAATAGTTGTATGACATAACGTTGTGTCTTTGTTCTTCCATCATAGACGAGAAAAGACTCGAATAGAGCAGCTCCAGCACGAGCAGAAAACGATGGAAGAGAGGAATAAACGTAAAAAGGCTCTTATTACAAAAACTATAGCTGAAAAGTAAGTACGGGTTTCATTACATGCTTATCATTAGAACTCATATTTAATCAAGAACAATGTCATTGCTTAAACTTCACTGGTGTCACTGCGACCATGAATAATGTTACTGCTTTTGGCAAATTGCTACCAATGGCTGATGCTTTGTTCTCAGGTCCAAGCAGACTCAGGCCGAGACTGTGAAGCTGAAGAGAATCCAAAAGGAGCTCCAGGCCCTTGATGACATGGTGTCCAATGACATCGGCATCTTGCGAGGCAGAATAGAGCAAGCCAGTTGGGACTACAGCATTGCTGGGTACAGTATATATCTTGAATAAGGAGATTAAGACCTGAGGCCGATTCTAAAAATGTCTTATAAATCCTAAACAGTTTTCTGAAAAAAAATTATGTTTCTATATCAGTTGTTTTTCATGTCAAGGACCCCCCAAAATTATATGTATTTGCCCACCGACTCTCATCTAAAAATATTTTGTTCCAGGGAAGTCCCAGAAGCAAAGATTTTAGTAAAAAATGTTCGCTTTAAAAAATATATATATTCAAAGATTTTCACACCTTTTCACGATTTTTCCTAAAATAGCAGATCTACAACCTTGAAGCGCGGCACGAAGTGACGCGCTATGAGCTTGTAGATCTGCTATTTTTGAATAGCCAAAGTATCAAATAACGGTTAAAGTGGTTACAATCGAAAATGACACAGATGCTTTCCTGGTTTTAATGGGTTAAGATTAGGGGTGTGCCGATACACTAATTTCACCAAACGATACGATACGATATTTGGCTCACAACTTCGATACGATTTCGATACGATACGATACGCACTTTTTTTATTATGAAAAATATATGGGGGAGAAAAAAAGCAAATGCAAACAAATAATTCTGTTTTTGCATTATTCAGATATGCGAACTTGTAGCTTTTCAGCTACAATAGCCGTTTTGAATCCAAATAGGGCAATAGTGTGACACCTGACCCGAAAAAAAAAAACATGTTGTCACCCTTTTCACCTCGGGGCTGTTTGCATGCCTGATTATTATTATTGTTAAAAAAAAAAAAAAAAAAAAAACTTTTTTATTTTTATTTTTAAACGAATTTTTTTCCCCCCAAAACGATACATATCGTCACGAAAACGTATCGCGATATATCGCGGGACGATATATCGGCACACCCCTAGTTAAGATGTATGCACTTGTTTAACCAATGGAATGATCTAAGTGCATGTCATTGTTTCCATGAATTGCCTTGTGAAGCCCAAATAATTATTTGTGTATTTTTTGTCGGTTGCAGACATTGTCTGAAATGCACGCTGTAAGAGGAGTCTGCATTGACTGTAAATCTTCCACTTTTAAACTCTGGAAACACTGCCCCCTGCAGTGTGTTTTGAGTACTCAAGCAACCTGTTTTACACACAGCACACTTGTAATAATGCACGTGTTGTCAAATGCTTTAAACCACTTTCATCACTACTAGTCCCTTCCAGATGTTCTCGGGTTTTGTGTGATAATCCTGTTTATTCTGCTAATTAGTGCTAATATATATTAGTCATAGATATTATCCTTGATGATTTTGTAGGATAATGATATTGCACGTTTATGTTGATCATTTTGTTAAAGGTAGGGTAAGTGATATTTTTTGGTTAAAACAAAAAGTATTTTTTTTAAAGGTTAAAATACTATATTCTGATCGTAATCATTGCTATAGAGTGTTTGTTCAGTAACAGGAGTCTCCCCGTCTCTCCAGCTCTTTAATAAACAGAAAATACATTTTTCGGTAGGTGTCAAAATCTCAGCCAATCAGGAGAAAGTACCCATTTTTAAGCTTAATTTGTATAGTTTTCAGTTCCAATTTTGCATGCTCATTTCTTAGTGTCATCACTTCCAATTTCACTTGTTTAATCTGTATCCTGATTGAGTTCTCTGTCCTGGTTGGATAAAATTGGAAATGAAACTACAAAAAAAAAAAAAAAACTACAAAATACATTTTCTGTTTTATAAAGAGCTGGAGAGACATGGAGACTCTTTATATGGACAGGACACTCTATAGTAACGAGCACTATCAGAACATAGACCCATTTTGCAATTATTTGAATAATTGCAAATCACTTACCCTACCTTTAAGTAAAAACAAAAAAATCTCAAGTTTCTCTTTCCTATTATGAATTACTATAACAGTAGCATCAATCTCTGAATCAACTTGAAGCTGTTTTCACCCTTATTGTAATCCTTATTCTCATATTCACATATCGGCCCCAGTGTGCCTCACATTGCGGTGATTGCAGTTTCACTGTGGTTGTGGGAGCTTAATAGACAGGGAGACCCAGTGAGATTTACTGTAACACCACAAAATCCGGAGAGTGAACGTAACTCTTAATGTGTAACTTAATGTGTAAAAACATACATGAGGGTTCATCTTAACACTTAAGGTGGCTAACTGAAAGGTTGCGGCTGTGCAATTGGGCTGTTTCCAAGTGGCACAGGAAGATTTCCATGTTCCATGTTCAGACATGGAATTAGGTTCTCTATCAAAACTGGGTCTATCCAGACATTTGGACTCATTCGGTTAGCCCTAATTTTCTTTCCACCCTGAATATCCTGCTCAGCTCAGTTTCTCTCTCTCTCTGTCTCTCTTTTCTGACATGCTTAATCCTTGACTTACATGAGATGAAATAGAATAGAGATGGAAAATCTTCTCACTGTGCTGTACAATGAAACCCTGTAAAATTAAACATTGTTAGCAACACCAGAATTGACAGTCTTTAATCACTGACATTAAAATTGACATAAAAGAGTGGGATGTTCTTTTTTTTACCATTGTTACTCATAGGTTTCAGACACCATTCCCCCTGACCCTCTTGTCCATAATCCTCCTCTCTCCTCGTCTCAATTTCTCTGTGCACAGAAAGCGCTACGAGAAGGCGGAGGCTGAGTACGTGGTAGCTAAGCTGGACCTCCACAAGAAGACGGAGACCAAGGAGCAGCTGACGGAGCACCTGTGCGCCATCATCCAGCAGAATGAGCTTCGCAAGGCCAACAAGCTGGAGGAGCTGATGCAGCGACTGCAGGTCCATGCCAGCGAGGAGGAGGAGGAGGTGGTGGTGGTGGTGGGGAGCCCAAAAGAGGACGAGGAGAAGAACGGGAAGGGTGTCCAGAAAAACGGGGAGACATTGGTGTGTTCTACCCCAGAGCAGGGGTCCACACTGGAGGGACAGACTGCCAAGGAGAGGGTGGCAGATTCCACCATCCATCAAGACCGCCCCCCAGTGACTGAACCACACAGTGGCGACCAGGACTGTAAGATGCTTGACAACTCCCCTCTAGAGCAGAGCGAGAGCGAAGCTTCAGCTTCAGCTTCTGCCTCCTGATTGGTGCTCAGGGGAGGTGAAATATGTGTATATCTTGAGAGATGATTGTCATTTCTAGATTTGCAGTGTCGGTACACATTCAGGGATTTGTCCCTTATTCCTACCATAGGGATTGTAACACTATATACACTAGCAATTACTATTGTTTAACGCTAATAATGTATACCGTTGCAATACATTTAATATGCAACGGCCTTGTGTACTGTATCCTCGGAGACTGCGTGGGAGTATCATAAGCAGTCATTCATTCACGCTGACAAGTCTGGCTGTTGCAGAGTGAATTACAATTGTATTTTGTTACCGCCTGTCTTGGTTATTTGGTCTTTATGTGGCTGCTTCTAAAAATTCTTTTTTTCCCAAGCTCTTCAAACATGTGGCTTTACATCATATGTGAATTATCTCTTCTCAAAGCAAAAGGTTGAACTCAAAGGGGCGACTGTTTTCGATCGCTCCGTCTGTGTGACAAGAATGAAAGATGGCTCGTGTTTACTTCCCGGAAAAAAACTTTTTTTTTGCGTAGCAGATGGAGGGAAGGATTAATCCATTTATGTTATGAACATAAAGCCATGCATTTTATGTTGTAGATCAACGTATTAGCTTGGGTTGGGGTAGTATTTCACAAAGCTAATTCAGTCGAGTTGAAGAGCAGTGTCTGCAACGGGCCTCCTAAATGGTAAGGTGATCTCTTGTAATGTATGGATGGATGGATGTATGGATGAAGCTTACGTTGCCCCTCTGTATGGATTTCTGCATCTACATATTTGTATGGCCTTGGGGGATTTTTTTTTCACTTGCTGCGTATTGAACAATCTGTCCGAACTAATACGACAATCTAGCATGAATATTCAGCATTATATGTTGTGACCAACTGTATAAAGATGATAGTTTGTTATTTTGTTAAACTTTCTATTTTAACTACAGATTGATGAATTAATTGGATGCCAAATACACGTATATAAGGTGTTGGGAGTGGTGTTATTTAAATGGAGAAATACTGTATATTTTTTACGTCTATTTTTAGTTATACTAATGTATGTCTGATCCATTGCATAAAAAAACCAAAATCAGCTTAAGAACAAGTTTTATTTGCCAGTGCCATTCACAATACACATTTGTATTAAGAAAAATGACCGAATAATGTAATCATGTCCAGCGGCCTCAAAGCTTTGTTTGTAACTAGGTATCTTGGTGAAACGGATTCCCTGAAGCTTGTGGTTCCAAGAAAGGAATTTACTGAGAATACTTCTCAGACTCCCATCGCTTTTTCAAGCCATTTTAAAGTGCAGTGAGTGTTTCTGTAAACCGCTTTGAGATTTTACAGCGTTCTGGTCACATCTGGCCGTCTGAATGAGAGCCCATAAAACCAGCTCTTTTAATTAGTGAGGGAGTAGTGACTGACCACCGCATGTCCCAGGCACCTCCAAGGTCAAAGTTTTAAGTGCGTTTGATATCCTGCCTAACTGATGTGCATATTTCAGTGAATTCAGCTATATAGGCCTTTGGTGGACATTATTGAAATGGTCCTATACAACATTGGTTCTCAAAGTGGGGTCCTTGGAAGGGGTACCAGGAGGTCACCAGCAAAATTAGTTAATAGCGTCACAATCATTTGAACCACTTTAACCATATTTTATACTTTGGCTATTCAAAAATAGCAGATATACAAGCTCGTAGTGCAGCACCGAGCGCTGCGCTATGAGCTTGTAGATCTGTTTTTTTTTTTAAATCCCTGGCACAAAATATTTTTGAGGGGGTGGGGTGTCCGCAGCCAAATGCATATCATTTTGGGGGTCCTTGACATGGAAAAAGTTTGAGAACCACTGCTATACAGGCCTATTATGCGGTAGATAGGTCTTACCGTCTTCGGCCTCAGAATTTGGTTTTGATGATGGGAAGAATAATTGTCACGGGCCCTTGAGATAATTCAGCCTCTCCAGGGGGCCGGGCCTCCCTCCCTTTGTGAAAAGAAATATGCTCTTGATTATCTCAGAAAAGTTACAGGACACTGCGGAGATTATGCATCTATACGGACTTAAACGGCATGAATTGGTTACTTTGAAAATACATTTCCATTTATGTTTCTGCGAGGCACCGGGCCCAACTTCAGAGAGCGGCGGGGTTTTTTAAAGCACGCGTGATTTATGTGGCGCTAGCGTCCCTCGACAGGTCGAGAAAGGCCCTGTAACCTGAGAACCCAAGACCGAAAAAAAACCTATAAGATCAACTTTTACTGAAAATCTTACACATCTGGCATGCCTATACGCTTACCTTATTGAATATTGACCATGTCACTATATATAGCCACTTGTGAACAAAGCAAACTGCGGCCCAAATGTGTCCAATTGCAATTAATGGAGTCAGTTTAAATTCGTATCTGTTTAGACTATAATCAGTTTAACGGTAATTATATATCCCATTATACGTTTTGAGCTCCTATATGGTGATATGTAGGCTAATTTGGATTTCTTTAGTCTACATTGCTGTCGTGTAAGAAAAGCAAATGTATTTCCAATCCAATTAATTCAAATGTTGAGAGGAAACTCGCATAACTTTGTATTAGGCTATTTTATCAATTATATTAATTTTCCAACTGAAAACGTACTTATCCAATGGTAAAGGACCGGCGTGATAACTTTCGTTTGAAGAATAAAGAGAAACCAGAATCCAATTAACTTGATCCAAATCATCGTTCCTAATATGTTCAGTTCTTTTATTTTGAAGATGACATATCTTGTGAGTTCTTCAGAGAATAGTTTGTAATAAAAATTCGTAACGGGACATATGTCAATTAGCTTATAACTTAAGTATCCCTATCCCAAATGAGCAACACATTTAATGCGGTGGGCTAGGCTATTCTGCTTCTATCTGCATTCATATGTAGGCCTAAAAGTAAAAGCAATGACTGAAAACAAAAGTTCGCATGCATTTTCTTTATATAGATCTTTTATATATATAGATTTTTTTTTACAGCAACTGAGAGGTAGGCCTACACCTTTTTGCAGTTAAGGCTTAATGGGCCAGTAATACCTTTTGGTCATATTGATTTCAGAGTTTTAGTATAGTCCCACAACCCCAAAAGTTTGTTACAAAACAGCATCATGTCCACCTCCTCAGTGCCATGACAGAAAGTGTACAATGACCCACAAGTTGATTGGTAGTCAGCAGGGTCGGTATAGTTGCTTAATTGATATTCAATAAAATGTTAGATCACCCATGTGTATTGAAAATTATTATGATGTAAATAATCATGCATAATGTGGTGTTGATTTTATTCTTTGACATCTATCAGCAGCCATATGCACATAATATAAAGTGTAGAAACGAGCATGCTAAATTAGAAACCTGCCAGTGCCACCAATTAAATGTTTAACTTTCAAGATCAAATTGTGCTACTGTTTTTAGTTTTTTAGTTTCGTGAGTAGATATTATTATTATTGTTTTTACGGTTCTTCATGCCAAAAACTGCAATAACCAATCATGACAAGAGCAATGGGAAATTACAGTATTGACCGTTATAATTACGGATAACGAAATAATTGTGTCACTCACCAGACTTGCAAGTTTCTAGATGAAATCTCAACTTTTTATAAAGTGATCACATCATATACATATTGCAGGCTAATAGCTGAAACAGAATAAAAAAATAAACTTGTTTGAAATTGCTGGGGGGGGGGGGGTGGGGGTGCTCTGAGTGAGACATGCAGCTCACACCTCTCTGCTCATGTCTAAATTAGCTACACTAATTATATGATCCACCGCCCACTCAAGCTTATAGAGAAAGTGGCTGCTAGTATACTGCAGTGGTTCTCAAACTTTTTCATGTCAAGGACCCCCAAAATGATATGTATTTGGCTGTGGACCCCCCATATCAAAAATATTTTGTGCCATGCAGGGATTTTTCAAAAATAGCAGATCTACAAGCTTAACTAATTTAGCTGCTGACGCCCTGGTACCTCCCCCCCCCCTACCAGGACCCCTGGGGGTCCCCGGACCCCACTTTGAGAACCAATGTGCTAGTACCGTTACCAGTGATAATAGTGTCCCCATTTCCCCTGATGTGAAAGCAAAAGCAGCGGTTAGGTTTTCTAATCAGAATCAGCGGAGCTGAATTAATTTCACACGCGCACTGCTTTGTAAACTCTGCGTGTTGTTTAATCAGGAGCAGATTTCTTTTTTATGTCGGAACACCACAGCCCGTTTACAATTAGCGTTCGACTCTGTGTGTTGAATGAGCAGTGCAACAATAGACGTGCATGCATGCAGGCAACGGCCCAAGCAGACTATCGAAAAAAAGAGCCATAAACCATGTCGAAGAAGGGACAGAGTGGCACTCATAAAGCATCGACATGGCCATCAATCCACGCAACCCGCCGGCTACTAAGTGGAAACATTTTGCACATTTGAAAAGACAACCCCTGTTGCCTCAATATGCCAAATAACTGTAAAATACAAATTTCAAATGTGGATTTTTCTGCTTGACGAAAATAGTCTATGATCTGCTATTTGACTTTGACGGGAGACTGAAGACCCCTATTGAAAGTTGTAATCAGCCCCTCGGTCCGTGCGAAAGGTTTGCAGCTCAACAGGTCGTATACGATGAGAATTCCCCAGTCGCTGCAATCAGGAGGAATGGATGGGGGGAGTGTGTCGGCAACATATGGTTTCCTGCACAGGATGTAAAGAGTCAACAAGGAGGCCATTTACTCCCAATTAGGGAAATAAAACAGGACAGGGGCCAACGTGCTACCCCCAATCAGCACCAAGGGTCACTGGACAGCGGCTCAGCAAAGGCGGGACACACGGCGGCGTTAGCGAGTGATCAACCCCGGGGCGAGACGAGGACTGAGCTAATACACCACTGAGTCAACACACAAAGAAAACACATTAGGTTCAAGTTAGAGTTCTCATTAAATGCGCCCGATTTTTGACTCGCCCTGCGTAATGGCAGAGGGCATCAATTAGAGACAATTAATTAAGCCTGTTTGTTGATTTTGGCGATTTTTATGTTGATCATTATTATTGGCTTTTTTTAAAAAAAGCCTAATTGTTTATTCCTATTTTTTTTAGCAGTAGCCTATCTTTATGATTGTGCGTGGGGTATTTGATGACTCACATGGGATTTGCAGCGCATAGTGATTACAAACGTTGGTGACACACACTTGACTATGACAGCATTTGACTTTTGACAGCGTCTTTTGTGCTGTGTGTCATATTGTGAACTTATGAAAAACATTTGAACATGCCCGTTATGTTTCATGTTGTCAACCCAGACAAATCCTATAAAGCTGGATTATATAATTGCTACTGGCCTAAAGACTGTCACTATCTTACTTCATGGGGTTGTTTCGGTCGTGAATCGTCGCCATATAATAGGCCGAACTGGCCTACTTTGTTTTGGTGATGTTTTTGAATTATTTTTTTTATCTCAGTGTTGCTGTTAGTACCAAATGAAATCACAGGAAAACAAATAACCAGTGGTGTAAAGTAATTAGTGTAGCCTACTTAAGTACAATTTTGAGGTATTTTTTACTTTAATGGAATATTTCCAATTTTCAGTATTTTTACTTCTACTCCACTTCAAAACTTTAGTTACCAGTTACTTTGTAGATTTTTATTATTATTACAAAACATTATTTCCACCACTGCAAATAACTTACCTTAGGCTAATTAAATTAACTACATTCAAACCTTAAATTAAGAAAAGCCTGCGACAATCTATAGGGCCTGGATTTTAGGCTACCTGTCACGGTCTAGTGTGGACACACGAGCCTACTGCAGTGGTTCTCAACCTGTGGGTCGGGACCCCCAGGGAGGTCCCACATGATTTTTTTTGGGGGGGGTCCCCAGACGACAGTGAAGTGACAATGTACTTTTAAGACCTTTTTTATACCTAAAAAAAAAGAAAAGAAACAGATCATTACTGAATCAAAAATAATCAACAAACTATACTATAAAAACATTGGCCAAATGTTTTAATAATATAAGAAAGAGGCAAAAATTGTGAAAATAGCTGATCTACAAGCACACAAAGCCTCAAGGCATTGTGTGCTTGAGTTGTAGATCTGCTATTTTCCACAATATTTATCTGTCCAACCAAGTGAAACTAAATGTAATGACTCAATTCAAATATGTTTTCTTTTTTTGGCCTACTGTAGGTCCTGTCTTGTTGGGTCCAAGTCTTTTCTGCATGGTTTTTATACGGTCCTCGACTCCTCATGAATGTAGTGGTTCAAGACACTGACTCCACTAAAGGTCATCAGGTCAACTGCAGCATGACACTTTGCATGCTGTGGACTTGTTTTGACATTCCCATGATGCGACACACGGACAACATTTTGCAGTCGGTGCAAAATAGGCCACTTTCCTATCGAATGCTGTACAAAGAAAGAATATAGTGGGCCTGCATGCCTGCCGTCTGCAGAAGACTTTGAGGCTGAGAGAGACTTGGGGAGGCTTTCTGCCCTCCTGGCACCGGAATGGGCTTGTAGGCAGGAAAAGAGAATCTGGGGGGAAACTAATGATGAAAAAGTCTACTCTATCCCTGCGCCTTCATTAAATACATGGAAAGAACGAGAGAAGCACATCTGGATTCAATCCGCGTCCCCTTTGATGGCATCAAGTGTTCTTTTCCCAGATCAGGGGCTGGAAGCTACGGGATGTCTATGGCAGCTTGGAGCCGAAAGTCTACTCTTGCCATCTGAACACATGGACCCCCTCCCGGACCCCCTTCACCCTCCCTCCATGCCTTCATTCCTTCATCCCGCCCCCCTGCCTATCCCCCCCGTAAAGACGCACTATGAAGTCGGCCCAGCTAAAAACCTGCACGCCTTAAATCCGGCCTATCCGTGTTTGTCAAAGTGCACCTATCTGTCATATCAGGAACATGTCATCATATGGGTTGATTAAAACAAGAAATCATCTCGACACCTTTTGTAGACCTACTATACAGTCTTTTTTTTATGATCAACACTTTATTTGAGTTTTACCTTTAGCAGAACAAATACTAAAACAAATACAAATAAACATGAAATAAAATTTATATTCAAAGAAAATCTAAGTATAAGACATTTTACACCCAAAAACACAAAACAACAACAATATACAAATATACATAAATACATTAAAAAAAATATATAAAAAAAGAATAGACAGCACAATCTTTTTTAAATTCGGTTATAAAACCCATACGGCTTACGCCATGCCAAATTTTGCCAATATTATTATTTTGTCCCCCCCCAGGACACTGAAACTCTCCTTATTGGAATCATTAACATACAGTGATAATTACAACTCTTATACGGCCTCTTCTGGCTGCCTTCTATTTCCTATAGAGATTCAGTAGGTTTGCCGGGGGAGAAAAAAAGACCCCTAATCAGGGTGTTGATGTTGGTGATGGCGTTGGGTCTGTTTAGGGGGAGGGGGGGGCCTGTGAAACGTCAGACACAGCAGCACAAAGACATTGCCACGTAATTACGGGGCTCCTATTAGAGTCTGTCCGTCCTCCAGCCTCCCAGGGGCCGCGAAGTTTCATTTACTCCCCGGCTGGTGCATGAATCCTATAGCCTGCCAACGTGTGCCGCAGTTTGAAGTGCCAGAGAGAGAGAAAGAGAAAGGGAGGGGGAGAGAGAGAGAGAGAGAGAGAGAGAGAGAGTGGGAAAGAGGGAGAAAGAGAGAGTAGGGGGTGAGAGAGAGGGGGAGAGAGAGAGGAGAGAGAGAGAGAGGGAGAGAGAGAAGGGGGGGAGAGAGAGAGAGAAAGAGAGAGAAAGAGAGAGGGGGGAGGAAGGGGGAGATAGAGGGAGAGAGAGGGGAGAGAGAGAGAGAGAGAGAGAGAGTGGGAAAGAGGGAGAAAGAGAGAGAAGGGGGAGAGAGAGAGAGAGGAGAGAGAGAGAGGGAGAGAGAGAGAAGTGGAGAGAGAGAGAAAGAGAGAGAGAGGGAGAGAGAGGGAGAGAGAGCGGGGGGAGAGAGAGGGGAGAGAGAGAGAGAGAGAGAGAGAGAGAGAGAGAGAGAGAGAGAGACTCTAGTTTCTTGGAGGCGGTGGTTCGGTCCTGCCTCTCAGCGCCTAGCTGCCGCTGAGCCAGCTTTACGCGCACATGAGCTGATGTGCATCTGTTCGGCATCAGCAGCAGCTCTAAGCTCTAAAGCTCAGTCAGTTGCGATCGTGACTCAACCAGAGTGGGAAGTGAAGTGGGAAGAGAACTCTTTTTTTTTTAGAAGACTTCTTTGAAAACGCGCACAGAGGACGAGGGTGTTTTACGGCGATATTTTTTGTTAATGGATTGAATGGATTGGCTAGTAGGCTTTTGATCGGGAAGAGCAGGCAAGGAGACATCTTTGTTTCCCCCCTGTCTGTCTGTAGAAGTTTATAGTCTGGATGTGAGCAGATCTGTTGTTTTCTTCTGGGAGGAAAAACAAGATTTTCTCTGGCTGGTTTGGATGCGCTGTTCGTGGATATACTTGGCTCGCTTGTTATTATTGCTCCATTCCCCCCACTGTATCCTCCTGTTTGCGTCATGACTTCTAGCTATGGACATGTGATGGACAGGCAAGCGACGCTATCAAACCGCCTGGAGAGTCCGATCACGTCCAATCTGGAGAACCTGCAAGCCAAAAAGAACTTCTCGGTCAGCCACCTGTTGGACCTCGAGGAGGCCGGGGGGGAAATGGTTGGGACCCAGGCGGACGAGAGCGTCGGGGAGGCGGGGAGGAGTATGCTGGAGTCCCCGGGGCTGACCAGTGGGAGCGACACAAATCAACAGGAGAGTAAGTGAGAAGAACTCTGGCATGTAGAGATCAGTTCTACACAGTGAGACCATGCAGCGTTGAGAGCAATATTTTGTTAAGTGCACTGATGTGATCAAAATAGTATTTCATGTGAATGAAATCAATCCCATATTATCCTCATTAGTGTTAGTGTATAATCCATGGCGTGCATGTTTGGGCCTCGCTGAAAAGGCGCTTGGGGTTATCAGTGAAAATACGCCTGACCTCTGAAGACACAGAATACAGAAATACAATGACAAACACTGAAGTCATTAATTTTCATAATGTTTTGGCCTGTAGACTGGCGCTCTGTTGAAGCTACAGAATCCTTCCTGAGCGCGTATGTATGGCAATGCATCATTCTTGACGCCTTCCCTGAACATGCCCATTAATTTACCATTAACACTTTGATGTCAGTGAGGTATGGCCATGTTGGTCGATATGGTCAGTAAAGTAACCTACAAGTCAACTTGGCAGTAATAAATCTTAACACCGTCCAGCATTGATACATCATCCATGTTGCCTCGTACCCACGGTGGGATTCTATATCACGTTGCTACCAGGTATTGAAGTATTTGAAGCTCCAATGCGTGCCTTTTAGTTTTTTAGTCCTATAGTGACGCATTAAGGGAGTGAAAATGACAGAGCGGCAATAACTGACGCCTATCTGTGAGAACGTGTTGCCTCGGTGGTAGGCAACATGATGGGTAGGCTAAATGGGAAAGTAGTTTGTTTAGCCTTGAACTTTATTAGAAAATGTGAAAGAATGGACTGAAGTTAACTTGGATACACCCCAGTATAAGCAAAAGAACACCGCTTGCCCACTTCATTGAGAGAGTAAATAAACCCGTCAACTCCCGAGCGATACGCCCTCCTTCTCCTCCTCAAAGAGCCATTTGGAGAGGTTGACAGAAACGTTATGGGCTTTAATGAGTGTTATTGTTATTCTACGGGTATAAGATCGGGCCGGTGTGAGAAATATGCGGGAGGAAGTGGCGAGGTCACGTCGTTAATTCACGGTTATTTCGCTTGTCAAACACTTTCAGAATATTTACGCGTAATCATTTGTCATAATTACCCCGTGTCTCGTAGGTCTAACAATTAAGGAATCAAATAACAACACGTCAGTAGGTCTTTTTGTCAGGAGTGGAGTTACAGACCGCGTGGACCCATTAATCATTCTATTGAAGAAAATAAACAAACAAATTAATTAATTAGGGCAGCAAATATTTTTGCTTTCTTTAAGCTGATGCTCTATATGCGGCAATTTATCAAATGATATCAGAATATTTCCGAATGGTCTTCTGTTGGTTTATAGTTATGCTGTAGCCTAACTTATAGGCTATACATATTTTTGTTTTTCAATATATAGATGTGAAAGCAATGAGTCTATTCACGGCTGTTTTTATTTGAGGAATAACAAGTGTGGTGCAACCATAAGCCTATATAATGAGTCTAATCTATATTAGGCTATTGTTGACATTTATTTTTAAAAATAGAATAATAAAATAGAATAAAAAACATCAATCAATAGTCACAGAAAAATTTTCTCTTTGGGGCCAAAAATATCTATAACTGGGCTGCATTTAGTTTGGGCTGCATTTAGTTTTTAGGCCTAACGTGAACTTTCACTGACAGTTTGTAATGAAGTACGCCTAATTACACCAGCTGGCAACACTTCAAGTTCGAGGATGGGAATGGCTTTGATTTGCAGTTTTATATCTCACCCTAGGCCTAATTAAAAGGTTTACATCGTTACATCATTACATCAATGTAAGCAAATTAAAAGAACTACAGTACGTATAGTCTACAAATTAAAGCAGTTTCACTTCATAGCAGCAACATTTTTTCATTTATGCATTTTTGCCATGGGAATCAATATAACTTAATTATACTACTGGCATTAATGAAAGGGCATACTATTATTGCATTTTAGACTATTTCAACTGATATGTTAACATTAATTATATTTTAGAACTTTTATTTAAAACAAATCAAATAATCAATAACCAAATGTTATGTCAGTTTATTTCAGAACACAGTTTAATTATTGAACACAAATAATGATAAAAAATATATATGACAAGAAAATGGGGGTAGCCTATTGGGAGAGAAAAAACAAAAACATCCTAAAATATTTAAACCATTGTGGTTTAAATATTATTTATTACAAAGGTCTGTTTCTTGCACTCATAGACTTACAGAGTCTTTTATTTCAATTTAATGCATATGAATTTATAGTTTTCAAATTTATATTTATCATCTTTGTAATTTCTTTTTTAAATATTTAGATACACACAATTACTATATCCAAGAGACTCTAAAATACTCCAAAATAACGTTCTCTCTATATAGTTTTTGTTATAAATTTCATTTTTGTAGTCTTCATAGTTTGTCTCTAATGGTAGGACTTGAGACTCCTGTTAAAAGGCATCATCATCCTCATCATCATCTTCATCATAAATGTGTCAGTGGTGTGTGTGTGTGTGTGTGTGTGTGTGTGTGTGTGTGTGTGTGTGTGTGTGTGTGTGTGTGTGTGTGTGTGTGTGTGTGTGTGTGTGCTGTTTCCCTCATGCCTTCACGAGAAACGTGATGTTAATAAAAAATGCCTTCCATTTTCTTACTATATCAAGATCCAATGTAGTATGACTATGAAATTACTTGTATGATATTTTCATTTTACCCAAAATTGTCCTTATAGATATACTGTGTACATTCAGTGTTTTTGGTTTGCATGCCCACTGTCGGCGTTTTTGCATAAATTACCATGCATAAAGTCATCTCAGTACACCCTCGGAATGCTAAAACTCTCGCCACTAGAAAAGCCATCAAGTGAGCCCACAGCGTTTTGTAACTTTTAAAACCGATTCACAACAATCGCTGGCTCTTGTTGCTCCCCGCAGTGGTGTTGAGTAACTCCACACAACACAGGCAGCCACTTTCAGCGGGCATCCTGTGACAGATAAAGCAGAGAATGATGGTGACAGACAAGAGTGGGCCCCTCTCTCATTAAAGCTACATGGTGACAACAAACAGGCCCATGTTGACACATGGGGAGGATAACACAATGAACAGTGGATGCAGATGATGACAGTAAGAGCATGAGTGAGACACTGAAGAAAAGGCGTGAGGTAAAAAAGTAAAATGGACACCTTACGGGCCCATTTTCACTATAACATTCCTCACTTCGCTGTGCATACACACATGTAAATTTCTGTTTGTGTGTGTGCGCGCGTTTATATCTGTGTCTACTGTATGCTTGCATGCGCACACCATGTTTCATATGTGTGACACATGTATGTCTGTGTGTCTGTGCGTCTGTTATTACACACACAGGCACACACAGGCAAAGTCTCCATTTTCCATGTGAATAGAAACTATTATCTTGTGGTTTGGTGCAGCCCAACGGGGAAATCATGGCACCAACGCTGCCAGTTAGGAATCTGATTCCTATACTGGAGCCACACATTTGAAAATCACAGTATGGTACAGTGTCCATCATCATTTTAATATAAAGGTGCTATCTTATGGACATCTCACAGCAGTATATTCTGTATACTTGCTAGACTTGTTATATATATTTTAGATGGATATGACAACAACAAAAGAAAAGTCCTACGTCTTTAAGCTTCCAGGCTGCTCCTGGACAGTGTCTAACTTTTCTCCCTCTTGCTTTTTGTCTGTTTTCCATCATTCTGTAGAATGAAGTCTCAATGTAGACTCCTGAATAAAGAATAACAAATGCCTTTAATCCACAGAGCTTTTTTATTATTAGAAATTGATGCATTTTGACACGGTGCCTATAGGTCTGAAAGCTTCAGAAATTCACATGTGAACAAAATCTCTCCTTTGCGATCTGCTTAATCCCTGTGCAGAATATTTGGACGTGCGTTTGTAGCTGAGAGACCTTAACTGTTACCACGTTCACCTTGCGGCCGGTGGGCTGATGTTTGGATTCCGGTGATCCTGGTTATAAAAATCCAGTCTTTATGTCACTCACAAGGCCTTCACTTTGTTCCTCTTCTCCGTAGATGAACAGATGAACACAGAGGAGAAGAAAAAGAGGAAGCAGCGAAGGAACCGGACTACCTTCAACAGTAGCCAGCTGCAGGCTCTGGAGAGGGTCTTTGAGAGGACACACTACCCCGATGCCTTTGTCAGAGAGGACCTGGCCCGCAGGGTCAACCTCACCGAGGCCAGAGTGCAGGTACGGAGAGACTCATTAAGCGTGATCGTGGATGTTGTGTAGGCTAATGAAAAATCCCTGCTAACCTCAACTAAGATGCTTTTTATTTTTTATTTTTTTGGATTTTATTTTGTTGCTTTTATGCCTTTATTGATAGGATAGGATAGAAGGCTGACAGGAAATGGGGAGAGAGATGGGGGGTGGCATGTAGCAAAGGACTCGCTGTCAGGCTACTTTAGAGCCTAGGTGCCTGGACCGCCAGCCTGGACCGCCAGCGGTCCAGGCCAACTAAGATGCTTTTGTCTTTTACTGTTTTAGATTTATTTATTTATTATCTTGTTTATCTCACGAGTATTTTCACTGAGCTTCATACACCATAAAATCCATTAATTCCTATTCATTTAACTCTGAGTTAAAAATTTACCCATGCACATGGAACCCATACGGGACTAAAATTGTTAAATGAACACAGAGAAGTTTAATGTGTAGAAGCATCATGCTGTGGCATGACATCCAAACATACTCATGTTAAAAGATTGACATGTTAGGGTTTTCAGGTATTCCTGCAAAAAATATATATATAAAAAATGGAATAGCGTCAGTAACAAAAAGTACAATGGTTTAGATCTGTTTGTATGCGAGAGTGAACCGTAAACTCACCAAGAGGTCAGTGCAAAGTATGTAAAGTGTTAAGCAAGGAGAGAGCCATTCATTAGCATTATACTGCATAATAGGTTCTCTCAAACTCTCTCACTCCAGAGAGGCACAAGTACTGTAAATACGCATGTGGCCGAGGTCAGATATAGTTTTGTTGCACACTGCCAAATAGATGAAGTGGATAAATAATATCAAATGAAATAAAATACAAATGAGATTGGAACTCACTTTCCAATCTCAAAATTAGTGACATAACAATTTGACATGACCTGACTTTATTTGTACAGAGAGAGCACCAGAGACGGCCTATATTTGCCATTTAATGAAAGTTTAAAGCACTGCGCTTCATAGCATGTACAGTAAAATCCTCAAGTGTTCATTTATCCCTTCGAACACTCTCAGAGTTGAATTAACACTGAGGATTTTGCTGTGTGAGACTGTTTAAAGCCCATGCAGTCACCGTACATCTCAGGATGCTTACCTATAGATATTCTACCCAAGCAGCATCCTTTTTCCACATCCTTGAACCTTCCACATGTTTAATTAACCCATTAAACCCGGGAAAGCATCTGTGTTATTTTAGATTTTAGCTATATATATATATATAGCAACATACGTTTTTCAGATAGCTCTTAGGATTTAGAACAGTGGTTATCAAAAATAGTAGATATACAAGCTCACAGCGCGTCACTTGGTGCTGCGCTGCGAGCTTGTTCATCTGCTATTTTTAAACATTTTAGAAAAATCTTGAAAGTGTTTGAATTTTTATATATATATATATATATATATATATATATATATATATTTTACACAAATATTCTCTTCTGGGGGTCCCTGGCACAAAACATTTTCAGATGGGGGGGTCCACGGCACGAAAAAGTTTGAGAACTACTGATTTAGAAGACATTTGTAGATTCGGCCTCAGGTCTTAATGGGTTAAACCATATGCTTACATATTACATATATATTTTAAGCAGGCAGCAGCACAGAGTGATTTTGGTGGAGGCATTGATCTCAGCATAGTGCATTATAGGTGGTTTATCATTTTGTGGTTTATTATTTTGTCAGACGCCACGCAATACACCAACAGACGTCGATAATACAATCTGTACTACTGATTGGTACCCAAATGTAATTTAATACAAATTTAAAAACGGAATGAAATGTCGTACCACAATCACTGATATCTTTTATGTCGTTTGTGATAACACATTTTATAAGCCGTTTATACACACACACACACACACACACACACACACACACACACACACACACACACACACACACACACACACACACACACACACACACACACACACACACATAAACACACGCGTGCGGTGACCAGATCAGAGGGTGGATGTAATTATTTTAAATTAAGCCTGTGGTTTTCAGCACAGTGATGTAATCAAAATGCACAACAGCTGATGGCCAATTCAAGCCTAGGGAGATTAAAACGGTAGGAATGATAATATGACTCAAAAAAACAAACACCAAAATAATGCTGCTATGACTCCCAAAATGTGATAAGCCAAAATGTAAACCGATCTGTTGGTTTTAGATTATGGTGAAATTTGAGATTTATAGAAGGTTTGAAATGGCTTATCGGTACATTTTGTCTTTCTATTATTCTGCGCAACATTTATATTCAACATGGTGCGGAATTCAGTCAGTCTATGAGGATTGCCCATTATTAAAATAAAGATTATAGACTCGCAGTATTGTAACTCTGAAACTATTCAAATGTAATGAAATGGACCCTTATGGGTCCATTTCTTTACATTTGTACACTCTCAGACTTAAATTAACACTCAGGATTTTTTTCTGTGTATGTGTGCAGGATTGAGTTAAGTTTGTTTAACATTTCACTGCACTTTTACCATAGGTCATAATGAGGATATTTTTAACCGGGGAAGAGAGACAAAGACAGAGAGTGAGAGAGTACGAGAAATGAAACAGAGATGGGGAGGAGTAAGAGAGAGAGGAAAAGAGAGGGATAGAGAATGGGAGCACATCTGTGATTAATGTGTACCAGAGAGCGATGCAGAAATCCTTTGATAAAAGAGACTTTAGGCTCATTCCTGAGGCTGTACGTAATCGGACACTGTGCCTCCCTGAGCCCCTGCGAGCCCGGAGCGTTTAATAATGGATTTGATTTCACAGCGAGGAACAACATTAGCACCCCCAGTCAGGGCCCTCATCATCTGTTTAGCCAGGAAACTGGAGAGTATGTGTGGACGTATTGGGTTGGTGGTTTGAGGGGGTGAATTGTCTGTGCTGATGAGTGGTGGACTGTTGCAAAGATCATTGGTTCTCAAACCTTTTCATGTTAAGGATCCCCAAATGAATATGTATTTTGCCACGGACCCCCATCAGAAAATATTTTGTGCCGTTAAAATGTGTCAAAAACATTCATAAATGTTAAAATTTCTTTCAAGATGTTTTGAAAATAGGAGATCTCCATGCTCATAGCACGTCGCATTGCAACGCGCTATTTTCAAATAGCCGATGTGTCCATAGGTTTAAAGTGGTTAAACTGATTTTGATGCTATATTAACTGATTTTACTGGGGGCCCCCTGGAACCCCTTCGAGGACCCCACTTTGAGAACCACTGGCATAGTAAAAAAAAAAAAGTGTCTGCATGTGTGATGTGTGTGCATGTCTTGTCCCTACTGGGACAAGCCATGTACACTGTCCTCTGTACATTACAGAGGACAGTTCAGTCTCTCCATGAGATCAAGTCAATAAAAAGGAGCACGATTTAACCACTTAAGCCATATACACCATCGTGCAACAAGTGAAATTAGCCCATCTATAAGCTCACAACGATGCGCCGTGAGCTTGTACATCTGCTATCTTCGCTACTTTTAATGTGTTTCGAAAGAAATAGAATATTTTTCAAAATAGGGATGCCAGTTAATATGGTTAAGCTTCAGAAATAAATACCATATTATTGGACATTACATTTTAAGAAAAGGACTTTTTATTTATTTATTAAATGCAGTTCTTTCATTTGTGCAGTCTATCAGACACAATTATGGCTAAGATATCCTGAAAAGTTGTATGCTTGAGCCTAAAGAGGTTTCTATTTTGTCTCATGTAATGCACATGACATGTTATGTGAACATCATCATGCTTTTCATTTTAAATTTATTCTATTATTTATTCACTTTACTTTTGTATCCCCAGGTTTGGTTTCAGAACAGGAGAGCCAAGTTCCGCAGGAACGAGCGTGCCATGCTGGCCAGCAAGAACGCCTCGCTCCTCAAGTCGTACTCGGGCGACGTGACGGCGGTGGAGCAGCCCATCGTGCCCCGCCCTGCACCCCGCCCCAACGACTACCTGTCCTGGGGGAGCGCTGCACCCTACAGGTACAGTACTGTACCTGTACACCCTCTTCTCCCGCCTCAGCACTTTAAACCTTTCATATAGCTCTTGTCCATGCTGACGTGCTGTGTATAAACACACACACACACACACACACACACACACACACACACACACACACCATCGCCTTCTCTCCAGGACATGTCACACAATCTGTCGTCAGGAAAACCCAGTCTCTCCACAATAACAGTTAACAGTTATTAACCACTTAAACCCCATATAATTTGTTGACCGGGGTACCCCAGGGGTCTATAATTTTCTTTAATTTATTTGCAGAGAATAGCCGAACTACAAGCTCAGAACTGCTGTTTTTGTCGAAACCGAGTTTAATATTACCACCGATATTACCCCTAATCCTAACCTCTAACAAATCGGTGTGCCCATAGCCAGCATAGATACAGTATTCCCATTTTTTAGATGCTTGCAGTGCTGCCGCTCCACCCTCCAGGGGAATTCCCGCTGCATTAATACGCTCTCTTCCTGGAAAATACGTCAGCTAATACAGGCTTGATACAGGGTGGAGGGGACATTGACAGTGGCTAGAAAGGCTACTACTTCTGCACAGTGTGTATCTCCTCTCTTGTTGCTGTGCATGGCTCTTTCCTTTAATACTTGCTTTCTTCTAATATCAAACCTAATATCTGTCTCCAGTGGAAAAAAGTTCGGTTTTCAGGCACAGGCTGACACCACAATAACCGCACTTTAACTCCAGCATAACATCACCCCCCAACCTCAAGCCCCTGACACACACTCTCACACACACACACACACACACATACACACACACACGCTTGCACGCACGCACATACTCATGCACGCACGCACGCATGAAAGCATGAACGCACGCACACGCACGCACACGCACACACACACGCACACGCACACGCACACGCACACGCACACGCACACACACACGCACACACACACACGCACACGCACACACACACACACACACACACACACACACACACACACACACACACCTACACACACACACACACACACACACCACCTTTCCCAGCTCTGACCCTGGTATGGCTCACTGTTATTGTTTCATTTCCTGTCCACACATCTGTCCAGCTCCTCTCCCCTACCTGTGCATACTCGTCATATTCCCTCTAACCCCTCTTTATCTCACTCAGATCCACCTGGATTCAATGAAACTGTCACTGCCTCTGACCTTGGTTTTGGTAAGCAGGCAGTCAAGTCAGTTTACCCTCTGAAGTGTGTTTAAAGTCCATGTTCAGAGAGCGTGGCTTCGTTTGTTATGCTTGCAGCGGTTGCTTTCTAAAAGGTCGACTTGGCCTTTCCCATCTCTTAGACTAATGGCATGATCGCATCTCCTTGACGCTACCCTCTAACCGCGGCGGCCTATTGGGACAGACCTCTATTTCTGCATGATAACCGCATGATGTAAATGATGACCAGTAGTGTGTTAATGAAGGGTTTCTCGCTTCTTTTCTGTGAATGTGAGAGGGCTGGGGGGGACGGAGGGGTGGAGAGAGGGGGCTGGGGTGTCCTGTGACCCTCCTGACGAGGTGATAATGTGAAAACAAACCATATTAAATCCACCGTCGACCCCTGTGACCCTCTTTGCTATACTATACCAGATAATGAACGCTAGAGAGCTACGGCGCTCCGCTGGGCAACATTCTTTTTTGTGACTCTGGTTACACTGGTCATGATTTACAGTAATCCTCCCGTATGAAACTCAGTATAAAATGTCCGACACAGCAGCCACGGCCAAAGGCTTCCCGTTGAACCTCAGCGAGAAAATGCTTTGGCTGGATGCTGTGCAGTGGGAAATCTCCTGACCAGAAATAATGCTATTTGGAGCATGCTAATGTGGTTCTAACACTTACACCGTCATTTACTGCCATTTACTGTATATTATTTTTAAGCTGGTATCCAATGCCTGTGTGGGGTTTCAGTAAGCGCCACAGCAAAGGCTGTGGCCCAGACAGCAGAGTATGTTTTACTTGACTAATAGTCCCTTTTTGATGTAGCAATTTTACATTATGAGTGCCTTAAAGTCAGATTTAGTCAAAATCCATCATTTCATATTGATGAATGGGTTCCTGCTTCAAATTAAAATGTTTCCCCTATTCGTATTTCCACAGCTGCAGCTCGTATAGAGTTTTTTTTTGCAATTCAACAGCAACAGGTGATCTAACCTTTTTCCCTCTTTACCATTCTCTTGTCCCTCAGCGCCATGGCCACTTACCCTCCCACCTGTTCCAACACCAATACATCCCAGGGAATGAACATGGCCAATAGCATCGCTAACCTGAGGCTCAAAGCCAAGGAGTACAGCTTGAACCAGGTGCCCACAGTCAACTGAGGAGGAAGTGGCGAGAGAGAGAGAGGCTGCGACCAGGGAGGGACAATGAGACAATGGGGGGGGGCTTGCACAGGAAGGGAGGGGACCCTCGCCACTGTCTGGACAGCCGTAGACACACACACACACACACACACACACACACACACACACACACACACACACACACACACACACACACACACACACACACACACACACACACACACACACACACACACTGTCTCCGGTGGTGATGATGATCATCTCGCACTCCGACCATGGAATCTGACCCTGCAGTCTCCACTCCACTTTGAAGCAGCATCGCTATAGCGATGGATGCCACATGTCCCAAAGTGCTTTTTATTGTATCTGATTTTGGGACACCAAGCGACGGAAGGCTTTCTACAAGGTCACCCCTCTCTCTCTCTCTCTCTCTCTCTCTACCGAGCATCGCTGAGCTCGTTTGTACCAAAGACATCTAGATTGGATGCTGTATCTGTGTAGCCGAGTAGTTTTATCTTTCGATTCTGGTGCGGACTGAAAAAAGGGAGGGCACGTTTTACTGGAGAGCTTATTCTCGACGCAGTCAGTGCCATACCAAGAGTTTACATTCAACAGCACCATGCCTTGTTTGAGATAAGGAGACTCTTGTATGGACTACTTGGATTCCCCATCTCCCGCTGGCTCTGGCAATGGATCGGGTGAAAACACCAAAACTGGGATCAACAGTTTTTGTTTTTAAACGAAAAAGAACAAAAACATCATGAACTTCATCATCCATGTACATTGGGGTTTTAAAACATTTATGCTTTTTTTTCTCCAAGATAGTTTTTTTTTCCTTTCAATTTTATACCACTGAGAAGCAAACATTTTCAACACATTTTGTTTAATGTAATAGTCCAGTATACAGGAAAGGCTAATGTATTTCTGAATCCAAAAAACAGCAAATTCTCTTAATTTCCTATGATATCCTTTATTTGTAACAGAAAAAACATGTATATTAATAAAATGCATTTCAAGCAAGGCCATGCCACTGTGTCCAATTCACACTGGTTGATGAGATGAACTGAAGCCTAAAGTAGAGAATGTTGTTGATAATACAGAACACCAAAATGATTCAACAGATTTTTTGGAGAACTTAGTTGCTATGCATTTTGTTTTGAGTAAAACGTATTGTTGGAAGATATGCAGTCCATTACAAAAAGAATATACCCCTCTATGTAGCAGAGTCCAGTTTGACCTTAAATTATCCTCAAAGCCTATATAAAAAAGTTACTTTATGGCAGGGACCATTTGGAGAGCAAAATGATCTTGGAAGTTGTACAAGCATCATAAAAGAGTGATTTACAACTCGAGGACAGATTCTCCTTCAGAGAAAGCAACTCTGGAAACCTCAAGTGGTTCCCGCACTGCGTTTTTCTGCTGATTACCACAAACTGAAATTTCCATCTTAAAAAACAGGATATTTATGAGTGGGGGGAAATCCTCTCCTTAATATGGAGGGGCCCGTGGGCCTCGTTTAGCTCTGCGGCTGTCACACAAGGTGTTTCTTCTCCGTGGCCCCTCATAACCTGCCATGAACAAACATATGTTGACATAGCCGTGGCACGGCACGCTCTGCCATTAAACTATGTCCGTTTGAAATTACAGAGACATTGTTCGTTGTTTTCTCAAGATAACTTCCGTGGTGCAGTGCATGTAGTGCCATATTTTAATATGTCGATGTTCTTTTTGTTGTTGGCTGTTCTGTGTAAGGCTGTATTGGTATAGTACGACCTACACAGCACAATCCGGAGTGTTCATTTAACTGGAAAAAATAGACCCATAATGGACCTTAATGGTCAGTTTTTACACTTACAGAGTTAAATTAATACTCCAGATGTGACTGTGTAATACAGAACCAGTGCTGTGCAAGTATTTTTTTTTTTCCTGAGCTATTATGCTGACAAAACCATTGTGTTTTCTAACAGAGATCACCGTTCGCCCACTTTTCACCCGTTTTGTTCCCCGCTGCTGCTTGTTTCCCTGATCACTGATCCATGACTATGGTATGTCCAGTGTCAGACCCCTGTCCCTCTCTCCCCTGCCAGGCGCCCGGTCTCACCTTTCACGGCCAGAGCCAGGCTGACCTGAAGTGATTCCAGATGTGGAGATCTCTTTGACCCCCGCCCTACGCCCCCAACCTCCCCCACCCTCCCGCCGTACCCCCCTCCCCCCACCCCTCCCCGCCCGCCTCCACCCCCTAGCCCCGGGCCCTGGCCACTCCATCAGGGCTGACAGCGTCCCCTCGGACGGGCGTCTCTCCCCGCCTGAGCACATGACATACAAGGCAGCCCCCCCCCCCCCCCTCAGCAGCACATCTGGAGCTCATTACAGAGGAGACAGTAAGAGAGAGAGGGGGGGTGGGAGTCTGCATGCAGCGTGTGTATGTGTAAGAGAGCGGGAAAGAGAGTGTTTCTCAATTCTCCTCCTAAAACATCTACCTTTTCTCTCTCTGTCTTCTATCTATTTCGCCTTTGTCCTTCTCTGCGTCTTTTTCTTTTAATTTCCTACAGCTTTTTGCCGCTCTCCTTTGCTTTCTGCCCTTTCTTCTCGTCTGCTCCTTCCCACGGCAGTGTTCTTTGTCCCGCTGTCAGTGCCACATGATCACAAATACTTTATTAATGAGTGGTTTTGGAAAGAGCTTTGCACAAAAATCTCTGCAGCGAGAGAGCGAGCGGTCTGAGTGAAATACTGCACAGCTGTTAACAGTGTGTGGTTTGGGTGAACAACCAAAAGAATGTCCCGAGATGTGGAGTTTCCACGCAAAGTCAAGTTGACTGAGAGGTTGCACTGTTTGTGTGATTAAGTCACTATTATTACACACTTTCATAAACACAGATGCGGCCCAAGAGTGCAGTCACCATTGGATTGTAAAAAGAGAATATAATTAACTTCTAACTGCCATCTCATCCTGTCACATGGAGATCTTGCATCTATCTCTAAAGGGTCAGTTTTCTAGCAAAGACAAATCTAAAATGGTGGTCGTTCAGCAATTATCCACTTTTGGAAGTCTACCATAGGTTTTGAATGGGGTTTCATGTGGCCTAAGATTACAGATCTTGTTCAGAACATTCAGCACCACGTGTAGCTTAAAAGATGTGTAGAGGGGCAAATAACATTGCTGCTGTGAAGTGACAGCAGCAATATGGTTAATGGCTGCTTGGAACTTTAATGAAAGTTGTCATTCCAGTAAAAAAAAAAAAAAAACTTGATTGGAACATGTTCTTCAAAACATTAGTTTTCCAGGGTGAGCATTGAGGAAGTGGGTGCAAGTCTAAAATGTCATATAACATTCTATGTTGCGTGTAATGGACTCACAAAGATAGTGTTTGTCTTGTCTCAAAGCAATTTAATTATGGTGCGATAAACATTTGAGCCAGTCTAAATGACGGCTGTGGCTATGCTGGTGCTGGGTGAATTAGTATTTTAATTTCCTTGGCTCTGGCTTGATCCACCGGGGCAACAACCAAAACAACAATTATGGTAACTGACATGACGTGTGTTCCGAGACACCGTCACCTTATAATCATCGTCCGATTTCCCCAGTGCTTGCAGTGCGTATTCCCCGATGGCACATGAACTATTTTAAGTATTTGCTTTTGGAGGGCCTTTCATAAGAAGAGGTCTCTTACAAGAAGTTTGGCCCGTGCAGTGGAACACATGTGTATGACCTGGGAAATATGCAAGAGGTCTCTGGAGGAGCTCAAGAGGATTGAGCTAGTAGCTGTAATAAGCAGTGCTTTGAACATTTACTCACCACAAAACTATATTGCAAGTTTATTCCTTCCCCACAGCTCTGTCAACAGTGGTTCCTTGAAACAAAGAAATGTGTTTGTTTTTTGTGCTCTCATGGCCTTTAACATTTGCCATGTTGATTAGTTCATGACATGCCCCTGTTAATTTCAACCTGAAGAGTTAAATTACTTTAACCACATGAACCATAGCGTCACTATTCTGGACATGTCATAATAGGTGAACATTCTGCGAAAATAGGCAAACATTATGTGAAAATAGCATATTTACAATCTCACACTGCAATGCGTTGTGATGTGTTGTGAGTTTGTAGATTTGGGAGAAGAGATTTGGTTTGGAGGCGAAAAAGGAGCGGGCCAAGTAGGCCAACAGACCTTTGGGGAACCCCGGTCAAAGAAGTATAGAGTTCAACTAGTTAAAAATGACCCAACAACACAATGCATTTGGGGGTGCCAACCATGTTCGGTATTGTAGGATAGTGTTTCTTCTTACTAGCCAATTCATATCCACTGCATTGTCTGTAGACCTACACCAAGGTGGAGTGAGGGTCGTACCAGTGCAACTCCAGACTTGATCAGGCATCATGAAAATGCAAAATGAGGGCTAGGTCCAGCTCAATGTCTATCCAATGGACTCAGCCTCATCACATCAACAACCCATGTTTTAACAATTCGAGATGATTCAATAGGGATGCAAATATGTAACACTGTAACCATCATGGTGTCACGCTTCAAAACTCACACTGATCATGTCCCATTTACTGAGAACCTTTCCAGCTATGGGATGCAGTGTTGGCCAAGCCTGGACGCCTCCTCAGATTATCAACTGTCTCACTCCCTCTGCTGGATACTGACTGTCCATACAACTCAGCAGGTCAACAGAGGCCACCCGCTGACCAGTATATTACAGTATATGGTATATACAGTCAATGATACAGCAGAAGCTTTAGTTACACAACTCTAAACTTGACATCACTGGAACATTTCCTAAATTAATCAAACCCAACTGTGTAATGTGAGGTGATTCTCAAACATTTGGGATTCCAACACCTAAACTGATGTAGGATAACGTTTGTTTCTTTGTTAGAAAATGCTGGGGTGTGTGTCTGTCATCATGGAAATATGATTTTGAGGGAGAAGACATTTTATAATATTGACCTTTGGGAGGTTCCTGCAAATGACTCACAAAATGGCACGAAAGCCTAGGCTGATATTTAACAGACTCCTAAAATCTTTTACATTATTTATAATGATAATTCAATTAAATTCAATTACATTAAATATATATATATATATATATATATATATATATATATATATATATATATATATATATATATATATATATATATATATATATATATATATATATATCAATATATATCAATATATATCAATATCAATATATATATATATATATATATATATATATATATATATATATATATATATATATATATATATATATATATATATATATATATATATATATATATATATATATATATATATATATATATAGTATTAATTTAATCTTTACTTCACAAGTTTATTCCTATTTAGAGAAGAAATCCCTTTGTCACTGAGATCTGGCAAAAAGAAATCTACCAGAATGAAACCTTTCTTTAAAGCCTCACTGGATGAGAAGCTACAGGAATATAATGTAAAGCATGTCATAGACACAAGTGTGTCTCTCGGTTGACCACATAAAACGTTACTGACCAAGGTCTCCCCAGGGGTCTATCCTTGGCCTAGTCCTTTTTTTTGTCTACACCAAATCTCTTCGCCAAAACATGCTAATCTTCAGGCCCACAAGATCGATTTCTTTTGCCGAATGTTTGCTTATGTTAAGCCAAATGTTTGCCTATCATGACATACCCAGAATAGGGACACTATAGGGCTCAAGTGGCTAATATTGGGTGCTCCTCCATTACACATGGGAGTTCTGGGATATTTATTGCAGTGATTAAACTAATGCTGCTTTCAGACCCTGTTAGTGTCGTCCTATCTAAGATCACTTTCACATCACAGACCCCGTCATGTTTCAGTCTGTTCTTAACTCGGGCCAGAGGAGGAAACCCGGTCAGTAGTACCGTGTGTAGCAGAGGCTCTGTAATCGACTCCATACTGGACAGTTGGAGATGATTATTTGGGGAAACACGACACTGGATTGGATCAAATCTACTGTATGTAGGCATTCTGTACGAGCGCTCGCCACTCTGGGCATAGGCATGTACGTATGTGTGTAGGGCCAAGCGTGGGATGGAGGTGTGTGTGTGTGTGTGTGTGTGTGTGTGTGTGTGTGTGTGTGTGTGTGTGTGTGTGTGTGTGTGTGTGTGTGTGTGTGTGTGTGTGTGTGTGTGTGTGTGTGTGTGTGTGTGTGTGTGAGAGTGGGTGTGTGTGGATGTGTGTGTGCCTTTTGATCAATGCCTAAACTTGGGGCTACGAGGAATGTTTCTTTTTTTCCCCCTTTGAAGGCAGTTTGAGTTTTGTGTAATAGTTTTGGTTCAACTGGGGTTTGTGTGTGCGCTCTGTATAAATGGGGGCGAGCTCTGAAATGAATATCATTGTCACATCTCGTGCCAGAGCAAATTCCCCGTCCAAAACGAGCAATTTGGAGCCGACGCCTGGCGTGGAAAATCTGCCTTCAATTTTCCCCACTGGTGGCTATGCATGCACTCTCTCTGCAACTCTCTCTCTCATTCACACACACAAATACACACACACGCACACACACACACACACACACACACACACACACACACACACACACACACACACACACACACACACACACACACACACACACACACACACACACACACACACACACAGCGAAATGAAGGGCAAGGGCTCACACACTACTTCACATCTAGCTGGCCTACAGCAAGTGGACCCCACAGTTTATTTTTTTCTCAATTATCCATTTAGTGTAAGTGGCAGGCGCCTGATGGGATACATGTCGACAGGAAATGTTTGTATTATCTTTATTTAACAATGGCATTTAAGCTAATACCTGATTAGTTGGCGTGAAATATATTTTAAAGATAGCCGCCCCCTTGTCTGCTTTATTTCTTTGTTATTCAAGTTCCACTAATTTCCTCCTGCCATTAGGACTTCTACGCACGCACGCATGCACGCACGCACGCACGCACGCACGCACGCACGCACGCACGCACGCACGCACGCACGCACACACACACACACACACACACACACACACACACACACACACACACACACACACACACACACACTTGCATTTGTTAGAGAGAGTCTTGGCTTTAATTAGCCATTGAAGTACTTTTCCAGTGTGGGAATTACTGTAGGGGTTCTTATAAATTCTGAGCAATGAGTTTTGGCAGCATCAACACATGAATGAGCCAAGTTTGAATATATCTGGCACTGCGAGTGTGCATGTACGTATGTGTATGTCTTCAGCAGAGATGATCAAGACATTGAATGCTTTTGTTTTAGAATTAATTGACGGTTGTGTGAAAATACACACAAAAATTGGGCTTTTGAGTGATTTGATTTTCATCATCTATTCATGGATTATTTTTATTTTTTTTATATCATTTTTTTAAGTTCATGGATTTTCTACACAATGAGTGCATGTGGTTGCTGTCTCTTGAAGTGACCTAGCTCTGTATGTCAGTCAAGAATATGCATGGGAAAGCTTTACAGTGACCAAAGGCAGGGCACTCAGTCAGTTCTATTACACATTTAAGATGACAAGTAAACCTTGCTATCTAGCTCTGGCCAGCTTGACAATTTTGACTAAGCACTTTTCCAAATTCTGTCTGTACTGATCTACTATAATTACAAGCCTCTGTTTCCATGGAAGGGACCCACTTGGCAGAGTTTTTAGAATAAATCTAAAGCTTTATTTGTATCAATGAAACAGCGGCATGGTAATAATACATTATGATTATTAGATAGCTATCATTTTCATTTAACGTCGACCAAGGCTTTCTGCTTAGATGATCAGCTCTTTGGATGGCTTTCTGTTTCTGGTGCTCTCCTTTCTTTTTCTCCTCACTCGTCAGTCTGAATGGGCCTTATGAAAATCTAGCTGACGCCTAGCTTTCCCCGGAGAGAACGTTCTTCTTCGTCTTTGTTTTCCTCCTTCCACTTATTGCTCGTGCTGTTGGAGTATTGTGCTATAGGCGATCATCTTTCTCTTAAGGAAAGCGGGCACTTTGCCCTGTACAGATATTTAATATGTGAAGAGAGTGGAAATGATGAGAGAGAGAAGGGAAAACAAGAGAAAGAAAGAAAGAAAGAAGTAGAAAAAGTAAGAGTAAGAGATAGAGGAGTCATTGGAAATAATAGATCTTAGACCAGTAGAGATAGATTTCATTCGAGAGGCTTTTCCAAACCAGATAAAGCAAGGTTTTTCTTTTTCAAACAATGATACAGTCCATAAACACAGGCAGGAAGGAATATGGTGTATTTCCTATTGGGTAACATTTCATTGCCAAATTGGACACTGCTGTTTACAAAGAAACAGAAAAATGGATAAATATACTGTATAAATCAGGAGGAAATATGCAAATTAACTTTAAAATGTCCACTCACGTATAGCTCAAGCTCACCCAAAATTCACACTTCAGTCATTATCTCACCTTCATGCCAGTTGAAACATAAATGAAGGACTTTGTTCCCTGTTGTCAGCATAACTCCTCATAGCAGCCTTCTCCAAAACAACTGAAATCACTGGTGACCATCTTCAGAAGTTACAAAAAGGGTGAAAGAGGACAATATAATTACTCGAAACAGCTTGTGCAGCATAATCCAGAGGAAAATACAGAGTGCTAGCTTCACTACAGATGTTGTTTTTGAAAATGCTTGCGCATGTGTAACCCAGACCACAGGTGGGTAAACACAAAAGTGGGAGATTTGAGTTCAGCGTGTTCTAAAACAATGGTTCCCAAACTTTTTAGCTCGAGACCCAAAAGAGAAACCAAAGTGAAAATAACAGACCTACAAGCTCAGCTATTTTCACTACTTATTGAAACTTTTTTTGTGTAAAATGTTCTGTTTTAATTCATTTATTCATGAAATTCTTTTGAAAAAGATGGGTCCCGACCCGTTGTTTGGGAAACACTGTACCAAATAATGATTTTCAGAAAACTTAGGTCAGGATTTAGAAGGCGTTTTTAGAATCGGCCTCAGGTCTAAATGGGTTATCCAGAGCGACTTACAGTAAGATAATACATCATAATACACATAATACATCAAATGCATAAAAATAGTAATCTAATAATAAGGTAATACATAAGTAAACCAATAATCTAATAATAACTAATACATACGTAAACCAAGAACCTATCATCAGCCTACATTGAAACTATACACACTACAGGATGCCAGGTCAACAATGACCTGGCATCTGTCTACATAACATGCTATCTAAGTTACATTTTAGCCTTTGCATAACACTGTTCAGCTGTATGGTTTCAACAATGACTTCAGTTGTTTGGAGAATGTGTTTTATGTTTTCAAGATTCAAGACATTGACTAAAAAGTACCATGGAATGCTTACTCCCAATTCACCGCCCGCAGTATCATTTCTAAACATAATTTCGTAACAATAAATAAAATATAATAAGCACAGCATGAGGTGAATAAAAGTTATGTGACTAACTATGTAAGAATGAAAATACTGTGGCAGATGGTGCGAAAAAGAAAGGGACCAAGTGTCATGTATTAACATACAAACTAACAATAAAGTAGTAATCATTAATATTGAAACAATATAATTATCAAATATAATGATGAAGTCCAATAATTGAGCAATTTAACAGTTCAAATAGGCACACTGCCTGTGGGTAGAACCTGCTACAGTACTTGAACCTGCTTTGGTTCAAATGCTGTTCAAATGCTGTGGTACCGGCAAGTCGGCAACCGGACTGCAGGGGGAGAACAGTTGGTGCCCATGTGTGATTGGGGTCCTGTGTAATGGAGATGGCCTTGTTCCGACACGTTACAAAAGATCTCCTAGAATAGATGGATATAAGTGCACACCTCATAATCTTTTCCGCCATCCTCACAACCTTTTCCATTCCTGTGCAATGGAATGCCATACTACACAATGACGTCACCACCCATCCCTCTACGGTCCCACAGTAAAGGTTCACAAGCCACTGTGTGCTTACTGTATATGCTGCATTTCCTGAGCCTTCGTAGCTGGTATAGAGGCTCTGGTCTGGTGTGTATTCTTGATCAGGACCTCCGTGTTGTGGGGCCACTCTAGGTCGTCAGACATCTGTAGTCCCACGAAATGGACACAACTGATTATTTCTATGTGTGTACCATAGGCCGATGGGGGAATGGGTGCCTCTGTGGTTTCTGAAGCCCACGATGAGCTCCATAGCCTTGCTATCATTCAGTGCAAAAACGTTGCCCTTGCAATGTTGCCTCCTACTACCTCAATTATGTACTCTGTCTCGTCATCGTTGCTTATCAGGCCAATAACTGTGGTGTTATTTGCAAACGTGATGATCCGGTTGTTGCTGTGTATGGCTGTACAGTCTTGCATGAACAGAGTACAGACAGTGCAGCTCAGGCAGCAGCCTTGCTGTAGCTGAATTTCCCTTGTGGGATCAATAAAGGCCTTATCTTATCTGTTGAGGACCAGCTTGGTTAAGGTGTTGCTACCAATCTTCACCACTCAAATCCTCCCCATCAGGAAGTCCATGATCTAATTGCAGATGCCCAAGCCGAGGTCCCTCAGTTTTAGGACTAGCTTGGAGGGAATGATAGTATTGAACTTAGAGCAATAGTCAATATAAAACAGTCTGACATAGGTGTGCCTCCTGTCTGTGTTCAAGGGCAGTGTGTAGTGTCAGGGATATGGCGTTGTCCACAGACCTGTTTGGCTCATGCGAACTGCAGTGGGAGTCACTGATATTGTTTATGTGTGCCATGACCACCTTCTCCAAGCCCTATATGCCTGTGTTAAAGGAGTAGTTCTCCTTTAGTACAAAAAATCACACCCAGTGTGAAGTGGGCGGTGTGGTCACAGTGGTCATCACAGTGATGGAAGTTCACTTAAAGAGAAGTAATATTGTGGACCAACCATTGTACACCCCTAACTTAAAAAAAAACGTGTTTTTTTTAAGTGCATAGTCCTATTTATAGGGCTATGCACATGTGTCATGTTTCACTAGCCAATCACATTCCTGAATAGACTGTGATTGGCCAATCACGGTGCAGGGTTAGGGGGGTACACTGGTGGCCAATCACAGCGCAGGATTGGGGGGTGCAAATATCCAAACCTCACATATAGGGGCGGTTTCACCGCCCAAAAATGACTTTACTTCTATCGTTTACTCACCCTGTGTTGTCTTGAATACAAGGAGAATTTTCGTGTGTAAATTATAGCATTCCTTTACGGTGAATGAAGAATCCAACAACAGAAAACACACTTATTAAACTACTAAAATCATCTCATGCTCAAATGACGTACACACCTGTGCGCTCGTGTGCGTGTGAATGAGCTCTTTTTTTATTTATTTTATAGTATAGAGATTGACAAGAAATGGGAGAGAATCAGGGAGTGACACGCAGCATGGGTCTGCTGGGCTCGGGAATCGAACCCAGGACTCTGTCAGGCTGCATCAGAGCCTTGTACAGTACGTGCCTTAACCACTCTGCAATCGGCACCCACAATGAGCTCCACTTGAACCTCACGGGCGCGCCCAGGCACGTTCTTCACTTGTGCATGTCATGGTTTGAACTGGAAGTAGTGTACAAAGTTTATTTTCTTCTTCTATGGTTATATTTTGGAAAGGTAAACAATCCGAGACAAAATGGGAGGCTTTGGATTAAACTGTGAGTGTTGTTTTGGAGTTTCTAAACAGATTTGTTTAATATAGTTTTGCTAAATCTTGGCCTCCGTTTTTCTTCAATTCATCAAGTATTTTCTTATTTTTTGGATTCTTCAAAAGTGAAAGTTAACTTAAGCTCATCTGGTATAGGGAGGGGCTGGTGTTGGTGACTCTGAGCTCCCCTTGTAGTCGGTGATGACCCTCAGTCGGAGCCCCCATACTTATTCTACTCTATTATAGTTATTATACTTATTTATTATTATAAATTTGCAATTTGTTTTTGTAATGTATTTTGGCAGTTTTTATGGCTTTTCTGTGGTCGTACTTGGCCTTCTTGTAGAGATTAGAGTCCCCTGATTTGAGAGCTTTACTCTGTTCCCTTTGTGGACAAAGAGACTTCATCTTAATATCAAATGGCATGGGGATGAGTAGATAATGACAGAATTCGTTTTTGGGTGAACAATTTCTTTAAATAAGAGACAGGCAGAGTGGATGACACATGAAAGAAGGCTCTTTCTGGGGGGATTCAGTTCCCCAGCACACAGTCACATGTGGGTTCTTAGATGGGGTTCTTCAGCACTACAGCTCCTCTGGACACAGGAAGGAAGCCAGATTAAGGGTCTGATGAAATCTTCTGACTGGGTGTTGCATACAGACCACTATGACAGTTTCAAACAAACACCATGGTAGACCGATGGGGATGGTTGATTATTTTCTGGTAACGTCCCAAGGCTACATATGTACAGTGCACACACATGCAAGCGAGTGCATGCAAGCAATCTTACTCAACATTGCACGTGTCAACACAGAACACAAAACCTATGTGTATGCACTCAAAAACATGCACATATGCATTTTGCATACACAAGTACACACACACACACACACACACACACACACACACACACACACACACACACACACACACACACACACACACACACACACACACACACACACACACACAAAGACTCTTGCACTGCAGCGGCTACTGCGTGACTCATGGTTTAGTTAATTGGAGCTCTTGAACTGCATTGTGAGTATCTGACCTGAAGATTATCATTAAACTGTACTTCATTCTCTCACCCTTTCTCACTCTTGCTATGTGTGCGTCTCCCTCTAAAGTTGTTCTCTGAGTTTCTCTCTGGGTATTTTCTGTCCATGTGCCTCTGTCCAGTCTTTCTACAGTATCTCTTACTTTCTGGCTGTCCATCCATCTTTTCTCTCGCTCTCCTTTTTCTTCTGTCTGTCTTCTTGACAGTGTTTACATCCACATTGTAGGACAGTGTGCCAAGTTGACTAGGCCTTGAGCTGGAGACAGCCGTGTGTGTGTGTGTGTGTGTGTGTGTGTGTGTGTGTGTGTGTGTGTGTGTGTGTGTGTGTGTGTGTGTGTGTGTGTGTGTGTGTGTGTGTGTGTGTGAGTGTGCGTGTGTGAGTGTGCGTGTGTGCGTGTGTGCGAGCGTGTGTACGTGCGTACGTGTGTGTGTGGCCGTGTGCGTGTGCGTGTGCGTGTGTGCTCCACAGTATACAGCCTGCAGCTGGAGCCATCATGATCTCTGCTGAATATAATGAGGAACTCCATTGCTCAAACACAGAAAACACATTGGGCCCATATGTATCGAGACCAGTAACCTTATTCACATCACTGTTTGAGTAAATAAAATGTGTGTGTGCAAGCGTGCACATGCATGTTCACATGGCATTTAGTAGTGCATGTGTAGTGTGACTGTATTTATTATCATACAAAAAGCTCCCCTTTTTCGTCACCGAATGACAGTGAACCAAAACAACCCAATCAGATGTTGTAGTTCATGATTTGGCCACCAGAGGACATTAAAGCAATAGTTGGCAGTGACATTCTTCTAAACAGGACCATTTTCTGAGTTCCAAGGCTTGGAGGACAGCCTGGGATAGGTTTCAGATAAATACGTCTGCCTCTGCAGCAACAACACAACAGCTGCCATCAATATTCTTATTGTCATTCCTTGTGTGTTCAGGGCTTTACTCTCATTTACTAAATGAGCCGGAAAGCGCTGCCTACGACACACAATGACTGGAACATTTGTTCATTAGGATGTAATTTTAGACAGAAGAATCAGTCTTCACTGCCATTTCACATTGCGTGTGTGTGTGTGTGTGTGTGTGTGTGTGTGTGTGTGTGTGTGTGTGTGTGTGTGTGTGTGTGTGTGTGTGTTTGTGTGTGCACATGGATGTGTGTGGGAGAGCAAAAGGAGGAGGTGGAGGAGGGATAGCTTCAATAGCTCGCTGCTTTTAAAGAGTTATTTAGCCTAATTTAATTTCTTTGTGTTACACGTCTGTGAGGCGTTGGTTTATTTTTAACCCACCTTTTATTCTGCAAGAAAGAATCGTTTTCATGCTCAAGCTTTTTAGGCATTCTTAAAGTGGAATGCAACCACTAATTAAAAATAGCTTACAACTGCTAGGTAATTAGGTAATGTTAGGTAATTAGCCGCTCATAGAAAGTTTTGTAGGAACTTTAGGCTAAATGTTGAAACATGGACTCGTTTAAATAGGCCTAGCACTACTTACTGTAGGCTGGGCCTGTGGGTCAGCTGTGTCATCATTTCACTACATAATAGTAATGCTCATTAGTCTAATTTCCTTGCTGTATATTCAATCAATGGCCCGTCAGTTAACTACAGTATTGCAGTGTATGGATTTCATCCTAAAGTCTATGATAGGCAACAGTGGCCTACTGATTTCTGATAACATGCTGTTTCTGGTGTTGGCTATTCTAGAAGCAATGTAAATTGGTGAGGAAAATGTTGACCTCTGAAGAGCCCAAAATGTTAGCATAAGGTCATCTTAACCAGCACTTTAGTCAACCTTTTTGTTTTTCACAAGTCACACTGACACATTCAACACAGCTGACATATTCACACCTTACTTAAGGGGGCCTTTCCCCCACTCTACCCTCTAGTCTAAAGTCTAGACCAGTGGTTTTCAAGCCTTTTCATATCAAGGTCCATTTATTCTGCATTTGAGCCATGGTCCACCATTTGATGAGATTTGGACTGTCAGACCCAAAACTTTGAATATTTTGATATCGTGGGATAAGATTTTGTCCACAATTCCATGCTCTTTTAATGTTGTATACCAATAGGAGAGACAAAGTAACAATTCTTTAATTAAGTAATGCAGATGTTTAACAAAAATGTAACTCTTGAGAGCATAAAATGAAACCAAATGGAACCATAATTTGGTTTCAAGTCTTATGCTCTCAAGAGTTACAGACCTATACGGGTTCATTTGGTTATCAACTCTCCATCATTTAGCTGGGGACCACATGAAACCCCCTCAAGGACCACTGGTGGTCCCCGGACCACTGGTTAAGAACCAATACTCTAGACTATAGCTAGGTACTATATAACCTTAGACTACAAGCATTGTTTAATCGTGGTTTCATAATTAAAACAGTGCCTACCCGAGTGATATAATTCAGTCTCTGTAATGGAACTGGAACTGGGGCTGACTGACAGGATGCAGTGCTTTTCATGAGAAGGATGGATTGAATGTTGAAAGATGCGACGCAGCTGATTTATCCACTTGCAAAGGGATAGGTTGGAAAGCGCTGAGTATCCTACTTCTTTCATTTATACATACAAACAATATGGTGTACAATTAACACAAGCCAAAACAAATTAGCTATTTTTTGACTCTGACGCTAAAGTGCGCATAGCATCCTCCACGCACGGGGAGGACGACACTGACTCCAGGGGCCTCCCCATAGATAAAGTTATTATCGGGGCCTCCCTTATTTTTAACTCTGTGGGGCCTCCGCGTGAGAGGGTTCTCCCAGGGTTCACCCTTTCATCTCCACGCACGTGCACTGACTGCATCTCCTGCTCTGCCGCTGTTATTGGCTCGCGGGGGGGCTTTCAGTCAGCTGATTGGCTCGTGGGGGGGGGCTTTCTTTCTGTCAGTTGATTGGCTCGCGGGGGGGGGCTTCTGTCAGCTGCCGAACCAATGAGCGGAAACGGGAGCATCGCTCCCGTTTTGAGTTGCATCGCGGATTCCACAAGGTATTCGGTGTGGTTTGTAGCCTATGATAGCCTAATATTCGCATGCTGTCCGCCGGCCGGTGCATTGATGTCGATGGACGTTTTGACACATGGACGCCGCCAAGTGTGAGGATTATTTGACCATTATTTGACGGATGGATGGAGTGGAGCCGAGCATCACCAGACCTGTCATCATCATGGAGAGGAGAGGAGGAGGAGGAGAGGTAATAATGGCATCATCGTTGTCACCATCATACATAAGCGTTATAAAGTCCTACTGCTGCGGTTCACTGTTCAATTCAAATCAAAACATTACGGTAATGATATGGCTTTTATGTTGTGTTATTTGATGAAAATGACGTCGTTTGTTTTATGACGTTATATAGCTTGCTGTTCAGTTGCTGCTTTCATTACAGACACAGTGACAGCATTGACCATGCTTATATGTTTTTCTGCCATTTACCTTCACCTTTGTACTATTGTGTTCATCTAACAAAACTAGCAACTGTTCTTGCTGTCTGGCTATGCTGGTCGAATAATGGCTGGGATGTCTGTGACTGTGATATCAAAATAGACTGTTTCCTGTGCAATATTGATTTATTTAAAGGACCTGGGGCTAGAATGGCATACTTTACTACATGCAGAGACTGAGTTCTATTAGAACTCTGGTTATTTGTATGGTGCAACTGACCGCCACATGAACCTGGCATGAACGTTCAGCTGGAGGGTATAAAATAGCTTCAGTCAGTCATGAGTCACAATGTTTACTTTCCTGTGGAGTGAAAAGAGTTTCAGTTCAGACATTCAGTGTCATATTCACTTTGAACACACCACGCAAACACCTGCACATATACAGACCCTTTACACATTGTATCCTATACAGCAGAATATTTTTAAAACCTTTAGTTACTCAGAAAACCAGGCCTGCTTGAGCACGTTTTTTTTTTTTTACAATAATATATTCATATAAACACTCACCACTTGAAGCTGCCCATTGCAAATAATACAGTGCACAGGGCACACTGTTTGAGAGTCATGATTTGAATAACATTTTATATTTTATTTGAATAATCTCTGGTAGCTCCACCTTCTTGTTGTCTCCTTTCAGAGAGACAGTAGACAGTAACACAAGAAATTGAACAATGCCCAAAGATTTTAGAGCATGTTTGGCAAAATTGAAAACTGATGTCCATGCACTGGACAGCTGTATTCTCTCTTGCTAGGTGTCATCATGACAGTTTTATGTGGCCATCTCATCTGTCACAATGAAGACAGGATGTATAGAGAATAGGCTGTCATCTCTATGTATATATAAACTGATCCCCCTCTGTCAGGCCTGTCTAAAGATACAATAACTATACTGCCTGCTACCGCTAAAGGTTGTCTGATTTTCAAACTGCACATCAAAGTTAATTATAGTGTAAAAATATTAAATGTTATTGTATTCTCTTATAGATTCCTTAACGACTTAAACCGGTGTCCCCCAGGGGTCTTGGTCCCCTCCTTTTTTCTCTCTACACCAATCTCTTCGCCAATATACAAGCTTTTGCGGAATGTTCACTTATTTTTCGCTTAATGTTTGCCTATGACATGTCCACAATAGGGCCGCTAGGGTTCAAGTGGTTAATTCAGCAGTGAACAAAATTCTGTATATTTCATAATATCCTCTGTGTGGGGGCCATGCCTGTCAAAGCACCCAGTATTGACCAGCAACAATAGATTTATCAGTGCTAGAAGTGGCTCTATGTTAGCAGAGGTTGAGTATTGTTTGTCTACTCTAACCCAAAGCCCAGCCACCCTGTCCTGTACTTTAGCCTAGTTAGCCTAGTGCAAAATCCTCAGTGTTAATTTAATCATTAATGGACTAGTAAGGGTCCTTTTTTTTACACTCTTGGCCATTGAGGATTTTACTGTTTGTCACTCACTACCCCAACTTGCCTAATCTGCTGACCTCCTCCTATCACGTTCACTGCTTCACAGCGCTGTGTTACAGCCAATGCAGTATCACCACACTTTTCACTGGTATGTTTGTCTTACCAACTGTATTGTTTACATCACTGACCAGCACTCTCAATGAAGGCACAACCTTCTGTCACCCCATAAAGGCACATGCATGGTTTATCATGCATAGGATATACAAACCTTTAATTTGCCATTAATACATATCACCTTTAAGTCAAGTCAATTCAAAGCAATTTTATTTGTATGGCACATTGGTTAACCCTCTTTCACTAAGCTGTTTGTAAATGGCGTGTACCGTAAATGAAATGACTAAAGGGGTGCGTATTTTCGATAAGCACAAAAACTGATGTGCGATTCACGAAACAGCGTGTACAACCCTGATATATCGCAGGTCTTCCTCATTTTTGTCTGAAATTCAGAGGCGCATTCACGTGGAGAATCATTTGCATTGCTCCACACCCCATTTAAGACCATAAAAGGCAACCGGATCGATCAGACGAAAAACGTCACCACTCCTGGACAGATCTACAGTACAAGCTTACAACGCGGCGGGACGCACCCACTTGACAACTTGTAGATCAGCACAAGCGAACGTTAATAAAGTAAATAGCCGACTCTCACGTGTAGTATGAGAATAAGAAGTTTGTTTACAAAGTTTAACCTCACGACCAAAGGCTAATAAAACTTGGAATGGATATTATATAAGCCCTTTCTACTGAACAATTGCTCACTCACCTTTGCTGAAGTAACAAGACCAGGAGACCTGGTTCTGCCAGACCCAGAATAAATTCCTAGTACGTAACACACCTACAAACCACTTTATAAAGCACTACGTCACGCACTACGTCACGCTAAGCTTGGCCAATCAAAAAGAGGGTCAGGGAGGAAAAACGTTGAACCGGGAGGAAAAACATTGACCGAGAGGAAAAGAGGGACAGACAAAGCCTTGTGTAGGCCGACCCCCTGGGTCTGGCAAAAAGATGATGCTGGAATCAGCCAATATCCGTAAATCTTTTTATCAGAGCTTTATTGATTACTGAGGGAAATCTGTCCTTTGGACGAACCCTTCACTGTTCTACATCGGAATTGGAAATGGAGTAATGGACACAGCTAGATTTCATCCATACTGTATCCTCATCAGATGGTAAGACTGTGTTCATAAGATGTGGTCAATATTATAAATTGAGTTGGCATGAAAGCCCAATAGGCAAAACTGTGGCCACACGGAGAACATACAGAGGGATCTAATAATTCGGCTCTAAATGCGTCAACTGAAAAGAAAAAATTGCATCATGTCATACAAGCAATAGATCGTTTGACATATGTTTTCAATTTTTTTTAACAAATGTTGGGCACATACACATTTTATTTGAGGTTTGGCACTATTGTAATTGATTTTGCATGAAGAATAAGGCGTGAGAAAAAAAAGATAGATGAATCAGGCTCCTAACGTGGGAATTCGCGTAAAAACGAGCTTAGTGAATCAGGCCCATTGTCTTTCACATTAAAAACAGCAAAGAAGAATTATGTACACTTTATACAAACAGATAAGTGCAGCCACCACCACCTCCCATCCACCCACAAAAAAAACACTCACTGAAACCTCAGCCATCAACAATTCAAATGATACAACATTCACTATAACTCACACACAGACACACACGTGCACGCCCGGAAGCATGCACGCACACACACACTTCTTACAGTCTTTTTGGGAAGTCCAGCAATAAAGTGAATTACAGTAATCTAACGTGCTAAAGACAAATGCATGGACCAGTTTTTATGACATGAAGCTTCTTTGGAGAGTTTTTATGGCATGGCTCTGCAGGAGGCTAGCCGTCTATAAGGGTGTGTCTGTGTATCTGGAGACACAAACCGCTGGACTGGCTGAACCGATCAGTGCTAAATGTCTTGTGCACACTATCAGTAGCCCACAGAAGTACCTCTTTGTACCATTATATTTAACGTACCATATGTTGAACATGTTTTGTAATATTTAACTTGGGTTTCGTAATGTTTATTAAAGAATCCCATCAGAGACACGTGTCTGAATCCTGGGCTCCTGAACAATGGTTTTATAATGGAAGTCATGAAGAGATCCACATTGGAGCCACGCTGTTCCCAGGTGGATCCCGAGATCCATATGATTCATTATGGATCATAATGAATTATGAATTATATATATTTCTTTATGATTATGATTAAAAAGCTGTAATAGTAATGTTAGTGATATGATTTTGACTATTTTACTATATCGTAGAGGGCATGAAGGTACCCTAAAATTGGTTATTGATCCCCCCTGAAAACGTGAGGCGCTGAGCTATATAGCAGCTTGTAAATTCTGTGTTAATTTAACTCTGAGAGTGTTACGTTTTTGGGAAAATAAAATAAACAAAAAATACAATAAATATGAATTTAATGCTCATCCTCCCCTGTGTTAAATCTAACAAATACCCAACTGATTTGCAGTAAGGGCGAAAAGAGCAAGGCATAGCCATTTCTTTGGCAATGCCTTCTTCCTAATTGCATTCACATGTTATGATTCTTTGTGTAATATTCAGATTTAGATCATACGCACATTTTTAGATTCTACACAATCCAATTTCCATTACATTCCCATTATACAGACATCATGTTTACTTTATTTTGTGATGACATTGTATGATCTCTGACAGGCCCATGGCCATGCACACACATTGGATGTGTTAAAAGGCACCCATTAGCAGCTTGTAAAGACATGACAGAGTTAATTAGATAGTTACATTTCTCCCAACATAGGATGGAAGGTATACAAGCCCTGGTTCCAATCATAAGAGTGGCAGAGAGAAACTCAGAGAGAGACAGGAGAGGGAGAGAGGAAGAGAGAGAAAGAAGGAAAGAGACTCGAGAGAGGGAGAGGGAGCGAGAGAGAGAGAGGTGCGGCCTTTGCCTCCTTGACAACGAGGCCACACAATATACAGTGGATCTCTTGTATTATAATGACGTTGGATAACATTTGGCCTGCAATTGACACATCTGCAGCCAGGTTTGGAAGTACTAGGCTCTGGTCTTGTGGTGGCCCAAAGTTCCCTGTCTCTCACATAGAGGCCTGTCACTGCAGCTGGTGGAGAACAGCTGTGCAAACACTGAGGAAAGTGAAATGCACAATTTTTGTGATTTTGTAAGCTAGTTTTTAAGCTTTTTACATATTTGACTGGAAATTTAGAAAAATGACTGCTATTTGTTTCAAATGTTATACCAAGTTATCCTTGCTTACACACATTTCCTTTTAATAGTATATACATTTCTTAGTTTTGATTATTTTATTTCGCACTTGCTTTGGCAATTCTCATGCCAATAAAGTGAAGGAAGGAGCGAAAGAAGGAGAGACAAAGGGTGGGGGAGCAGGAAACAAAGTGGGCGTGGCCTGAGGTAATTAGAGGGTACAGTGTGGTGTCTGCACTGTGTAGACACCTTTACCATCACCATCACCCCCACCCCTTCCCCTCTGTCTCTGTCTCTGTCTCTGTCTCTGTCTCTGTCCTTCATTATGTCCCACTCATTCCCCCCTGATTCACTCATTCCATCGCTTGCCTGCTCGCTGAGACATGGAGTTGAGGAAAATGCTTTTTTCATAAGCTTCCAAAGTGGTCGCATCTTGCCTGATGCTGCCTCCTCACTCAGCAGTGACAAAAGCTACAAAACGGCGAAGCATGGCCAGCTACACTACATTGCTGCCGAGTTGCCATTGAAGTATTGCTCAAGCCACACTGCGTAAATGAAAAGGGTACAGTTTGGTTAAATAACACAGGGAAACTAACTTAATGGCAAAAAATTGTTTTTCCTCCATTTACAGAACAGAGCAGGGATTGTGGGTGAGAAAAGGGAGTGGAAGTGGTGAAACAAAAACATATGATTGATTGATGCTTCACTGCGTCATTGGAGAGCTGAAAAAGAGTTGAAGCCAGCTCAACTTTGATCTGTAGCGCGTCATGCCCGTCACGCAGTGACAAGTGTCGGGCATCAGTTTGTAGCTTTGTGTCACTCGCTCCCATTGAAAATGACTTGGATTGGGGTTTAACTTGATGGACCAGACTACGAGCACTTGTTTTTGTCACATGACTACTCCTGGTCTAAACAACCCCTGTCCAGTTTTAAAATGCTCAGGAGCAGGTGTTAGATTTGACAAAATCTGAGAGCTGAGGTTAGCCCTACAGGATAAGCAAGGAAAATGTACAACAGTAATAACATTGAGTCGCACCTCCCCCCACGCTATTCACACCAATTTCCTCACATTTGTAATGACCTTGCTTAAATGGGATACTGTTTGTGGGCGCAAAGTCAGCAAACACAGGCTTATATAACATCGTTATATTTTCAAGGGAAAGCTGCTTTGCTTGAGATCAGCAGAACAACAATACAACAAATATGTTCACTCACTGGCACAGCCAAGACATGTCATTTACTGTAACGGAGACATTAACAGAGACACACCTCTTAACTATTTAAACCCTATATAGTACTTCGTTGTTTGCCCTCTTTTTTTCTCCCTCTACACCAAATCACTTTGGCAAACATAGCCGATCTTCAAGCTCACAACGCATCGCTATTTTCGCTGAATCTCTGCCTAATTTCGGTGAACACGTGGGGAAAATCAGTTTTTCAACTACCTCAGGCACCAGCACAGAAGATTTTCTTTTGGAAAAGAAAAACAACAGACAATAGAATACTATACAGCCCACCCCAACTGCTTTAAAAACACAAACCCACTCCATTTTGTCCTACCTGCCAACTCTGTGGCTGTATAACAGGCTGCATGGCATTTTTGAGAGAAAGGGGAAACTCAAAGACAGCTGATCAATGTATGACATCCGTATATAAACTGGACTGACCGACCCATAAGTCACCCCGAGTGAATGAAGGGCTGTTGTTTTCTGTTGCATAACATGCTTGTCTAAGCGCCAAGTCACTCCCAGTATAAGCTGTGAAGTGCAGTTTTCTCCCCCCCCCCCCTGTACAGGCAGGCCTGTAGTGCTGCGGGGCAGCTGAGGCTGCCTTCTGGAAATCCTAAAAGTAAACTGGCTCAACCTGTGGAATGTGGTGCAGGTATGTGAGTTTGCCACTGAGGATGCCTCCACTTTGGGAGAGAGAGAGATAGCAATGGAGGAAGGAGAGAGAGGGAGGGAGGGAGAGAGAGAGAGAGAGAGAGAGAGAGAGAGAGAGAAATTAACACATTCCGGAATGCCCATACTGTATATTGACAACCAAGCCCCACCTCCACATTTTAACACCTCTACCTTTGTTACCTTATCTATAGATTAACACTGATTTTACTGTGCGTGCACACACACACACACACACACACACACACACACACACACACACACACACACACACACACACACACACACACACACACACACACACACACACACACACACACACACACACAGATCACTCCATGCTGAGAGAGATAGCACAGACACACAACCACACCCTCCCTGTTTTGAGAAGCACTGAGGAGGAATTTGTGTGCACTGGTATCCAGACGTCCTGTGCTGACTCGGGGCCCAGCGCTGTCTCTGCGATGCTTTGATCCTCAGTTCTCTCCACCAGCATGTTCACTCAGCTGAATATACCGCTTGTCTGTTCCTCTCTGTTCAACACACAGCTTTCCGTGCCTTTTTAACTGATGGTTTTCCAACACTGCGATTAAAGACACTTGTAATAGGGCTTAGTTAATGCGGTTTCATAAGAGAGAGAGAGAGATCTATCGTTTGTTGTGTGTGTGTGTGTGTATATGCATGACTTGGACTAAAGCGCATTTTTGTGAGGTTTTTCTTTGTGGGGAGATTAGCATCTGACTTGATCCCCTGTTTTACCTGCTGTCAGCCTGTCTCAACAAGTTTTGCACAGACGCTCGACGCACAAGCACAAGCGCACGCACGCGCACACACACATCCAAGCACGTAAATGCACACACGCTTAAGTGCAATATAGAGTGGATATGTGCAAGCGAAAGCTCACAAAACAGGTGTAGTGTGCAGGACACACACACACACACACACACACACACACACACACACACACACACACACACACACACACACACACACACACACACACACACACACACACACACACACACACACACACACACACACACACACACACACTACCTCAGCTCCACCCTGTTCTTACCAAATGCCAGAGGCAAATAGTCAATTGACAGTTAAGTGAACATTTCACAAGCAACGGCAGGAAGATGTTAGGTTGGTTTGTAGGCTTGCTGAACCCCCCCCCCCCCCCCACACACCCCGTGCGCACACACACACACACACACACACACACACACACACACACACACACACACACACACACACACACACACACACACACACAGAGAAGAGCCTGTTTGGGAGCATGCTGGAACAGATCAGTCCTTCATGCACAACCAGACGGTCACATACAAACACTCTCTGAATGTACCTTTGCTCTGTACTGGTGTGTTTACCTCCTACTCTGTGCTGCTGGCTGCTGTGTGAGCCTCTTTCTCTCTCTCTCTCTCTCTCTCTCTCTCCCTCGCACTCTCTCTGGCCCTGCCACGTCAAATGACTGCCTGGGTGCTTGGCTCAGTCCTCGGGGAGCCTCGCAGGCCGGTCAGCCTGGCTGTGGTCACTACGCGCTGCGTCTGAGAAGCTGGAGAGCACTGGAGCAGACCTTCCGACCTCTATCTGACACTCACAATCGGCTGCATTGACAGTGATTTCAGGCACGTATGACAGTGTTATCTGGGACGCTGCTAATCACCTGCCTGTGGAGGAGATAGTGCTGCGTTTGTGTCATCACACTGCTCAAAACGGATGTGTTCAGGCCAGTGGAATTCAACAGACTGAGGAGGTTATGCTTCTCTAACTCACCGTGAAGGAGATACTGGTGGACGACGTGGTGCGTGTGGAACCTCAAGTTGAGCCTCAAATGTGTTTGCCTGCTCAATTGTACTGAGCAAATGAGTGGATTCCTCTATAGAGGAAGGTAAGATGTTTTGTTTACCAGGTCTTGTGAGAGGAGCTACTGGTGTTGCTGAGATGCATAAGTATGCTGCTTTCGTGAAGTTACGCGGTCCTGTGAATTGTGGCTTGCTACTGTTTCTGGTTCGTGTGTGTTTGTGTGTGTGTGTGTGTGTGTGTGTGTGTGTGTGTGTGTGCGAGTGCGTGTGCGTGTGTGTGTGTGTGTGTGTTTGTGTTTGTGTTGTATAGTTGGCTTGTTATACGAGATAGGAGTCTTAACTTACACTCCATTTGGTGGAGAATCCTGTGTTGTAGCTCACACTATGAGAATTAACGGCCTATTCTCCCAAAAGATTTTTCTTTTTACCTAAATTGCTGTTTTGCAGTGGCTACTGGCTACAAATGAAATATGTATGTTCTTTGCACTAATGTTGAAGCTAAACTTTGCTAACAAGCAGAACTGCCTCCTTTCTCATTAATAGGTAACCATGCTACCAGAGCTAGTTTAAAAACCTGCTGCTGAATCAGCTGGAGGACAGCACTGTTTTGTTTCCGCAGTTTTCATTTAACTCTGAAGGTATGGACTTAACACTATCTGAGTTAAATTTCCCACCTCTTCAGACAGACGCATTCCCAACCTAATTCTAATCCCCATTTTTGCCTTTTAATTTGACTCATTTTGTTTGCTTAGTTTTTAGCCTTTTAACTACTTACTTTCTTAATAAAGTAGTTTTTGTTTATGTTTCGTTATGTAAAGCCACTTTGAGTACAGAGAAAAGGGCAACATAAATTGGATGTATAATTATATATGAATAATTATGTATCTCCACTAGGAGCCAGTTTAACTGGCCTCTTGAATTCCATGACATTAACTGTGCTTCAGAGGAACAAGGCCCTGACCATGTTTTCAGTGCACTTGTTAGCTGCATCGGGGATCAGAACATTAGTCATTGGGGAGTCGACTGCTTAGAGTTAGGGAGAGGTGCATTGATGACACCTACCAACAAATGAAAACACAAATGCTGTTCTCATACATCTGCTGAGACGCTCGGTCAGCACAGGTGCTTAAAGGAGTAGTTCACCCAAAAAATTACTTACTCCGCCAGGCTGAAGGTATGGCCGAGACTGTGTTTGCATGTCCATTCATCCGTCTGTCCGTGTGTTTGTGTGTCCATCTATCTGTAACCAGCTAATCTCCGGCAC